>NC_088686.1:98901293-99203706 GCF_028017835.1 Emys orbicularis | reverse complement strand
AGTTTTTAGAATATAATATCCTGTGGGTAACAAGAACTTGCAGCAGGACTTGCTTATTTGTTCCTTTTAGGCTCTATGGACTATATAGTTTTTGAACAAATATTTAGTTTCACTCCAGGCTAGCAAAGGAATATGAATGAAAAATACATCTGGATATGGAGATAAAAACATTTAATGAAAAGACTCCGTTTGACTCTTAGCAGGACTCTAAGCACAAGGAGCACTACCTCCTAGCATTGACAGCCCTGTGAGAAGATAACCTACTATTGCTACCAGCTGAGGGAGTTAATCCTTTAGCTGAAATGGCAGAGGTTTGCTCTTAAGTTCCCAGATTCAAACACTTAATGACCCATGCGGGAGGGAGTTACACAAACACAAATGGAGCATGTTCATGTAGGTGTATGGACGCAATGTGCAACTTGTCATTTTTATCATGTTAGGCAGCAAAGTCACTAATTCTTTTCTATAAGTGTCTGATTGAACTCTAGCTGAAGTCAACCGGAGTTGGATTGAGTCCTAAAGCACCAGTGAATAGAATCCTTATAACACACACAAGAATATGCAGGGCAAGAAAAAGCATTCTGTATATGCATATTCAGTGTTTGCTGCTGTGATACCCTTTCCCCCCCCCCCCCCCCCGCAAACAGAACTTAACCAATAGAGATATCACTTTTGGTCAACGGCCATTAACGATGGTCCTTTATGTGGTGAGACAGTTTTTGAAGACCATACAAGAATTCGGTACTTACTGAATGTTGGGTTTTACAGAGCTGACATAGGTATTCGAAACTGGAGAACTGGCAATATTTCCCTATCTCACAATCCTCATCAATTATGCACTCCTAGAGAAAGGAATTGGAAATCGCTTGATTAAATAATTGGACTTGCTACTGCTGTTTAACAGACATCAGCACTTTTTAATAAAATACTAGAAGGTCTTAGAAAACCTAGAAATGCTTCTCTCTCTTTTATACAAATTTGCAGTGGCTAACTGGAAACCATCCCCCACTCCAGATGGCTAGCATGCTGTAACAGGAGAACACTGTTACCCTGGCATATTTATACATTGTTGAAAACTATGCAAAAGAGAAGCTTTCCGACAGGCTCAACTAGTTCTTCTCCCTCAAAGTATGCTGCGGGGGACCCTCAGCTTCTTGTAAGAGGATTAATATCACCGAACCTAGTAACATTAATTCATTTCTTGTTCTGCTCTTCTGGGCATTCCAGGTAAAGAAAACTGAAGGCATTTTCCTCAATGCGAGGGAACAGACTCAGGGCCCAATTGTGAATGGAGGTGGAGACAGATGGAAGTGAGACCACATCACAGCAGCAGCCCTAGGAGCAATGTTTGAGGACTGTGTGTGGGAGACAGTGCTGTAGCAACTCCCTAGCCCTATGAAAGGATGCAGCACTCACTCAACTGCAGGCCAGCCACCAGCTCCACACCGCCTCCCCATGGCCCCATCTGGTAGGTTAATGCTGCTGGTTTCTAATCCCCCATAGAACTGTGCCTGGCCCCTGCAGGCATGCGAGGGTGGGGCTTGAAGGGAGAGAGAAGGCTCTTTTTGCCTTTCTCCTCCCCTTATGCAGGGCCAGGCACAACCTCTCTTGAATACGCTGTCGCACAACTGTGACCTCAGCCAAACTCTCCTGCATTATGTTAGTGCTTCTATCAAAAAAGCATTTATATGCTGTCAAAGTACAGTGTGTTCTTTACGGCACTGGCAATCTTAAAAATGATGGAAACACTTAGCAACACTAAACTAAGCTTGTATCACAAAAGAATGGCAGTCTTGTTCCTTGTTAATAACAGCATGTTTGTCTTCCTTTCCTTGTTGCTTCACAGGCATCCCATGATCCCAAGTTCTGTAGTTTCACTCCGAAACTAATCAGAACCACAAAATTACACAGTAATGTGCCCCTAATCCCAATAATCATTCTTTTAACATAGTCTAAATACTGTAATGCAAAATGGCTACATTCCATATATATTACAAGTATCTAGAGCCATATTCTCAGCTGCAGTATAAGCTCCACCGATATCAGACGCACACCAATTTATACCAGCTGAAGTCTTAGACCAGAGGTTCTCAAACTGTGGTCCATGGACCACCAGTGGTCCATGAGCTCCGTTCAGGTGGTCTGCGGACAGTTCCCTCTAAGGTGCGCACCTGAGCAGCTGCACACAAGAGAATGAAGGGCCACCCCGCGGCTCCACTAATTAGGTGCCTGGACCCTGGAGAAAATGCACATATAAGGTGAGGTGGTGGCCTTGGGGGGAATAGAGGGTAGTTGGGAGGGGGCAGTGGGGTGAGAAGAGGAGGTGGAGGAAATTTGTGATGTGCAGGGCTGCAGTGGCCAGAGAAAGAGGCGGCTGTCCCCAGCTCTGGGGCTGCGGCTGCCAGGGAGAGACCTCCCTCCTTCCCAGCCCCAGCTCTGTGGCTGCTGTGGCGGGGGAGAGACCTCCCTCCTTCCCAGCCCTAGCTCAGGGGCTGCCACGGCAGGGGAGAGGGGGCACATCCTTTGCATTAGAAAGGTAAGACTACTGATATTAAAATATGAGTTGTGTGCTTTTATTTGTAGAACAAAAAAACATTAATTTTTTTTTTATGTAGCACTTTTATCCAAGGTGCTTTACAATAGTTAGCTAACAGTACAAACAACATTTTGAAAGATCATTAAGTGGTTCACTGAGACCCCCAGCAATTTTCCAGTGGACTGTGCAAAAAAAAAGTTTGAGAACCACTGTTCTAGACTATACAGTTCAAAGTAATTCACCACATTAAATGCTTTAGAAATGCATATAATAAAATATTTGGTTTTCCATGACATCGGAATGTTTGACTTCACTATATTAATAGCTGGGTTTAATAAAAAGAACTAGTTCAGGACTGGTAACTATTTCAGGAGGACTCAAGCTTAATTCATAAAAAGGGCCACATATTCAGCAAAGTACTCAAGCATGTGATTAAATGTACGCAGATAAGCAGTGCCCCTGAGGTCAGCAGGACTAGTCACATGCTTAAGGTTGGGCACATGCCTATGACCATTACTGCCTCAGACTGTACCTCCTTGCCACAAGTTCCAAAAGAACTAGCAGGGAAGGATGATTCTTTGCTCATTCAGCCTAGAAAGAGGAAAAACAGTTAGTCAGAAATCCACACCACCTCCCATGGAAAATTCTGACAAACAACTCTGGACTTCAATCTCCAGTCCAGCTTGGTCTAAGGAGAGACAGGGGAGGAATGGGGGGAATACACTCAGTAAGTTAGGGTGACCAAACAGCAAATGTGAAAAATCGGGGTGGGGGGAAATAGGAGCCTATATAAGAAAAAGACCCAAAAATCGGGACATCGGGTCACCCTAGGGGAAGTGCATGTGCTCGTGTTTTCCAGGAGTGTCTGGCTCATGTGGTGGAGGAGAGTCTTGTACTTAATTACAACTGAAAAAGTTTTTTCTTTCAAATCAAATGGTAAATCTTGTTTTATAAAACTAGCTTCCTCCAGGCTAGCAGCAACATGGACAATTGAAGATTAAAATATAGCACAACTCCTCTATGACATAATCTGTCCTATATCATTTGGTACTTAAACTCTAATAGCAAGAGTCTCATTTGTTATTTATCAGTGTCGAAGCAGAGATCTGTCCAGAGACCCCTACGTTCTCCCAGGAGATTGATTGTTACTAGGTGAAGTTGAATCTGGAGTAGGCAGGCTGTCAGATACAGCTTTCATTCCTAGCTTCTACTGAACGTTTATTCTGAATTAGCTCAGATGCTTTTTCCCCACAGTCTCCCTGTTGCACCCCTCACAAACAGGGTGATGCACTGAAATTGTGGCATAATCTGTGGGTGCATATGGGTTCTAACACTAATCCAATTAGTGCAGCAAGATGCTGTCATCCAGATCAACCATAATTATTTGGGAGAGTGATTGCACTGTGAAATAACCATGGCTAACTAAGCATTATGGTCCCAGGCTCCACTGCATTCCCGGTTACAGCCGCCACACTGCAGTGTATCAAATGGGCTGAGTTGCATGGCAAGTAATGTTGCCCATTCAACTATCCATCTCCACAATATGAGATGGCTTTTAAACAGTTTTAAACTCCAATATCCACAGGATACAGACCAGGAGCAAAATACAGCCTTGAGCACAACTGCTTTTAAAGTCAATGATGTAACAGCAGGGTAGAATTTAGCCCAGGAGTGGTAGCTAACTGGCAGTCTTTTTTGTTTCTTCAAAAAAAATTGTATTATCAAATCTGGACTGCTATGCATAACCTTGATGCCTTTACAGCTTCATTTTTTCATTATGCCAGTTGTCCTCTGACTTTTTCTTTTAAACTGCGCCTCCACATAATGGGGAGGGTTGAAATCAAAACATTATGGAGTGGTTGAGGTTTTGTAGCTTCTCCAGTTAGCAGCAGCTTCTCCTCCTCACTAGCCACACTGCTACACAGCAGCACAGCTTTGTGCTCTCCGGCCAGTTTTCTACCCTTGCCTTTGTTTGCAGCTTCCACAAGTGAGCTTGTGGCTAAGCCACAGAATAAAATATCCTTTCATCCCTTATGTTCTCGGCAGATAATCATGTCTCATGCAGTCAGTCTGTCCAGTCATCTCCCAGAGAGTGGAAACCTTGCCACAGTTGTTTTAAGATTATGAAATAACTTTATTCAGCTTTGCAGCAGTTTCTTGCTACATTTAAAATCCCAACTCTCCACCTATCTTACTATCTCCGCTGCTTTAACGTAATGACCCCACTGACATTTTTTCATTCTTGCTGTCATCCATTAGTTTCTTTTTTAAAATTTCCACTCATTATGGGAATTTCCCTTCCACTCATGACAAAAAAAACCTGTTTTCTTCTACCCTCTTAATCTGTGTATTTTTCCTACTACTCTCGCTTATCTTCTGTTTATGAAGGAGAGTTATTCTGGTTTCTGAACACAGCACTTTCTTTTCATTGCCACCATCATCAGTTCTTCTATTTCCCGCTGGCCTGTATCTGAACCCACTGAAGCCTCTCTATGGGGTAGAAACAAGTCTAACAGCTTTGCCCTCATGTGGAGAGGCTTCCCTTCCAACCATTTTTGTGGGTGCTACTGCATGACAATGCAGCAACTGAGCACATGGCCAGCGACATGGTCTGCAGGTAGCCATCCTCACATGGAGCGGTTTATAAGGGGACAAGGGAACTCTCATAGGGACTGGAATCTTGTGACTGCCTCTTGAACCAAGTAGAGTTCTCAAGTCAAGGTTTTCTCATTCCATTCACTTCATTCATTCATTACTATGAATTCATTGCTGGCGCCGTACTCCACACCACCACTCTTCCCCCAAGTCTTATAATTGTCCTTAATGCAAAACCCTGCACCACAAATACACACATGTATAAATGTAGAACAGTTTGTTTTCTTAGGGCAACACCAGCAACAACTTGGGATACAAAACCTTCTAAACTCCAGCACAAGCAGCTGTTTTCACACATGGGGTTGGATTCTAAAAAAGAATCCACTTTCTTTCTGGAAACTTGCTCAGCTAACGTTTCAGGAAAATTTTTGTTTTCGTCCTGGAATCCATGGGGGTGGAAATTGCCTCCAGCATCCAGAACAGCTTCTCTGCAGCTGAGGTTTGCTGGGTATTTAAAACTGCGTGTCTTTTTGAAGCCCATCATTACTACTACTATTTAAAAAAATAGATAAATGCAGCAACAAGATATACACTAATCTCAATAGTATGATTTTACAGCTACCCAAGGAAAAAAGGCAGAGTGAAAAGCAGAGTGCAGATGTATTGCTGCACTAATGGGGCCTGTAATCTTGCAAGTTGCGCAACACCCTCATATGCCCTCTGAAGCCAGTGCCATTGGGGGTGGAAGGCACTGAGCACGTCCCCTGAGGGCTCTAGTGCACGAAGTTATACCCTTTGTAGAGTCTACTGCAATGCCAAGAAACAACTAAAAGCTATGAAAATTAGTAGTTAGGACCTGGCCCAAAGCCCATCGAAAACAATGGCACTCTTTCCACTGACTTCACTGTGTTTTGGATTTCAGGCCCTTAAGATGGAGATGCTGCCTGGAATGCCAGTTCTCCTGAATAGCAGATGTAAAGAAAGCTACTGATTTGTTGGCCCAACATTTTATATTTAAATTCAGAGATTAACCATTTTTATTATTCCTCGTGATAGTGAGATCTGTAACATGCATGACACAGAAACAAACGGAATAGTCCCTCTCTTATGGATGAGACTCTGTAGGGAATGAAAATTTAAGAGGGGTGTGATAGGTTTGATAACGTTTTACTTTTGCTTCTCTTCCAAATTTTTCTTCAAATATAACAATACAGTCTTTACATTACACCCAATAATAATATCTTTTTATAGAAGGTTCCCAAAGATGTTTTACAAACTGGACATACACATTGGCATACTAAGGGGCAGCCATTTCTGGATTGGAACACAACACTGTTCTGTGCCAACAACATTACACAATAAGTTTGAGAGGGAGAATTAAAGAGAATTTCTCTAATTGGTACTACAAAGGAGTACTGTATGCCACTACAGCTAATCTCTTATGGAAATATATTTTAACTTGAATTCTTCATATTGTTTTTGGTATCTCACTATGTAAGTGCTTTTAACATACTCTTACGTTAGTGATCTGTTATAGTGTTGTGATGCCATGCTTATCTTTGCTTCGCATATTTTCTTTTAAATTATCTGTATCTTAAAAAACAAGCAAACAAACCAATCTACTTGTCCAAAATCTAAAGGAAAAAAAAAATCTACAGGACGAAACAAAACAGCATGGGGTGTACTGTTTATGAATGGAGACAAAAGATGAGACTAGTAGATGTTGGGCAACACAGGGGATCCTTCACCAAGGAGGCAAACTAAGAGCATGGCTGTCTTATGAAATTACGGTCACAGCCAGTCTGGCTGTAAAATCCTCCAAGGACTTGGGGCGAGTAACGTTCTACATAAGGCATAAGAGTATCTTGTTAATTAAGTCTAGGCACTAAAACGTGTGTTATGATTTTGCTTTTATATGTAACTATTTGTTTCCAATACTTCTATTTGCTACTCCTCGAATCTCTGTGCTTTGTTAAATAACCTTATACTTGATTTCACGATACCCATATCTAAGTGCTGTGTGTTAAGCAGAGCCGTGATCTGATGTGTAACTGGTATGCTGGGGGGTACTGCTTCTTTAGAAGCAGCAAATCTGTGACTACTGCAAGTGGAGCAGCGACTGGAGACTCCAGGGAGCTGCTCAGAGGGCTTGACAGTTGGGATGTGCTTACAGAGTGACAGTGGGGCCTGTAAGGCCTAGTGGGGAGTGCTTGTGTGGCCCAGGGCCAGTGGAGCTGGGGAGTGAACCCTGCAGGCACAGACAAGGCTGTCTCAGATTAAGGGCGGGTGGCAGTGGGGTGCCTCAAAGATCTGGGTACCAAGAAAATGTGAAAAATGTGGCAGCCTGGAACAGAAAATCTTCCAGTATGGGAGGCCATCAAAACATGCAGCTGTGATGGAGTGAAGCCTGGGGCCTGTTCTTGCTCCCCAGGAAGTCTGTAAGTGCTTTGCTACTGAGATGACTAGGAGCACAATCGGGACCCAAGTCTGAGTTTCTTTTTTTTCCTATTTAAAAGAAATACCCTGGGTTACAGGATCAATTCAACTGTGCATCTTTTGAAATTCTCAACAGCCGCCATGGGACAGTGATGTATTTTGTTTAATATTAGGATTGGCTATCCAGGCATAGATCACTTCAGATGAGCTGGATGAAGCTTTTTAATAATGTTTTGTCATGGTGATCACTCCTGGTTTTCCATGAATTTAGGACCGAAGAGTTATACAATAGGGGATGGAATCCTGTCTCTATTGAAGTCAGTGAGACTTTTGCTGGGACATAGAGCAGGGGTGTATAAGTATGAAAAAAATCAGTGCAAATAGAAAATGTAGCACTGGTTCCTTGCAGCCACAGCCCTGGAAATGTCCAGTGTATACTACAGCTTCTAAAAGGTCTAAAAATGCCACTACACAAATGTGCCTCACTGCACACTTACAGAGTCCTGATATGAAGGAAATTACTTCTCAAAATTTGTGAACTGTGACTAAAACCTAGTGACAGTTTATGGATCCCTTCCAACCAATTCCAGGACACATTAAACTAAAGTATGTTTGTGGCAAGCTGCTCATCAGGCCAGCCATGGCTGATGTGCCCAAGCCAAACTACTTGTTAGTTCACATTCAATTGCAGTTTACTAGCAACAAACCCTTTAAAGTGTTCATATTCATTTTTTTATTCATACCAATATTTACATTTCATTTTTTAAAATCAATGTAAACCACTGCACACAGAGCTGGGTTTAAATGCTTTTCTATTACTGCTGCAGCTGGTATAAGCTGCTGAGTAGTGAGGAAAAAGCCATAAAAACTGTTTTATATACTACGTGTACATTAATACTATAATTAGAAAAGTGACAGAATTACACTGGGAGGAATGTTGTTTTAAAGGGAAATTACTACCATACCTTGCACTGTAGTAATTTTCTAGTTCCTGAGCTCTTGGTTGTCTAGACAGTAACTTTTCTTTTTCTGTGAGTACATAATGTGCTCATCTTTAATGAGGAGATATAAATTAATCTGGCTGGAAGAAACTCAAAGCCCTTGTAATAGTTTCCAGCAGGGCAAAGCTTGTCGGCACTTCACTGCCAAGCCCATACCACTATCATAAAAGCAAGGGCCTGGAAATGGGGTAGTCGTACATATTATCTTTGAGATCTGACATTGCTAAATGTGCTGCAAACTGTGGCATAGTCATAAACTGGAGCTGTACAGACACATTTGCAGATGTTTTACAACGTGGCGATAGGATTTCGAGCTCTGAAATCAGCCTCACTTAAAGGAAAGAAATGAGAGAATGTATGTTACTCTTTGGGGTTGTTTTGCCTCTGACGTTTTGGTACCACTCTTATTTCCTTGTAACGGAACTTAAATTTTCACTGGGGAAACATTATGTTTGCTAGCACTTTGTGTATAAACCATTCTGAATGTGAATCAATATAGTGGCTACTCCCCGTGTCTACTGAGAGACAGTAAAACAACAGCACCTAGTGTGCATAAGAGTGAGCATGTTTGAACATGTAACACCTAGTATACAATACCAGCAACCTCAAGTGTTCACAACCCACGAGTAAGACCCTCAAGATATGAAATTGGTTTAAAACTCATGATTTTAAAAAAAAAAGTTTACACTTTTGGGTTATTTTTATTTGCCTTCTGGTTTCTGAGATTTTTAAAGTACATTCAGGTCACGGTTCCAAAAGTTTCTTCAGAAACTCAAGAACTCTACAACCACTTAAAATAAATAAATCTGAGATTCGCATGCAACCAGAAGGACTCCATGAGCTAAAACTAAGGGGGGGGGAACCCACATATTCTGAGCTTGGCCACAATAAATCTTATGTGTGTGCTCCTGCTGTTGGTATAGATAGACCATTTGGAACATAATTTTGAAATTAAGTATTTAATTTCTTTGGGATATTCACCATAACTCATAGGAAGAGGGAAGAGCAATGATGTATAGAGTAGGTCAAGTCATGCCACTAAAAGAGGAGGGCATGGTGTGGAGTCTCCCCAATTTTATCTTTTTTTTTTTTTTTTTTTTTTTTTTGCATGGCATCAATGATTCTCATGAAAGGAGCTCAATGGAGAAGATGGAATGGACGGTAGCTCCACACAGATCCCTAGGAAAGTGCCCTTTGATATCCTGAAATTCTGCCTCACTGCTGGTCATCCTTTCCCATTTGTCAGAGCTGGTTTCTCAAGCCCAGAAACAGTGCTCCATAGAGTTAAGCTGCTCCAAGCAAATTTTATCTACAATCAGTAGTTCAATTTTAGCCTCCTCCTGCTTTACTGAAATGGCTCAGCAGTGTGGCAGCTGGCTCCCCAAGTCAACTGGAGGCGTGATCCAGGTACAATAGTGCTTGGACTGTGGTCACCGCTGCGTTCACTCCCTGCCAACTGGCAGCAGTCAGTTGGTGCTGACTCTCAGAAGACAGCTGCATCATAGAATGCAAGCAGCAGAATCATGGAAATTCACTGCTGTGACCCCCAAGTCCCAGGTTTCCAGTAGCTATCCCACAGTGTACTCAGAAAAATCCCAGAATGCACAGAGCGCAGCAGTAGGACAAAGCACCATGGCATATCTGCCAAAATGCTTTCTGAAAAGAATTAGTGCCATGTGTATGCATTGATTCAAGGGAAGTAGGCAAAAGCTGGCTGTGTGGATACAATTATTTCAGAATAGTTATTCCCCAATCGTTAGTGCACACAAACCTAATTTGCAACAAAAAAAAAAAGAAAAGAAAAGAAAAGAAAAAACCACCATTGTGTAGACAAGGTCCAAGAAGAAGGGTAACTCTTGCTGAAAGAACAGGAAGAAGGTGTGTCACTACTGAGGAAGATCCCTGAATGACAATGAAACAGAAGGTGAGCAAAAAGGAAAGATAAAAAGGGGAATCAAGAGGGAAACTGCACTGTAAGCAAGTAGCTAGTCACAGAGAATGTATTTTGATGTGAGTTGTGGCAGGATTTTCCATTCCTCTGCCATTAAGTGCATAGATTCAAGGGGTGCAAGTCTAACTTATTCCCACACCAAACAAAGCAAACAAAAAAGACAAACTGGCATGAGGCCTGGGGCCAGCTAGCCCTGCTCAATTATCAGACCCAGTTGAGAAAGTAACTAGTAAGTGATTATAAAAGCCAGCAAGTGGCTCAGGTGAAGGGGAATTACAGGGAGAAGCTGCAGAAATGGGCAGTCTCCTACAGTAGTCCTTGAGGAGGAAGACTCCTGCTGCTAAGCCTTGGTGTCATGGCTGGATAGAAGGCCACAGCCTGAAGTTTTGTTTTCTGTTGTGAGTTTGCCATTATTTGGACAATAAATGGAGCCCAGAACCAAGAGCTGGTCATTCCCTAATCTGGGGAGGAAGCCAGTGAATAGACAAAGGATGAGGGAATGGACATCCTGCTTTATAAAAGATGCACACAATCCTCATACATCCTGGGAGAGCCCACTGTACACAGTTCCAAATGTAGGTCACTATGCCTGCTTTGACACCAGAACAATCAGCAGGAATGTAATTCTGCAGGAGGAGGAACAGGTGGTAGCCTGAAGGTTCTTACCACCTTTTTTTGGGGGGGGGGGGATTATATTTGGGAGGAGAGGGGTAGTGGGAAGTCAGACAAGAAATTCTTCCCTTTGGCTGCTCTGAAATTCTAAGGCAAGCCCTGGGTCAGTGCTACAGATCGTTTGGGGTCATGAGCCCAAAAAGATGTGTTGTAGACGACTGGAGTCTCTATGGCAAGCACACTTGCAACAAGGAATTTTTTAATCAATACATTTGCAAGCCAGAATTAGTAGCTTGGGTGATTAGTGTTTTACTTTGGGGGTAAACGTACATTCAGAAAGCGCTCTTACATTCTCTTTGCCTACACTTGACTATCACTTATGTTTAGTTGTAAGAGAAGTAGGGGGGAGCAATGTTAATGCATTCAAGTTAATAAAGAAAATTTCTCTTATGATTTCACAATACTATAAAAGAATGGAAAATTGGACTGTAACTGTTGGTCTACTAATAGAAGAACAAAAGAGTGGGTTTTTGTTTTTTTATTTAGAAGTGAAATGTCCACAACCTTTGGTCTAAAAAGATCTAAACATCTGCAGAAGTATTAACACTAACTCTTTATACTAACTTTTGTGGTTAAAAATTTCCAAGGTCCTTTCTTATAAAGCTGTAAAGTGACAAAAATGTGAATAAGTGAATAAAAAATGTGAATAATTATAGATTCCAAGTCAATAGACAGCATCATCCTTCTGTAACTGTTTTGCCAAGTATGAACTAAATTTTAAGGCAAGTTTGGTTTCTCTCTGTTGTTGCAGACTTCATACAAAATTTCCATGATTCATCTTTGACCAGTGGTGATTATGAAATCGCATCAAAAAAGATTCAAAGTAACCTTATACAGCAGGGATGTGATGCATTTGTGGAAAAAAATTACTTTTGAGAGTGTTTCTCTGCTTGGTCTAAGTAAATTCACCTGCCTAAAATTCCCTGATCGTTGTAATCACTGAAGTAAATGCAGCACAATGAGACTGAACCAATCCCATATCCTTTCAAACTCCCAGTTCTTGCAAAAAGATGTGGACTTCCTCTCCATTTCCTTATAGAACCTATTCTACAACCAAAATCTTATGCACTTCATCTCTATGCAGCTCACATTTTCTGTAGCCTTCTTTCTCCATGTGCTTGCTCGTGTTGCCCAAGGTGTTAGCCAAAGGCATTACCACCAACACCACCAAAAAAAATAAAATTCAAAACACAAGGTTAAAGATTCAACAGCAACAGACATAGAGCACCAGATTGTGCCTAGCCCTAATTGCATGTGAAGGGTAGCGAAGATTTGCCAATAGAGCTAAGAAAAGTTTCTGACTTTTCTTTTCTTTCCCCAAAAAATGTAGATGCCCAACATACATCACCAATATCTGTTGAATTTGTCAAATTGTTTCAGACACACACAAAAAATTCTAAACTGCTGATATTTTCCAAATGAAAAACACAGTGAGTTAAAACAATGTATGTTTGTTCCTAAAAACCAAAGGAGTGTTAAATTACAGCCTTTGAGCACTGTGTACAGTTACCAAACCGAGCACAACTGATGCCAGTTACCCACATTTATAAATACAAGCTGCTGATAGGCCTTTGGCTGTGTCTACACTACAGAATTCTGCTAGGTATGATCCCTGACTGACAGCTGTGCTGGCTGAAACCCCTACCATGGGCACAATTAGACCGGCAAAGCTGAACTTGTATCAGTAGCTTGTTTAGTCTGGGTGGGGGGCTGGTTTTGTTATACCGCTATAAAGCACAGCTTTGCTAATATAGTTGTGTGCGGTAAAGCACTTGTGGTGTAGACATAGCCTTGTTCTGATCTTGCACCAATTTCATATGACTGCAGGGACAGAATCCGCCCCCGCGTATTTACAGAACTTCTTGGCCTACTCAGGTTGCATTAGTGCCAACGGAAGGCACAGCAGTTGTATTTTTTCAGTATCCTTGCGCTAATCAATGAAATCACACGGAAGGAAGGATCATTTACAGGGGGATGAGAATGTCTTTTCTGTCTATAATGTTTGAGATACATGTCTGTTAAAAATAAAGTAAGCACCTGAATTTCAGAGGCAATCAAAAAAATCTTTAACTATTTGAAATGTACATCTGGGAGGGAATTTCAGTCACATTTTCAAGTCTGCAATACCTATTTGTAACCCCAAGCATTTACATCAGTGATGGGCAACCTGCGGCCCACCAGGGTTATCTGCTGGTGGTCCTTGAGACAGTTTGTTTACATTGACCATCCGCAGGCATGGCCGCCTGCAGCTCCCAGTGGCACTTTTCATCATAAAATCTAACAAACAGCGATAGCTTGGCAGTGTCACTTAAATCACTTGATTCGTCCACTGCAAGAGACATGTATTTGGTGTTTTTTTAAATCGGCAAGCGGTGCTGACAAACAATCCTCGTAAATTACCTCCAATCTTTGCACTGTCGTGGAATCAGACAGGGGAACTTGCTTCACATGGTTCACAATGTCATCTTTGTTTTTATCTCTGGCAAAAAGCTCCTCCAGGGCTCCAGGATTTCCAACGTGCACTTCTTCACAAGCTCAGCATCCGGGAAAAGCTTTTACTTTTTTTAGCTAGTACCAACATTATCTTTAAAAAAGGAGTTGTTGCTTTTCCCTGTACAGTCGCTGATGTAAGAATCACATTTGAAATGTGATAAGAAGACTTCAGATTTTAAATTTTGTCATGTCTTGCAACACTGCCAGGAGGATAGGTTGCATTGAAGCTACTGTATTTGATTCAAAGTGGCGCCTCATGTTGACGACGTTACAGACAGATACAGTGGTTTGCATATTAAGCACAAAGGTTTTGGTTTAAATGTGGTGGCATAACAAAAAGAAAATCCATTGTCCAGTTTGGGTTAAAAGCACAGTTTTCACTGTCGACTTTGCAACATTTACTCCCACTCGCATTCATTTTTTGTCTCCGTTTCCATCACTAATGAAAAATGGACGGTGTCCTAGCTCAATCGCAGCCGATGCTATCGTGAGAACTTAAAATACAGTAAGCAGTGCCCCGGCAAGCCCTGGTAGCTTGAGGCTTTTGGCAATTCATAGCCCTGGCACCTCTGGGCTCCTGGCCAGCAGCAATCATTCTCCGGCTGCCCAGCTCTGAAGGCGGCGCTGCTGCCAGCAGCAGTGCAGAAGGTAGCAATACACCATACTCTGCCACCCTTAGTTCTGAGCTGCTGCTGGTGGCGGCGCTGCCTACAGAACTGGATGCCCGGCCAGCAGCCGCTGCTGCCCAGCTAGTGCTTAATTTTTTACAGAGCTAAGCCCCAGCACCTCTTTCATTAGAAATTAAGCACTGCCAGTAAGTTACATACTAAGGAAGTCATAGGCAATGATAGGCAGCACATCACTGTTCGTGAATTTAATTATAAACAATTTTTTAAGGTGGTATGCTGCACAGGAAGCCTTGGTAGGCCACATTTGACCTACGGGCTGCCTATTGAGTAGCATTGTTCTAGAGCATATCACACTGTTAATGGTGTGACCTTTGATGCTTGGTAAGTAAGTCTCTGATTGATATTCATTCTTGTGATTTAGATACTCCAGTGAAAACATTTTGGATTGCACAGACCTAGCAAAACAAAGGTTTGATTCCTATTCTGAGCCAAGAATATGTGGCTACTCAGAGCAAATTCTAAGTACAAAAAATATATGTAGCTTATTTGGAGACCCATGCTTCTCTAGGAGAGTTACTTGTGTGAATGCCAAGGAGAAAATTTGTTTTGAAAGCTGAGAAGCAAGTCCTGGTGGAAAGTAATCTGTAGTTTATCCACTGGCAGCACACCAGGAGGTGCACAGCTCTGAATGGAACTGATTTTTAAAAGTGAGCCATAGCTCCTCCTCCTGTCTGTAAGCAGAAGGGGCCATGTGGTACTGCAGTCTATATTCCATCTTGTGCTACCTTATTCTAAGGTTAGTGGTTCTCAAACACTTTCATTTTATAGATCACGTTTTAAGATACAGAGCCTTGTGTAGGCCACCTCCTCTTCCAAGCCCAATCCAACACCATTCCCGCAGCAATTTTATTACACCAACAAGCAATCAGACAGTATTAAGGAAACAAGATACCCATCACATAAAATGAATTTGTTTGTGGTTATAGCCTCATTATGCATCTGTGATTTATTTCCTTCCCATACCTGAAGGACTATTATTCATTGCTTGCAATCCCTGCTACTCTTATCTTTCCAAATCAGTGTGCTGTCTAGTTTTGTCCTCTATGTGTTTACTATCCCTCCAATGTCTGCAAATCTGCTCACTGTTTAAATTTATGTCAACAGAAACAGCTAAAAGACCAACACAAAGTAGTTATGCAAGGTGAAGACAGGAGTTAACTCTTGAGTCCAATTGGGTAGAAAAGAGCTGGTAATAATACTAAGGCTACATCTACGCTACAAGCTAGAGTATGATTCACAGCTGGAGTACACATACTCTTGCAAGCTCTCATCTGAGCTAGCATGCAAAAATAGTAGTGTAGCTGTAGTAGCCTGGGCAGCAGCAGCATGGGGTAGCCCCCCCCCCGAAGTACGTTCCCTCATGGTTCAGGCAGGGATGGCTAGCCCGTTCTGTGGCTGCCCAGGCTACACTACTATTTTTAGCAAGATACTGGGGCAGTTGATATGGGACTCAATTTAACGAAGAATTAAAGGAGAGTAATTAATGCAAATCAACATGGGTTTATGGAAAATAAGTCCTGTCAAACTAACTTAATTTTTTTTATGTGATTACAAGTTTGGTTGATAAAGGTAATAGAATTGATGTAATATGCTTAGACTTCTTTAATGTGTTTGATGTGGTACCACATGACATTTTGATTAAAAAATAGAATATCAAATTAACATGGCACACATTAAATGGATTAAAACTAGCTAACTGATAGGTCTTAAAATGTAATTGTAAATCGGGAATCGTCAAAGAGTTTGTGTGCTTCTAGTAGGGTCTGCAGGGATCAGTTCATGGCCCTCTGGTATTTAACAGTTTTAATTAGTGATCAGGAAGAAAACTTAGAATCATCATTGATAAAGGTTGCAGATGACAGAAAAATTGGGGGAGTGGTAAATAATGAAGAGGACAGGTCACTGATTCAGAGCCATCTGGATTGCATGGTTAATTGGGTGCAAGCAAAGAATATGTGTTTTAATATGGCTAAATGTATACCTCTAGGAACAAAGCATGTAGATTGTACTTACAGGATGGGGGACTCTATCCTGGGAAGGGGTGACTGAAAAAGATTTGGAGATCATGTTGGATGATCAGCTGAACATGAGCTCCCATGCTGTGGCTGAAAGAGCTAATGCAGCTTGATTAGTCTATAAGTATCTACTTGGAACGAATATTTAATAATGGGCTCATCAGTCTAGCAGAGAGGTATAACATGATCCAGTGACTGGAAGTTGAAGCTAGACAAATTCAGACTGGAAATAAAATGCACATTTTTAACGGTGAGAGTAATTAAACATTGGGAACAATTTACCAAGG
The DNA here is from genome assembly GCF_028017835.1 of Emys orbicularis. NCBI lineage: Eukaryota > Metazoa > Chordata > Testudines > Emydidae > Emys > Emys orbicularis. The sequence goes on along the minus strand of NC_088686.1, from coordinate 99,187,031 downwards.
GTCATGGTGGATTCTCCATCACTGATATTTTTTAATCAAGATTTGATGTTTTTCTAAAAGCTATGCTCTAGGAATTGTTTGGGGGGAAGTTCCGTGGCAAGTGTGATACAGGATGTCGGACTAGATTATTTTTAAGGTCAGGCTTGACAAAGCCCTGGCTGGGATGATTTAGTTGGGGATTGGGCCTGCTTTGAGCAGGAGGTTGGACTAGATGACCTCCTGAGGTCCCTTCCAACCCTGATATTCTAGGATTCTATGATCACAGTCATTACTTCTGGTCTTGGAATCTATGAATCTGAAAAGTTCATACGTGACAAGCATCTCTCAGGAATGCACAGCTATTACAAAGTTTAGCTCATTTGTGACAGGCTGATCTTTTGCAACTCATGGAGTATCAGAACAACCAAATGTTTTATCAATCAGCTGCCATTAACTGTATTGCAGCAAAAAAACAAAAACAAACACACACCCCCCACCAAACCAAACCTTGGCAAGTATTATAAAAAGTGAACATTAACCAGTATGAGTGCCGGGAAGACTTTACATCAAGAAGGTAAGTTATGAGCTTTGCCTTTGATTGTGTGTGAATCAGCTTCTCCAAAGAGTATGGTGAGTCACCCTTTGAAAATGGTGTAATCCCCATCTGAGACAAGCGTACACGAAGTTATCTACTACTCTTATGCTATTCTGAATCAGACCTATTTCGTGCATGCTGTGCTGTTGGAGAGAATGTTGACTCCATCTAAAAAGTTATGGTCTACACTGGAGCATTGTGAGTGGATGGTGTGAGTGTGTGTCTGAAGCTGTTGACTTCAGTAGTGTCTTAATGATGTGATGGAAATGATGTGGGGAAAAGTGAGACTGCTGTTTCCATGGACTCATAGCTCACTACTGCCCAAAACAAGCAAGCAGATGTAAACAGTGTTGAAACCTGCAGCTGCTTGAGCCTGTCAAAAGTGAAAGCTGGCATGGTAAAACGAAGCACGGTGCCTTTTGCTGAGAGCTAGGGCAGTCCTTATCGTGCTTTGGCTGGAAACCTAGCAACCAAAGGTCAAAGACCATAGCTCATTATCACATATTTTCTTTCCTTGAATAATAGCCTTCAGATTTCATGGAAAATGGATGTAGCAGCAACAGGGATACTGCGACTTAAATATATATATAGAGAGAGAGAGAGAGAGAGAGAGATTTGCCAAGAGTGTAAGCCAGTGTAAATCTGAACTAACTTTATTTAAATGAAGTTACAGTATACTTTATGCCAATGTAAACAAGAGCAGAATTCAGAGATGTAATTTAACAGAAAGTGACAATGCTTTCACGTTTTTTCTTTAGATAGATATTGTCCTCTTAGTGTAATGTAAATCTTCCACCATGTAGTTGGAAACCCAGACACAATTGCATTGTACTAGTGAAAAAGATTAAACTTTCAGAATTTAAGCATATGATAACTGTGGTTGGAATTTACAGGATTCTGATCAATTGAGAAATTAACAGCTCCCAGCTTGTTTGCAGTTTTTTTTTCCCCTGGGAGGAGGCATTGTGTAAACATCCCATTCAGCTACTTCCCTGATTGTAATTTGTTTGCTTAACCACCTGTGCAAACAAGCACTAGTAAGGAGTACTGTATACTAGGATGCATTTTGTACCTTTGTCCTGTTTGTCCAATCGTTTCACCCAGTGCAAGTAGTCACACTTGACAAATCTCACAAGCAAAAACAGTACTGGACTGGCCCAGTATTTGGATGGGAGCCTGCAAAGGATCATGTGCAGAAGGAAGAGGTACTGGCGACTCAGGATAGCATAAGCAAGGCCCATGTACAGTTTTAGAGATACTATATTTCAGGAAATGTTTAAAAAAATGCAGTCCTAGTGACTACTTGTGGTAATTAGAGCACATAGTACTTATTGTAAGATTAAGGTACATTTTAAAACCCCAGGGTACTGGCTAAAGTTAATCTCTGGTAATTACTTTCTGCCCCCACAAATATTCCCTACACTTTCAATAGGGTGAAAGAGTCTTCATTTCCTAAAATGGTGTAACAGAATGCACTAGCCGTGTAAAGTGCTACTATATTTCACCCCAAAGATGGCTGTAGCTCAGAAGTGACTGAATTTCTAGAAACAGTTTTTGTAAAGTGCTTTGGTATCAGTTAGCATGGAAGATATTCTGTAAATCGGTGGTTGGCAACCTGCAGCCCATCAGGGTAATCTGTTCGTGGGCCACAAGGCAGTTTGTTTATATTGACCATCCACAGGTTTAGATCTTCTGTGGCTTAGGTTTCTATAATGGTATGAAGCACAAAAATTCTTCCTTGAAAATTTCACCAATCTGGTTTAGATATGGTTTAGATCTGCAGAAAGTAAACTTGCTTTTTAAAGGGGGAGTTCCCTCCACGACAGGGAAATAGAAGAGCTTTGCTTCACTTTTGGCAGTAATACACCCTTCATTAAATACATTTCACTGCATCATTCACTAGACTGTCCTGTGCGATAAATTGTCTGGGGACTTCAAAACAAGCAAACAAAAAAACAATGGGTATTGTGATGAAATTAGTGAGCTACATACGCTACAGCTACATACGCTCAACTTTTAGCTTACAACATCTTCTTTTAAAGCTCTTTTACAAGACATTTCAGTCAAATACAATGACCTGTTGCAGCACAACGTTCACTGATTAAGTAGGGGGCGCAGGCTAGAGAGGTTTTGTGCACTTCGAAAAGAAACAATAGAATCTCTTTCAAAACACAAGAACAACAAGCTTGCGATTTCCTGAAATTTATGATGACCCCTCTGTCAGATAACTTTTCTGTGCGATATTACTGGTCATTTGAATTCCCTCAACTTGCAGCTCCAACGCCACTCAAACAGTGTCGCGGATCTCTTTGAAAGTGTGTGCCCTTCAGAGGAATCTTCAAATCTTTCTGCTAGACTTAACAGGAAAGATGTCGCACTTTCCCACATTTTGGGTTGTTGCTACAGATGAAACTTCAATGAAAACGATGCAAGACTTCCTAAACAATCTGATGGAAAATTTTAAAATGCAATTTGAGATTTTTAATATTCCAAAGGATTTGCTTTTATTTGTTCGTGATTCGTTTGTTGTCTCCGCCGATGGACCTTGCCCTTCAGAAGCAAAGAACATTTTGATTCAATTGGTGAAGGTGCCATTCAATTAGAAATTGTAGGGCTCCATACCTCAGATGTCTTGAAGACAATATTCAGAGAAGGGGGACTTTGATTTCTGGACTCAATATGCTGACAAGTTTCAGAATAGCCAGAATCTAGCAATCTATCTTTTAATGATCGGATCAACGTACCTCTGCAAATCTGGGTTTTCTACCGTGAATATTATAAAAAAAAATCACTGCAATCGCCTGACAGATGAGCATTTTTACCACTGACCTCCTACAAACCACTCTTCACAAAGCTTGCCATGGCAACCTCCCATTAGAGATTACCACAAACACAGGTAATAATGTTGATTTATAAACTTTGCTAAAAGATGGAAACACTAATATTTATATTGCAATCAATGTCTTTCTTTAATGGCAGCTGAAGGTTTGCCGCCCTCCCACCCCCGTCAGCTTTCTATGCAAATGACCCGCCTATTGTCATTAAATTCTCAAATAGTCCCCTGGGTAGATCTAATTGAGTATCACTGCTCTATAAAATCCTGCTTCCTAGTATGTTTGAGTGAACAGAACCACAGTGAAGAATTTTTACCTGTTACCGCTATTTCCTGCATCTTGAGTTCACTAGTCTAGAGGTGACAGGTTGAACACCTTTATCAAGATTGTCTGACAGCAGTAATTAATAAGAATGCTATTTTTTAAAACCCTTTGGACTATTGAACTATAATTCTCCAGACAAAGTTTCCAAACACACAAATGAGAGCACAAGGTTAGACACATACTCACTCAGTATCAATCAACCAAATTACTTTTGAAGGCTGAAACTTGGCACACTTAATATGAAATGACTACGTAACGCAATAGGTAGGAAGTTCTGTATTAGTGGACCTGAGCTGAAAAAATTCTCTTACTTCACCCTCTGACTCCACCTGTCCATAACTCGTGTCCAGATAGCAAACTTTCCAGCCACAGAAATAAAGAGCAGGCACTAGGAAAGAACCTCCACAACAGTAAGTACTTGGCAACCAGATGCCATATCTGAAGAAGCAAGGAAACCCCTTCGCTGACAATATACCTTGAAAGTGCAAGAAAAATGCCAAGAACTAGACTCCTAGTACAACTTTGAAGAGAACTCTCCTTAACCTCCCCAGACAGAAGTAATGACCCGTAACATCTACCGAGGACATACAGTCATTCTCAACAGAGCGTCTACTAATGAGATATGGGAAGACAGGAGGAAAGGAATATTTTCCAGGCAACTGCACTGAAAAAGAACGTTCTCATGCTCCTGAAGCTCTCTGGCACATCCCCGCTGAGAGACTGGCATCTGTTCTACTCTATTTGAATGAAGTGGACTTGCAGCACCAAGATGAATGCTTTAAAAAAATGTGATTTTAAAAATGTACTTGCTAAAAACTATTCTAACTTTTTTGGTTAAATGAACACACACACACAAAAACACTAGCACTAGAAAGGAAGGATATTAAATTAATTTAACTTATTACAGAGTGTGAGAGTTTCACAGCTAATCTCCAAGTAACAAACATCTGAGCAGAGCAAATTCTGTTTTTAATTATTTGTGCATCACTTAGTCTAGTTTACTACAGTTAAACAAAGGACAAGCAAGCAGAATGGGGTAATATTTTGACCCTGATACGGTACCAGCAGAGTCCTCGTGACTCAAATTGTTTCCTGTACATGAGCTTTTGTTCTTCCAAAAGTACATACTAAACACTGTGTCCCAGGAAAATAAATTATACGATGTTTTGACCTCAGTCAGACTTGGTATAAGTGTATGCAAAAAACAATGACTTCACCGACCATGCACCCATTTACACCTGACCTGAATTTGGCCCCTTAAAGGGATGCAAGCTCCTTGGATCCAAACCTGGCATCTATCAATCCTAGCTGAAATCTGAGAAAGGGAATGTTAGTCTGGGAATTTAAATGGCGCCTCTCAACAACGCAGCACCTCCCAAGAACTAGACTTCAGTGCCAGAACTGGCAAGGAGCCCAGTTCCTGTTCTAGGGACTTGAAACAGTCAGATAATCTGATGGCCTCCATGTGAGAATAATATCAACTGAGATATTCTGTCAGAGTAGTTTGACGCTTTTTGTGATGCAGAGCCAAAATGAAGCACTGTCAGAAGTGAAAGAATTTCCCTTTTGTTCTGTCATAGGTTATATTGTGCCAAGTGTGTATGGTGCTTAACAGGTGTAAAACAAGACAATGTCCCTGCCCTAAGCAGCTTACAGTCATTTCTAGTGTTATCTGTATACAGAAGTAAGGACAACATCAATACACCTCTACCCTGATATAACACTGTCCTCAGGAGCCAAAAAATCTTACCGCGTTATAGGTGAAACCGCGTTATATGGAACTTGCTTTGATCTGCCGGAGTGCGCTGCCCCACCTCCCCACCCCCTGGAGCACTGCTTTACCGTGTTATATTTGAATTTGTGTTATATCGGGTCACGTTATATCGGGGTAGAGGTGTACTTACAGGATGGGGGACTCTATCCTGGGAAGCAGTGACTCTGAATAAGAATTGGGGGCCATGGTGGATAATGAGCTAAACATGAGCTTTCAGTGCAATACTGTGGCTCAAAGAGCTAATGTGATCCTGGGATGCATACACAGGGAAATCTCAGATAGGAATAGAGAGGTTATTTTACCTCTATATTTGGCACTCTTGCAACTGCTGCTGGAATACTGTGTCCAGTTCTGTTGTTCATAATTCAAGGAAGACGTTGATACATTGGAGAGGTTCAGTGAACAGCCACAAGCATGATTAGGGGATTAGAAAAAATGCCTTATAGTGATAGATTGTGCTCTTTGAATCTATACAACTTAGATAAGAGAAGAGCAAAAGAGAATATTAGGGGGTGACTTGGTTAGAGTCTATAAATATCTACATGGTGAACAAATGGGGGGGGGGAGGGATAGCTCAGTGGTTTGAGCATTGGCCTGCTAAACCCAGGGTTGTGAGTTCAATCCTTGAGGGGGCCACTTAGGGATCTGGGGCAAAATCAGTACTTGGTCCTGCTAGTGAAGGCAGGGGGCTGGACTCGATGACCTTTCAAAGTCCCTTCCAGTTCTAGGAGATGGGATATCTCCATTAATTTATTTATTTATTTAAATATTTAATAATGAGCTCGTCAATCTAGCAGAGAAAGTTATAACATGATCCAATGGCTAGAAGTTGAAGTGAGGCAAATTCAGACTGGAAATAACATGTACAATTTTAATGGTCAAAGTAATTAACCATTGGATCATTTTACCAAAGGTTGTGATGAATTCTCCATTACTGACCATTTTAAAATCAAGATCAGATGTTTTTCTAAAAGATCTGCTCTAGGAATTATTTTTGGGAAAGTTCTATGGCCTGTGTTATACAGGAGGTCAGACTAGGTCATAATGGTCCCTTCTGGCCATGGAATCTATTAATGTTTTGGGGGATGGGAGAAAGGTTAGTAGGGTGAAAAAACAAGAAGAGAAGAGCACTGTGTGTTTATCATTTGATGTTAGAACTCCCTCCCATCACCATCTACAGGGATATTCTGAAAAACAACAAGGAGTCCAGTGGCACCTTAAAGACTAACAGATTTATTTGGGCATAAGCTTTCGTGGGTAAAAAACTTTACTTCAGACTAACACGGCTACTCCCTGATAAGGGATATTCTGAGAGTACCAATGCTGACAAATAGAAAAGAACATTTTTACACTGGGCTAAAATCCCCACATTTATTATTTGTATTACCATAGCATCTGTGAGCTCTTTCCTTGGAGCAGAAACCCACTGTGTTAGATGCTGCACAAATCCAGAATAAAAAAAACACAACACCACAAGAGTGTCTACACATTCTATGGGTTTTTAATATCCCTCTGCCTTTAAATCCTGACTGTCAGTATTTATGAGCTTATTGGTAACTCTGGAGGCCTCCGAAAGAGACAAATAAGAAATTAATGATAGAAACTTCCAAGAATGATCCAAAATAACTTTTCTATAAATCATATCAGTTTTAATATTTATATCTGTCATTGAGGGCTAAAAACAAAATCCGTCTCTCAGCAGAAGAGGAGAAGGGGGATTCCTAGCTTTCCACTGGTATGGAACACTCTTTTTCTACCTACTTCTATTTGTGAAATGCTGGTCCTTAAAGCCATCTCATGCCAGGAATGACGGTCTCCTGTCCTTCTCTTTAGAGTAATTTTGAAACAAAATTCCTCCTTTGGATGTAAGGAGAAAACAATTTTGTGGCTACTACTTTTATTATTAAAAATGACTTCTCTTCAGTGCTCAGATACCATATGATGGGCAAACAAAAATAAGTAAAGAAACAGACAGGATATAAAAGCTGTTCTGGGATTTGGAATATTAGAAGTGATTTAGTTGTTGATGGACTAGTGGTCAGAGTACAGGCGAGGTGGTTAAAAGTGCAAAATAAATTGTGAAGAGCATGGTTTAAAATTGCACAATTTTAAACTGAGCCACAACCTCTTATTTATTTTAAAACGGGACTTCTGCTGCCATTGTAGCTTTCTTCATTTCCATATCTATAATGTCCAATTATAATAAAAGGCATTTTAAGCTTTTTAATGATCTCCCAGTTGCTGGTATTATGCAATGAAATATATTTCTTGTCCTGAAGCTACTGTATTTGAATATTGGTTGGTCACTGTTTTGAAATGAAACAGTCTGTGGTTACAAGACAGCAACACTTTTTAAAACTTTCTTCACCAATAAACTGAAAAGAATCAAACAGACAGATGTTTACACTTATTAACCTTAATCTAATAAATTCAGATTTCTACACAAGTATGAAATCTTATTCATCGTAAATCATCTTTCTCCTACTAATTCCACTTTATTTAATCTGCAAAGAACCAAGAGGGTCTCTCAGATCTAGAGAGTGACAACTTTAGAATGTCAGGCCTACAACACACAATTGTTAAAATGTGAACTGATACTCCAACTTCCAGGCCTGAGATTTTTCCAGAAATTGTTCCCTTCTCTTCTTTCACCCGCTATAAATCACAACCAGCTGTTATATGCATCCACAGAAATCATTTGCCCTGCTATCCTTCTGCTTCCTCTGCATCAGTCACCTTTAAAAAGTCCATTTGTTTGGTTAATATTATATGGTTGTCTGTATAAATATTTTGTTCACACTCCCAAAATGGTAACCATACATTGTGAAATCTGCTTGTCTCTGGTATAAGGCTATTCATTTTCCCCCCTATTGCAATGACTTCCATACCTTGTTTCTCCATTCCACTAATGCTGGAGTAACCTGTCCTCTTCCAAAATGTGATGAATGGGTCCTTTGAAAATCAGTGTCCTGCTCTGGACTATAACCTAACAGAATCACCATGGGTTACCTTAAATGTTACTATATTCCTTCAAAATTCTATCATCTAAGAATATTCCCATCATATGTGCAGAAAGGTCCTTATTTCTACATCCTCTCCAGCATTTGGCTTTTAAAAAAAAAAAAAACCCACCACCACCAAACAGCACAAAAAGGTAACCACAGGGTTTTTTTTAAATCCGTACTCCCTGTCATTTAAATATTTCCCAGAAAGTTGGAGCTCTCTTCTGCACTTACCTCATCAGGAGTTCCTATTTGAAGAAGCTTCTCTGAGTAGGAGGATAGAGAGAGGAAATGTGCCAACATATTGTGGCAGAAATATCAAAAGGCCACTAAATACAAGTTTAAAAATCGTGGCATTGGGCATGCCACAGAATCAATTAAGCAATGTCTGCTTAAAGGCCAAATTTTCCAAAGCATTACCTTTTACTTCACAGCTGTAAGTTGTCTGCACCCATTATTAAATTGCAAGCAAAAACTTGGCAGTTAACAGTGCAAGCAATTAGACTCAGTGTAATCAATTCTCACAATTTTATCTTGTAACTCATTCTTAAGTCCCATCTGCTGGAATCCGGTATTTGCATGAGAACTTCAGCTTTCGTTTTTTTTAAAAAGTAAGTTTCTATCCCCCATTATTGTAGAGAAAAAAAAAATCTAAAAAATGTGAAAGAAGTCCATGTTAAATACTCGCAAACCAGGAGGAAGGTAAAAATAATCCAAATATTTATTATTTCAAAAATCAACTATAAGCTACCGTAGTCTCAAGATTTTTTGGGCATGACTCATGGTTTTTGAATGTTTGAGGTTAGCAATACTGCAGATTTGTATCTGCAGTTTATTTGGGGGAGGGCTGTGGGCACAAAATGTGAGTGCATATATTCTCTATGAAGACCTCCATGACTCTAGAATTCAATTCTTCCTATAGGCTGGATGTGTTATAGACATGGTGCTGTGAGGCCCCACTTTTCCCCCCTGAGGCTTGATCCAAAGTCCAGTAACGTCAATGGAAAAAACTCCCCATAATTTCATGGGCTTACACGGGCTGAGAGATGTTAGGATGCAATTATTATTGTGTTATGGCAGTTATTTCATGATGTTTAAGTTGTGGGGCAGTTGATCGCTGAGATGAAGAGTTCACTGTATTGACTGTAAATTTTGCTATTGCGTAAGGACCACTAATGAGCAGGATGGATGATGATGATCTTTTTTTTTTTTTTTAAATCAAAATCTATAAATTGCATTTGCAAACAGGGAGGCTGTGTCTCAGCAATCCATAGATTTCCTTCCAAGTATTAACTTCAGTTTTTGTGAAACAACATACCTAATTTTCCATATTCAAAGCTGTTTAGACTAATGTGATCAACAAGTTGTGAGTTTGTTTTAATATTATCAAAACAGGCTACCAGGAAATCATTTCTTTTCTCTTATGAGTCTCCAAACACACTTATACCAACTTAACAGCATTTCAATAAACGCGTTTCCTAGAATATATTCTCTTCCCTCCCACCCCAAAACAAAACAAAGAATCCTAGCAAATTTTATTATCTGCCCTTTTCAACTACCTTTTGGTACTTCACCACCACAATAAAAAAAAAATACACCCCAGATAAGCTGCTTGTTCATTACCCAAAACTGAACAACAGGATGTCACCCTTTTGGATAAAAGAAATTTGGTTACAAAAAAGCATCTATTATCTCTAAAATCTATTATTTAGAAGGCAATCCAGGTCATCTCAGAACCAATTTTCAAAAGTTTTCATTTAACACTACTTGAAGAATATAGAGCTTATACACATATTGTTTTATAAGTCTGGTTTTTGGGGTTACTATTGCTTGATATACCTAGATAAACAGCAGAGAAGTTAATTAGAAAGAAGAACTGGCAACAAAACAAAAGCCAAGCACAGATACAGACACTTCTGAGTATTCTGAAATGTAACATGGCAGTTATTCAAATGAATTAGGGCAAACTTTTCAGAGAATTCATTGAGTCTACTCAGTGCAAATAAGGGGTGCAGACCTGAGCTGTAAAATGACCGAGACGGATGTATTTAAAAATAATAATAATAAAAAGATTATCTTTTCTTCATTGATGCCCTTCAGTTTGAAAAAGGGAGCTGTTCTATGGTGAAACATGTGCTAATCCTGCTGAGTGAATACTAAAAGTGCAGATACAGTCTGGGCAGAGAAGTGGCTAAAAATGGCACTTTATTATTCAAAATATCTGGTCCTATAATTGAGAAGTTGAATCAGGTCTTCAACTGGAGTGAAGTGATGCATGTTCATCTGGCGCATAATCTCAGGACAGCTGTGGGTTTTGGTGGCCAAATTCCATTCCTGCTCCAACAGGACGGGGAGCAAGTCCAACTCTCCTGATGAGCACTTAATTGTAGACTCTTACATTCGAAGTAAGTGTTATGGATGAAAAAGGACCTAAGAGAGCACCCAGTCCATCTCCCTGCCAGTGCAAAAGTGTTCCCTAATAACTCATTTTCTAGTGTTTGTCCATACTAGATTTCAAGGATCTAAGTAATGGGACTTCTACCCCTTGCCTTAGGAAATTATTCCTCAGTCTAACAGATCTCACTGGCAAGCTATTTTTCCTACTATGTAGCCTAAATTTTTTCCTTAATTTTATTCCATTACTCCTACAATAGTTCTATCCCCTTGTACCACCCTAAGTAACCCATATTCCTCTCTGATGTTTACAAATTTCAAATACTTGTAGACTTATGGTCCTCCATTAAGCGTTCCTTGACCAAGCTATAGAATTTCCCTCTTTTAATCGTTCCTTAAAAGACAATCCCTCCAAGCCACTGTTCATTTTTGTTGCTCTTTGTTAGCTTTCCTTCTGGTCCGGCAGTACCTACCTACAGCAGGCAGGCACGCATATAATATAATAAATTATAATTAATTATAATATACACACACACACACACACACACACACACACACACTACAAATCAACTCCAGCAAATAGTTAAGTGGTTTTGTTTCACTAATAGCAACAGTAATGATCTTGGTGCAGGATGTACCCTAGTGATTAGTGACCTGAAAAATAATGTCTCTTAATCTATCACTAATCCCAAGGAAATGCCTTGCACCTTCTACATGACTGAATCAAGGCCGCCTACCCTGGAGCTCAGTGAGAGCTGTACTATGCCCTAAGAAACTGTTTTAGCCACAATATTAGTGGTGATGACTGCACAGCTAAAACAAGACATTAAAGAGAAGTCCCTAGTGTGGCTAAGTGGATAAAGCACTGCACTAGGACTTGTCACACCCCAGATTTCCCTCCAGCATGGGCTTAATGGGTGACCTTGGCAAGTCACTTCACCTCTCTGTCTCAGTTTCCCCTCATCTGTAATATGGGGATAATACTTGCCTGCTTTGTAAAGCATTTTAGGATCTATGGATGAAAAGAGCTAGGCATTTTTATTCTGTCCATCTTGACTGACTTTCCAAATAGAAGTTAAAATAATGTGTTCCACTTTTTAAAAGGAAGTGGGGGAATAATACCTGAATTGTGTGCTCTGCTATGAAAGAGGTTAAAATATCCATTGCTGCTTGTGAGCTATTGTTGAGTGCATAATGGCCAATGTTTGCCTGCACAGTCACTGGATTGCCAGCACTATATCTACCTCATTATCGTACAGAACTTTTTATAGATTCCAAGGCTTGAAGGGATCATCTCTCCTCCAGTATAACGCAGGCCATAGATCTTCCCCAAAATAATTCCTAGAGCATATCTTTTAGAAAAACATCTAATCTGGATTTTAAAATTATCAATGATGGAGAATCCACCATGACCCTTGCTAAATTGTTCCACTGGTTAATTACTCTCACTGTTAAAAAATGTATACCTCATTTCCAGTCTGAATTTGTCTAGCTTCAAGTTCCAGCCACTGGACTGTGCCATCTCTCTCTGCTAGATTGAAAAGTCCATTATTAAATACTTGTTCACCATGTAGACATTTTTAGACTATAATCAAATCACCCTTTAACCTTCTCTTTGTTAAACTAAATAGATAGAGCTCTTTTATTCTATTACTATAAGGAATGTTTTCTAATCCTTTAATCATTCTTGTGGCTCTTCTCCGAACCCTCTCCAATTTATCAACATCCTTCTTGATTGTAGGCACCAGAATTGACACAGTATATTTAGAGCAGTGGTTCTCAAACTTTTGTACTGGTGACCCCTTTCACATAGGTTTATTAAACACTTTTATACCTTAAAAAACACTTTTAATATATTTAACACCATTATAAATGCTGGAGACAAAGCGGGGTTTGGGGTGGAGGCTGACAGCTCGTGACCCCCCCATGTAATAACCTCGCGACCCCCTGAGGGGTCCTGACCCCCAGTTTGAGAACCCATGATTTAGAGTCGGAGAGATTGCATATAAAAACATATCTAAAATGTAACATACAAAAGTGTTAGACAACTTCATTGTAGTTATTACTATCCTCACCCAACTAAGAAAATTCCAAAATATGAGCTGGAATAAAGCAAATTTGGCTATTCTGATAATAAAAACAAATTATCTGAAAACAATTTTGAAAAATTGAAGACACTACTGTACCACCACTTATGTTTCCTTTATATATGCCATATGGCGACTCTAAAAAGCTTCTTCTCTGAGAGAGACTTAATTGGGGGAAGGAGTCATTAACATGAGGAAAAAAAATATATCTTTGAAGTTTTCAGCTTTGGGGCTTTAAAATATATTACACTACAAATAGTTCTTCTTATAAACCCAGCTACTTTAAACAAATGTCTAGCAAACTATGTACTAGGAAGAGCAAATGAAAGAAGTTCAAGTCTATGGTGTGAACTTGCTGGGGAAAATCTAGTAGTAGTTCCAAGAAATACTCCATACCGACACGTGTCCTTATTAGCAGGAATGCTGCATGACTTACAATGTGGTTGTCATTCTACTTTGGTACACGGCTTGCCAGGAAGTTAGATTACAAAATTAGTTTCATTCCCAAGTACTACACTGCACATAAGAGATATACATTAACCCCTTCACTGGTACAAGTACATAACTGTGTTCCACATTTTTTTTTAAACGAATCTCCCTGGTACCCAGATTATACAGTGTTTAAAGCCTTAAATCAGTGGGGTTGGATCTGGCCCTAATCTAGACGGACACTATTCAGCATTAGAATATTATGCCTCTTCTGTTTACCAGCAGACAAGCAGTAGTCATTTGAGATCTGCAAGTGAGTGGTTCCTTTAGCACAAAGGGTCCATAAACATAAGCCATTCCAAGAATTCCCATGTTCCTTGCACCCACACTCAGTTTCTCTCTCTGCCAACTTTCAATCACTGCAGGCACCTTCCTCCTCTTTCCCCCAGTTGCTTCTTTCTAGTCTCCTCCTTACCGTAGTGATGTCAGGCCTTGGGCCTTCTCTGCTGCTTTGATCCCTTCAATGTTATCTTCAGCCTCACTTCATTAACCCATTACAATTTTCACCCTGACTTATTTCCTCATACAATTGTCAGCATCACTGCTCTCCCAGCCCCATGGTATTCATCCTTGTTTTCTCTCCATCCCCTTGGCCATAACACCACCACCACCAAGGGTATGTCTACACTACAGGATTAATCCGAATTTATATAATTCGAATTTAGGAAACCGATTTTATAAATTCGAATGTATTCGGCCACACTAGGCACCATTAATTCGGTGGTGTGCGTCCAAGCTACCATAGTAGCATCGATTTCCAGAGCGTTGCATTGTGGGTAGCTTTTACATAGCTATCCCATAGTTCCCGCAGTCTCCACCCCCCTTGGAATTCTGGGTTGAGACCCCAGTGCATGATGGGGCAAAAAACATTGTCGCAGGTAGTTCTGGGTACAGCCTCCCCCTCCCTCCCTGAAAGCAACGGCAGACAACCATTTCGCGCCTTTTTTCCTGAGTGAACTCTGCAGACTCCATTCTGCATCAAGCATGGATCCCGTTGTGCTCCAGAACGCAGTCTTGAACATTATAAACACCTCGCGCTTTCTCGTGGAGTTTATGCTTACACAGGACCAGAAAAAAGAGGCGAGGAGGAGGAGGCGGCGATTGCAGCGCAGCGACCAGCGTGATGAGGACATGGACACGGACACAGAATTCTCTGAGACCGCGGGCCCCGGTGCTTTGGAGATTATGATGTTAATGGGCCAGGTTATAGGCTTGGAACGCCGATTCTGGGCCCGGGAAACAAGCACAGACTGGTGGGACCGCATAGTGTTGCAGGTGTGGGACGATTCCCAGTGGCTGAGAAACTTTCGCATGCGTAAGGGCACTTTCATGGAACTTTGTGACTTGCTTTCCCCTGCCCTGAAGCGCCAGAATACCAAGATGAGAGCAGCCCTCACAGTTGAGAAGCGAGTGGCGATAGCCCTGTGGAAGCTTGCAACGCCAGACAGCTACCGGTCAGTCGGGAATCAATTTGGAGTGGGCAAATCTACTGTGGGGGCTGCTGTGATGCAAGTAGCCAAAGCAATCACGGAGGTGCTGCTACGAAAGGTAGTGACTCTGGGAAATGTGCAGGTCATAGTGGATGGCTTTGCTGCAATGGGATTCCCTAACTGTGGTGGGGCAATAGATGGAACCCATATTCCTATCTTGGCACCGGAGCACCAGGGTACCCAGTACATAAACCGCAAGGGGTACTTCTCAATGGTGCTGCAAGCACTTGTGGATCACAAGGGACGTTTCACCAACATCCATGTGGGCTGGCCGGGAAGGGTTCATGACGCTCGCGTCTTCAGGAACACCAATCTGTTTAAACGGCTGCAGCAAGGGACTTACTTTCCGGACCTGAAAATAACCGTGGGGGATGTTGAAATGCCAATTGTTATTCTTGGGGACCCAGCCTACCCCTTAATGCCATGGCTCATGAAGCCATACACAGGCAGCCTGGACAGGAGTCAGGAGTTGTTCAACTACAGGCTGAGCAAGTGCAGAATGGTGGTAGAATGTGCATTTGGCCGTTTAAAAGGTCGCTGGCGATCCTTATTGACTCGCTCAGACCTCAGCCAAACCAATATCCCCATTGTTATTACTGCTTGCTGTGTGCTTCACAATCTCTGTGAGAGCAAGGGGGAGACCTTTATGGCAGGGTGGGAGGCTGAGGCAAATCGCCTGGCTGCTGATTACTCGCAGCCAGACACCAGGGCGATTAGAAGAGCACACGATGAAGCGCTGCGCATTAGGGAAGCTTTGAAAACCAGTTTCATGACTGGCCAGGCTACAGTGTGAAATTTATGTTTGTTTATCCTTCCTGAAAACCCGCCCCCTTTATTGACTCATTCTCTGTAAGGAACCCACCCTCCCCCTTCCCCCAGCTTGCTTTCAAAGGAAATAAAGTCACCATTGTTTAAAAATCATTTATTCTTTATTAATTGATTATGAAAAGAGGGAGAGAACCTGAGTGGGGTTTGGGAGGAGGATCAGCGGGAAGGAAAAGCCCAGTAAAAAAAGGTTAAGAAAATGGCAGCCTTTTGCTTGGGCTGTCCACTGGGGTGGAATGGGAGGGTGTACGGAGCCTCCCCCCCCCCCCCGTGTTCTTAAACGTCTGGGTGAGGAGGCTATGGAACATGGTGAGGAGGTAGGGGGGTTATACAGGGGCTGTAGCGGCACAGAACCTGAGTGGGGTTTGGGAGGAGGATCAGCGGGAAGGAAAAGCCCAGTAAAAAAAGGTTAAAAAAATGGCAGCCTTTTGCTTGGGCTGTCCACTGGGGTGGAATGGGAGGGTGTACGGAGCCTCCCCCCCCCCCCCCGTGTTCTTACACGTCTGGGTGTGGAGGCTATGGAACATGGTGAGGAGGTAGGGGGGTTATACAGGGGCTGTAGCGGCACTCTGTTCTCCAGCAGCCGTTCCTGAAGCTCCACCAGACGCCGGAGCATGTCTGTTTGCTCACGCAGCAGCCCCAGTGTTGCTTCCCGACTCCTCTGATCTTCCTGCCGCCACCTCTCATCTCGAGCGTCTCTCCTCTCCTCACGTTGGTCCCTTCTGTCCTCACGTTGGTCCCTCATGTCCTCACGTTGGTCCCTCCTGTCCTCACGGTCACTGGCTTCTTTCCTATACTTGCAAACCGTCTCCTTCCACTCATTCAGATGAGCTCTTTCATTCCTGGTGGATTGCATGATTTCGGCAAACATCTCTTCTCTCGTCTTTTTTTTACGACGCCTTATCTGGGATAGCCTTCGGGAAGGAGGAGGGAGGCTTGAAACATTTGCACCTGCTGGAGGGAGTGAAAAAAGGAGAGAATTTTTTTAAAAGATACATTTTTCAGAACAATGCTTATACTCTTTCACGGTGTATACTATTCACATTACATAGCACATGTGATTTCTGTGCAAGGTCGCATTTTGCCTCTTAATATTGAGTGCCTGTGGCTTTGCTGCTAGAGATCACAGACGCAGGTCCGGGCAACAGAATTCACCTTGCATGCTGCCATGGTAAGCCACTGTCTTTAGGCTTCTGCGCCCTGCTTTCCCACATACCAAGCAAAGCCCGTTGTGCTGCAGTTTTCCTGTTAGCTTGTTTTCTGCTGCTGAAGGTTAACACCCCCCCCCCCATCCAATTCTCTGGGATGAGTGCTTTCTCCCTCCCCCCACCGCGTGGCTGGTATCAGGGAACATCCCTGCAGGAACCAAACTAACACCCCCCCCCCACCCGCCATGAATTCTCTGGGATGAGTGCTTTCTCCCTCCCCCCACCGCGTGGCTGGTATCAGGGAAGATCCCTGCAGGAACCAAACTAACACCCGCCCCCCCACCCGCCATGAATTCTCTGGGATGAGTGCTTTCTCCCTCCCCCCACCGCGTGGCTGGTATCAGGGAAGATCCCTGCAGGAACCAAACTAACACCCCCCCCCCCCACCCGCCATGAATTCTCTGGGATGAGTGCTTTCTCCCTCCCCCCACCGCGTGGCTGGTATCAGGGAAGATCCCTGCAGGAACCAAACTAACACCCCCCCCCCCCCCCCGCCATGAATTCTCTGGGATGAGTGCTTTCTCCCTCCCCCCACCGCGTGGCTGGTATCAGGGAAGATCCCTGCTAGCAAAACGCGAAAAGCTCTGGGCCAATCCTCCCCCCCCCCTTTGCACTTGGCTAAATGCAGGGAAGGATTTCTTTTCAGCCACAGGCAAACAGCCCAGTAGGAACGGCCACCTCTGTCCCCTTAATTAAATTCCCTTATTTCAACCAGGTTACCCTAAGCGATATCACTCTCCTGAGGATTACACAGCAAGATAAAGAACGGATGTTGCTTGAATGCCAGCAAACACCGGGACCATACGCTGCCAGGCTCTGTCAGGCAATGATACCAGATTACTTGCTACTAGCATGGCGTGGTCAAGTGTCCTACCATGGAGGACGGAATAAGGCTGCACTGCCCAGAAACCTTGTGGCAAGGCTTTTGGAGTACCTCCAGGAGAGCTTCATGGAGATGTCCCTGGAGGATTTCCGCTCCATCCCCAGACATGTTAACAGACTTTTCCAGTAGCTGTACTGGCTGCGAATGCATCCCAAGTGCTCAGGGCAAATTAATCATTAAAAATGCTTGCTTTTAAACCATGTTTTATATTTTAAAAGGTAAACTCACCTGAGGTCCCTTCCATGGGGTCATGGTCTTGGGTGCTGGCTTGGGAGGCTTGGGAGGGTACTTCAGTCAGGGTGAGAAACAGATCCTGGCTGTTGGGGAGAACGGAGAGCTGGGTGCTCTCTGCCAGCTCGTCCTCCTCCTCCTCCTCTTCCCCTTCCACGGAATCATCAGGTGTACCTGATGAGATTATCCCCAGCTCGGAATCCACAGTCAGAGGTGGGGTAGTGGTGGCGGCCCCCCCTAGAAATGCATTTAGCTCAGCGTAGAAGCGGCATGTCCGCGGCTCTGACCCGGAGCGACCGTTTGCCTCCTTTGCTTTTTGATAGGCTTGTCTGAGCTCCTTGACTTTCACGCGGCACTGATCTGTGTCCCTATTGTGGCCTCTCTCCATCATGCCCTTGGAAATTTTTTCATAAGTTTTGGCATTTCGTCTTTTCGAACGCAGTTCTGCTAGCACTGAATCCTCTCCCCATATAGAGATCAAATCCAGTACCTCCTGTACGGTCCATGCTGGTGCTCTTTTTCGATTATCAGCCTGCATGGTTACCTGTGCTGATGAGCTCTCTGTGGTCACCTGTGCTCTCCACGCTGTGCAAACAGGAAATGAAATTCAAATGTTCCCGGGGCTTTTCCTGTCCACCTGGCCAGTGCATGCGAGTTCAGATTGCTGGCCAGAGCGGTCACAATGGTGCACTGTGGGATAGCTCCTGGAGGCCAATAACATCGAATTGCGGCCACACTAACCTTAATTCGGATTAACAATACCGATTTTGACGCTACTCCTCTCGTCAAGGAGGAGTACAGAAATCGAATTAAAGGGCCCTTTAATTCGAATTAACTGGCTTCGTTGTGTGGACGGGTCAAGCGTTAATTCGAATTAAGGCAGCTAAATCCGAATTAAAGTCGTAGTGTAGACCAGGCCCAAGAAGCCTGGCTTACCCTCACTGCTGCAACTTCAGCTACTTCAAGCCGGTGCTTTACAGTGCTGCAGGACTGCAAATTGGTCGGTGCAAGTATGGCACTTTGTTATATCTCCCTTAGCAGTACACCAAGAACCAGTGGGGTGATCTTCCAGTGTGGAATGGAGGATAGACTTATAAGCCAGAGACTCAGGGAAGTGTTGGTTTGCCTGCAAGCAGCTGTAGCACTGGTTAAAAAAAAAGGGTTCTCCCCACGAAAGATGGCAGCCCAGAAAAAAAAAACTAATTACTGATAGCAAAGCAGTAGCAATGCACTGTTATTCCAGTCCATACTGCCCCATGCCAGCATGCCTCAATGTGTCCCTGGTGATTGCCTCTAGGGTTTAAACTGATTCCAGTTCTGAGGGTGATCTATGCAACGTTAACACCCCCTCCTAGGGAGTGGACTGAGACAACCAATTCATTTTGGCTAGGACACCAAAGAGCTGCCAGGCAAAAGTTATTTTCCAATCATACCAACACAGACCAGACTAAAGGTTCTAAACTACAAATAGAAGGTACTTTATACAGTTATCAGTGTCCTGGATAAATTGTAAATATTCATGCAAGATAAAGTTATTACTGTTTCAATAATTAGTATATTATATTTGCTAGCAGCAAGACTTCTCAAACATACATGGCTATCAAGAAATCCCCTTTCATCTCCATTTTAATAAAGTTGGTGGAGAAATTTTCATGCTGATGCTAAGTTTAATTAGAGTTCAATAATAGGATAAAGGGCAGTAAACCACAAAGGAGTATTATTATTCCACACAGGTTCCCTGAGCAGGATTGAACCAGCAGCTTGTTCCAAGAAAGAAGCAAAATAAACGTGAAAGATGTGATAACATCAGAAGGTGCCAGGAGGGGCGAAAAGAGACAAATCGCAGCAATATCAGAAACCAGGAAGCTGTCGTTACCTAAGCACAGTAAGTGGAAGATTTATGAAAAGCAAGGTAAATTTTAGCTCTGCAACCATTTCAGTGTTTGACTATCATTGGTATTCTTTGATTACCTGACAAAGTATGTCTCTGATCTAAAACTTCAAATTCTCAACAAGGTAAATTTTGGAACCATGTGATAAATTACATATTTTGCACCATTGACTGTCTCACCTGCACTCTATCCATTAAATCCAATAGGATTCCTGATGGTAGTAAAAATAAACGTGTGCATAAATGCTTGAAGGAATGAGGCCTGATTGCTCTCTACCAGGTTTATTCCTTACATTTCACCACACTGACCAGCTTCAAACAACCATCTTCTTAAAAAATAAAGCCACAAAATTATCTCTCTCTCCAAAATACTGAAATTCCATTTTCCCAATCTCTGGTATTACACTAGCTTGAAGTGCAGAACGAGCAATATTCTGCACCACTGCCTGAAAAAACCTAGAGTTTTGTTTGTTTGGTTTTTATATTTAACTATTAAATCTCTCCTAAAACTCACTTTTTCAGAGATGCCCATAAATAGAGATTTGAACAAGAGATGTGAAAAATAGAAGATGGCTATAAATAGTACCAATAACTTTTTCTAAAACTCTCTAAAGATGTTTTCTGTAAAGTATGAGGCACAGACAGAACACCTATGGAGTAGAGTGACACCAAGGAAATATTAGCTCTCATTGGAATGATCTGCATAATCAGGATGTGGCAATACCCCCATCCCAGCTCATACCAACGAAACCTTTATACCCACCATCATGCCAACCCACAACGTCAGAATTCTTCCACAGTACGCTACACTTCAAACCTTGTGGTGCTAGGTACCAGAAGGTTGTGAGGAACAGAAGATACTGGGAGTTTATACTGGAGTTCAGGCAGTGGACTATAATTTAATGTCCTTAGCCATTGGCCTGCCTGATAGTGTTGCTCGGATATCTGGCTGAATGACATCATGCAACAGCCAAAGAACACAGTGAAGAAACCACCTACTCTGATGTTCTCTGTACCCCACAGATGGCTGAACTTCAGCAGTGAAGAACGTATACGTCAGACTCTTTTGTGCAGTAATTAATTTGTTATGAAAGAGGTGCCGGGGCTCAAGCAATTTTTTTTACATTCATAACTGATGCAGGAAGTCCAGAGGTGCCGGGGCTATGAACTGCCAAGGCTCAGCCCTGGCACAAGTTAAGCACTGCTTTTGTGCTTTCTCAGGCAAAACTCCCATAAGACTTCAGTATGAGTTTGCATGAATGAAGATAGCAAGTTAGTTTGTAAGGTTCTCTGGGATCCTTCAGTAAGAAGGGAACTATACAAAAACAAAAGTGTCAGCCTGACACTGGCAATTCCTAGTAGTTAAAAAGTGTTTTGAAGTATTACTTTTTGTGTAAATCTAAGTGGTTTGTTTTTAATATTTAAAAGTTCTGCTGGGCTGAGCTGTAAACTGAACTGCTTTATTCTAGATGATAAACAAAAACGTTGACTTTAATTTTAAAAGAAAAAAAAGGTGGTCTTCACTCACATGATTCCTCTTGCTTTCTCCATCTTTTATAGATGTAATAACGGTCTCAGAATAGATTGTTGATCCAGTTTTGTTATCTGTAACCTAATATGGCAACAGGAACAATAAATTAGATGAATATGAATGCCATTTTAGTCCTCTGTTACTGTTTAGTACAGTATTACTCTAATGTTAATCCTATTTATTTTTCATTTCCTGCCCTGCAATAGTGACTGCAGCTGGTAAAAGTGGATAATGAATCCCACTATTCTTTTTCAGAATGTCATAGTAAAGAAGCTAATCAATCAAGTCTTGAGCAGTGATCACTCTTTTACATTCCACAGTAAGTATCATATCTGTAGTCCATATTCTCCAGGCATTACTATGCAGTGTGAAAAGTCACTATAGCAATGGAACAAAACAAACCATTTTGCCACATTAACCATTTTCCACTTCCCCACCTAACTGCTAATTCTAGAAGCAAATCATATACAAGACGTTCATGAACTCAACTCTAGATTCTCTAAAATTTTTCAACATGTGACAAGCTCTTACTCTGCAAGGCCAGTACAAGCAAAGGTAAATAGTTATATGCATTGTTTCATACCTTGTCAATTTCCTGGTGGGTATGAATGGTTTTATTACCAATTTTGGTGTCTGTGTTGGATTCATTATGGTAGCTGGGAGGTAAGTTTTCAAAGTCAACTTCTGATGGGTTTTTTGCCCCTTCTTCCTCAGCCTCCATCTAACAAATGCAATAAACTAGTGAGCAATACATTCATCATTGGTGATTTGTAACCTTAAGCAAAAACAGTAAAATAGAGCGAGCAACACTTTTTGTCCTACCCTAAACAGTGTCACATTTATTAGTACTGATTTCTATTGTATGAAAATGCTTCCTCAGCTATCTCAAAAATGAGCATGCCAGCTTCTTTAATGCAACAGACTGCCACGTCATGATACTGGAGCACCAAACTCTTGAGCAGTAGGCTATTTAAAGTATGAGAATAAGGCAGCCTTTCTATGGAATTGAATGTCAGGAGGGTAAGTGGGCGCTGCAGAACTTCTTAATATCCACCATGGGCTGAAACTGAGTTAACATTTAATCAGTAGCCGGCCTATCTACTTTTTCCTGATAAACACTACTCTTGAGATAGATTGTCACACCTGAGGAAGAGCAGGAAAAGGTTCTGTAAGGACAAAGAGCATCATCCAAAGTCACTGAAGTCAAGAGAAGGTCTTTCATTGGCTTTGGATCAGGACCTGCATGATCAATCTTGCACTCCTTATCAACAAGCAAAATTCCCATTGTATTGGAGTGCAATCACAGCCTTAATTCTGCCCCATGCATTCCCAGTGCTCTGATCACACTGGGAAGGAGAGGATGAGATCGCTCTTTGAATTAAAGAGTAAAAAAGGAATGGAATTTTAAAGTGCACAAAACCAAGAAAGAAATCTTTGTGAACAAGAGAAACCTCCTGGGAACATTAACGGAGTTCCAAATAAACTAGCTATTTACTTGAGACCTCTATATTAGGTCTAAAATACTGTAAAGTTCACCCGGTTGATCTTTAGAATTTTTCCCAGGGGCACATGTCCCACTGGTGATGGGTTTTCTTTTTGAGTGTTTATCTTTTTTCTAACCGTTTTTGCTGTGGCCATTTTTAAAAGTGTGTAATATTTACAATACCTCATACCTCAGTTCTCTGTACCCATCATTGTTAATTTAAAATTAATAAGGATGTGGTTAGATTTACCATAGTTGGACCATAGCCAATCTTTATTATGCACTGACAAAGCACATTTGGCACTGTACAATAAAGACATGGTCTCTACTCCATTGGGGCTTACAATCTAAATTAAACACACAATAGAGGACTGATGTACAATACAGCAGTTGTGCAGATGAAGATCAAAAGTTCAGATGTAGTGATTTTAATTAAATATTTTTAAAGATTTGTTTCTCAGGTGGTTTATCACAGAAATGCTTCTTGGAATAACTGATTTTTGAGAAGGGATTTAAAGAGCAAAGGGTAGGTTTGAGGCACAGTATAAAAAGGAAGATTTGTAAGGGGCAATATAGAAAAAGGCTCCTTGCAGAGAATGGGGAGGAATGTAGAGGATGTTTTTGTGGATAATACACTGGACTAGGACTTACAGGTTCAATTTCTGGCTTAGTGATCTTTCCTTTCCTGTGTGATCTTGGGCAAGTCACTTAGTTTCTTTGCATCTCAGTTCCCCATCTGTAAAATGACAGTAACACACTCTCTCTCCCACTCTGTCTAGTTTATTTACACTATAAGCACTTCAGGGCAGGGACTGCCTCTCACTACATTTTTGTACAGTTCCTAGCAAAATAGGGGACTGATCTCCGTTGAAGCCCCAAGATGCTATTGTAATACATACAATAGATAGGAAGAAGGCCTGTGTTAGTGAAGGGCCCTAGGAGGAAATGATATCAAAGATAAGCAGAAGTGTGGGTATGTACACAACTGGAAGTGAGGGTGAGAAATGTGAATACGAGCGGAATGTCCAAATGGTGGGAAAGGAAGATTGTTTCTGCAGCGGCAGAAGCATTTTGGCTCTCTCTGTTTATATGATGTGCTCATCACTACAGTATCTGAGTGGCTTCCCTCCCCCACGATACTTCATATTGTGGCTAGACTGGAGGAGAGCAAGGCAAGAGAATAGAAAGGAGATGACTAAAGCATGAACAAGGGTTATAATCGAAGGAAAGGTGAAGAACATTTTTAAGAGATTATATAGAGAAAAAAATGAAAGGAAAAAATATGTTGAGCAGGGAGAGCGTTTATAGGATAGAGGTAGGGCACAGAGCAAAAAATGTGAAAATTCTGCTGCATGGCATCAATTTTATCCTTGACGAAACTAGTGGGATCCTGCTCAGATTGAAAGGAGAGAGAGAGAGAGGGAGGATGTCAGGAGACAGATATAGATAACAGTCGGAAAGGTTGAAGGTGCAGGAGTTGATCTAAAGGATCAGTGCTGTTTTACCAGG
Organism: Emys orbicularis; assembly: GCF_028017835.1. Classification (NCBI taxonomy): domain Eukaryota; kingdom Metazoa; phylum Chordata; order Testudines; family Emydidae; genus Emys; species Emys orbicularis. The sequence continues at coordinate 99,162,502 of NC_088686.1, read as the reverse complement.
AAAATGATCATACTCAAGGAGGTAAGAACAAATGTGTAGAGAAGGAAGGCTGCATGGTGCCTGGATTTCAGGCACTCAGTAGCATGGAAACAGGAGCAGAGGAAGCAGATATAAAGGGTAAGTAGAACTGAGGATCAAAAGAGTGGGGCAAGTTTAGTGGGAAGAAGGCACCTGATAGCTGCAGAGAAGTCCAATATTAATAGACACGTCACATTTTAAGATGTTAGTTATCTGGCAATTTTGGACTTCTTTTAAAAAGTCCAATCCAAAATTTTTGACCACGAGTGCCTAAAATAATCAAGAACTGTGCATGCTAAACTCCTTTGGAAATCTGACATGTTTGTTTATGTGGCTAATTCTTGAATTTGGTGCCTAAAGATTTAAAATGTGGGCCCTCATTCATAAAATGATGTAATGACCTAACAAAGTTCATCTAGTTATAGAATATCAAACCATTTGAAATTTTCTCCTCCTGTTACAACATAGAGTTGAGTTTTTAAAAAACTGTTCCCAGATTGAGAACAAGTTTCAGTCTAGAACAAAATTTTATAGTGCTGCTGTTAACCACTGAAAACAACTACTACTAATGGAAATTCTGACACATTCTTAAGGATAGTTGTGCCTGAAGCACAGGACAAGGCTGTTTTCCATAGAATAAGAATTTGCACATTATAAAGAGATTTTTATGTGGATTTAATGGAGCTGGATGCAGATAGCAAGGGTATAATGTAATAAATGAGTAAACCAAGTCTGTGTTCCATCTTAGGGCTCATTCTGTTCTACTGCAGTACAGAAGTGTGAGTTTACTTGTACATCAAGGATAGAATAGGCACACTCCCTTATTTCCATCTGCAAAAAGACAACATCTCAGAGGAATCTGCTCCAAAGTTACTACATTTTTAGGCAGCATATTTAAGCTTCTGAGAGAGCTTTCAGGGCCAAATGCCTGCAGGGGAAGCCTTGTGACAAAAGTGTGCTGATAGGAAGCCAAAGCAGAGCTACAGACAGAGGCAGTCTGGGGGCATAGGGCCTCCCCATAGCTGACCCTGTGCCTCTGGCCAACAGCCTGTGGGAATCTGCAGGACATGGGAGAGAAGCTGCATGCCAGTGGAAAAAATTGGAGTAAACTATGAGGAAACAGCAACACCTGAGCACAAGTTACTTGAACTTTTAGTTCATTCTGTGTGACTGAAAGTGCAACTAAGACAGACTATTTTCTCTGCCATTCAGGGAAACTGACAGCTTGATGCAGCTGAAACATTTGAAATATTAAGAAATAATTTCCACACAGACTTATGATGCAACCATCTAAACAAAAAATACACTGCATTCCATTTCTGTACTTTAGTTACAGTGCTCCATCTGTACCATGTCAACATTCTATAATGAAAATGCTGACAATCTTGCATTAAACATTTAGGGATTTGAAGTTAGGCAGTAAAATTCACTATGCGCTGACTGAAGGGTCTCCGCTCAACAGTTAATACAGTCATTTAAGAAAATATATAGTTTTTTCTATTTTAAAATGGTACATTCTGCCCTCACATTTTGTCCACTGCTCTCAGTAACTTCATCCGAAGTTGCCTACAGATAGCCAAGGTTAGAATTTGGCCCTAAGAAAGGCTCGGGGGAGAAAAGAAAGAGGGAGTTAACTGGACAGTTTTAAGGTTTCAAAACTTCTTTAACAAAATGAATTTTGGATCCGAATTTAGGCCCTGCTCCTAAAAGTTGCTGAGTGGCTTCAACTGCAATTGATTTAATAGGAAATAAGCATTTGTAATAATTAAAAAAAAAATACCTAGGAGAGAGAAGTTTAAAAGAAAAATACCTTGTTTTCTGCACAGTCAATTCTCTATTGGTATAGGTCAGCAATAACTTACTAGCCCCGGGATGGTCAACCTGAGCAGGAGTCAGACTTTGCCAATGGATGTTGCCAAAGAGGCACAGTAATAAGTCAGCAGCCTCCCATCAGCTCCCCTTCCCCCCCCCCACTGCCCCCAGCACCTCCCGCCCACCGGCAGCCCCGCCGATCAGCACCTCCCCCTCCCTTCCCGCACCTCCCGATCAGCTGTTTCGTGGCATGCAGGAGGCTCTGGGGGAGGAGCGAGGGCATTGCAGGCTCAGAGGAGGGGGTGGGAAGGGGTGGAGTGGGGGCAGGGCCTATGGCAGAGCCAGGGGTTGGGCAGTGAGCACCCCCCGGCACATTGGAAAGTTGGCGCCTGTAGCTCCAGCCCCAGAATCGGTGCCTATACAAGGAGCCGCATATTAACTTCTGAAGAGCCACATGTGGCTCCGGAGCCACAGGTTGTCCATCTCTGGATTAGCCCCTGGGAGCAAAGGGAGGGATTGGGGGGGCTCTGAAACACAAGTGAAATAGTTGATGCTTCCAGTGGCTACTCAGTACAATAACTAAAGGCACAACAGAACCCCAAGAGTTATTTAAAATGCCTTATTCTGTTACAGCTGGGAGATACAGGCAAAACTTTCACTGACACTTGAATAACACTTCTGTCCACAGAACTACAGAATCAAGCCCCACACGCTCAACTTTAAGGGCCCGATGCAGCAAGTGAATGAGCATTTCCTAGGAAAGCATGTGCTGAATCTCTAGCCTTAAATGGGATTCAGGGAGATTGATAAGTAACATCTTTGAGGGGAACCAAAAACCTTTTGGATTTTTTAACAAAAACAGAGCAAGATAAAGCTAAGGGCCTAACGCAAACCCATATTGCACCACATATGCACTACTGAAAGGCTTTCCAGCAGAAGAGATGTCTCCAGGGTTTTGAGGACAGGAAAGCTAAAGCAAGAAAACAACCTTCAGTCTTTTAGATATATTAGTTTCTGATTCTGCTGCTTTTACCTTTGACGGGCATTAGGAGGACTCTCAGATTCTGGGAGATGCTCTGACCCCAGGATGAAGAAATAAATTAATGTGTCCACAGAGTTAATGATCTGCTGCTACATGGGAAACTACCTCTTCAAATACCGGAGAGGAGAAGGCAGCAAGGGGTGGAGAAATATTTCAAACAGCACCAAAGGGCTACACCAACACACACGCTATACACACACTGCATAGCCACACACCCCACTCGCCTCCCCAACCCTAAAGGCGCACACACACACAGCCTAGTCAGCCACACACACACACACAAAACCTTCGGCCGAGGAACTATCCCAGCAAACGGGGGGAAAGCCCCAGGCACTAAGACTCTATTTCCCCCCCCCCTCCCCCAGGCGGGATGGGATCTAGGGGGGCGGGGTGTCTCACCTCCTTGACTGCGTTCCGCAGCTTGTGCTGCGTGTCCTCCATCAGCTCCTCCACCTCGCGGAACATTTCGTTCAGACTGGCCTCCTCCCGAGGGAAGCTCGGCTCCGGCTCCCCGGGCGGCAGCTCGGCACCTCCATCCGCCGCCGGAGCTGCGCAAGCGGCCCCCAGCAGCAAGGGCAGGACCAGGAGCAGGAGCATCCTCAGCCCTGGGCGGTCGCCGAAGCCCAGCCGCAGCGGCCGCCTGGGAAGGAAGAAAGACAAACGCTGAGCGGGCCCAAGGAGAGCCCGGCAGCTTGCTCGCTGCGACGCCTCGCCCTGCCGCTGGGGCTGGGTCCCCATCGCTGCCCTCCGCGCCCCTCCCCCGGCTCCCGTGCCTGCCCCCACCGCTCTCCATTGCCAGTGCCCCCGGAGACTCACGCTCTCTCCCAGCACAGAAGCGCTCCCTGACCTGTGTCTGCCGCCGCCTCCCTAGCAGCCCTGCCTGCGCCCTGGCGAGCCGGGGAGATGCGCGCGGAGCTGTGAAGCCTCGGGCCACCGGCGCTGCTCTGCTCTGCTTTGCGCCGCGCCCCTGGGGCTCGCAGCAGCCTCCTCCGCGGCCGCCTCCGTTGCTATTGGCTGCAGGAAGCCGAAGAAAGCGGGGGCTGAGTGCGGTGTGGGAGGGACCAGGTGCCTGCTTGGTCTCGGAGCAGAGTGTGAGGGGTGGGGAATCGGTGCCAGCCTCCTTTACAGGGCCTGGCAAGCTCCCCAGCTCGTTCAATGGGAATTGGGGGGCGGGGGAACACGGCTGAGGCTGCCCAGGCTTTGCCCAGCCCAGTCCCTCATTGGCAGCTTGCCTGAAGCTCCTGCAGGGCCGCGTTTAGTGTGAGGGAGGGACAGCCGCACTACAGACCCCTCCTGAGAAGAGAGGCTGGCTGCAGACAGCCGAGGAGCGCTTAAATGTGCAAACTCCATCCCACTCCAAGCAGTGGCCCTTTGCATCGAAATGGAGCATATTATATTAGGGCCTATGATATCCATTGACCACACCCTGTCTTTAAAGGTTAAGAGTAGCAAGCCATCACAGCTCCCACCCTGCAATGCACTTACCATTGGCAATGTGTGTGGAGCTGTACAAGAGCGAAAAATCAAGCCAAGCCCAGCCCCAGACTGTTAACTCCTGCTTAACTTTACACACCCTGACTTCAGTGCCAAAAGTTAAGCACATGTATAAGCCTTCGCAAGTTTGAGCCCTAAAAGACAGGATGTGCTGGGAGACCCAGAGGAAAGAATCATTTAAAGGATTATCATCCTTATTTTTCATGAACTGCCAGTTTACGAGTGCTGTAGAAATGAACTTTTCTTTTTAACATGATCCAAAGCGCCTTTGTTTGTATCAATATACAATCTCACCCAGTGGTTCAGATAAGTTAGTGAAGGAAGGAGAATTAACAAAATATTGCTAGGTGTCTCCAACGAGGGGTGAGATTTTTGCATTGGTGTATGGAGTGCTGGCAAGAGCAAGGTGCATGTGAGCTCCTGCTGAGCTGTCTTCTTCACTCTCTCGTGATAATGGGAAATGGGGTCCCCTGGAAAAGGAGCCTCAGGAAGAGCTCTGAGCAAATGCACCATCTTCTCTCAATTGTACTGGGAAAAGGAGTAAGTGGGGGATGGGAAGGTATCATGTGGCAGCTACTCTTTTGTCCTCTTGCCTGGTGATGTCAGTGCCTCACATCACCAGGTGCAAGGGGTTGCTTTATGGAGGCAATGGAGAGGAAAAGGATTTGAGGAAAGGCATTCCCTTAGAAGGATTGTGCGGGGAGCTCTTCTGCTGTCTTTAGCAAAGACTTATTTGCTGTGCCCCCTTTGCACTCTCCCTTATTTTAACCCTTACCCACACTTCCATATTCAAAGATGAGTGCAGCAGTGGGGCACATTACAGAACACCATGGGCTTCATTTGACTCATGGCTGCACTTTAGTCACCTCTGGCCTAAAGTGTTCTATGCTAAGCAGATGAGGCTAACCCTGAGTCCTAAGGTTCCTAAAATATATGTTTGCATCAATGATAGAAAATGCAAAGAAATGGAAAGCATAAGCAGAAAGGTTTAGGGCTGGCTGACCTGTGCCAAACAGCACCAAAGTCCAGGCAGATTTTGCTCCTCATCCAGACATTTAAAGGCTTTCCTATTGCTGGCATGGGATAGGCTCAGAGTTGACTGTATATGCTGGCTGAAATGATGGGGAAGAGAATTAGAACTCTCTGTACACTTCCAAAGGGGAACTGATGAAGGAAGAAAAGAAGAAAAGATAGCAGGAAAAGATCAGTATAAATTTCAAACCCAATGTTGACAAGGATGAGGGTTCTCTGGTAAATATTAGAAAAAATGATACAATTTGGTAACATTTTTAATACCACGGGGATTGTGGCAGCTGCAGTTTGTCTCATTTATACATTTCTCTTTCTAATTTCCTGTCCTAGGTCAGGTGAGTCATGCTTCCCTATAATTTCTGCCAATTCCAAGAATTAACTGGCCTTTTGGTCATTAATATTTCTTGTTTGTGGCTGACAAGAGAGACTGCTTTCTGTAAGAAGGAGTTTCTACCTCTTCCTTCTCTTCAGCCTCTTTTTCTTTTCTTTCCTCCCAAGACATAGTGTCATGTATTATTAATTATTACTTGCATCTTTCCCATGAGATACAGCATCTTTTCCTTTCTGCTCCCCATCCTAGAAATTCATCAGAGAGTTTGCAGATGATCTGTTCTAAAGGAAAAATGGACTGGTGAGTTCCCTTAAAATATTTTATTTGCAAGGCTGTCAAGGCTGAATCCCCACTGTCACTTTGAGTACAGAAGGTGGGGGCCCGCAAGGATTCTAAAAATTAATACTCGCCACTCCAGGCTTGTATTAAACTCCCAAGATTACAGCTTTTCTCTGACATTGGCTTGGTAATTGCTGCCACCACCCAAATGCCAAAAAAACTTAGGGACCAGGAAGGAACACTTGGGGATCGATCACACATACACACACACACACACACACACACACACACACACACCTTTCCTAATTTTTAAAAGTTCTAGCCTTCCCATTGGCTCTTTTGGTCAGGTGCCCACTTTTTTTTAACTTGTGGGACTTTTTAACCCTTTACAGGTAAAGCAAGTAGAGAACAGGTACCAAGAGGGATTTTACAGCTAACAGGGGATGAGCAATAGTAGGTAAATCAAGGCATTGAGACTAAGGGCTTGTCTACATAGTGGGGTAATGTGCTCTGTGATTTCTAAAGCACACTAATGAGTTGTGCATTAATTGGTCCATAGACCTTGGTGGTGTATACTAAAAGTTCCCTAGTCCAGTGGTTCTCAACCAGGGGTCCGGGGACTCCTGGGGGGCCACGAGCAGATTTCAAGGGGGCTGCCAAGCAGGGCCAGCATTAGACTTGCTGGGGCCCAGGGTAGAAAGCTGAAGCCCCACTGCATGGGGCTGAAGCCCAGGGTCCTGAGCCCCACCACCCGGAGCTGAAGCTGAAACCTGAGCAATGTAATTTTGTGGGGACCCCTGTGTGGCGTGGGGACCCAGGCAATTGCCCGGCTTGCTACCCCCTAATGCCAACCCTGACTTTTATATGCAGAAAACCAATTATTGTGACACAGATGGGCTGTGGAGTTTTTATAGCATGTTGGGGGCGGGGGGGGGACTAAGAAAGAAAATGTTTGAGAACCCCTGCCCTAGTTCACTTTAATATAGTATTGTTAAAATGCACCAGCAGGGACTACACTGACTAATTAATGTGCAACACTTTAGTGTGCTTTAGAAATCACATGCCCATAGAGTGCACTGTCCCAACATGTAGACAAGCCATGATATTTGGGTCAGTAGCGGGGGCAGAGGGGACATTCTAGATGTTCTGGGGGAGTAGGAGATACTGTTAGGATAGGGAAGGCAAGGATTAAATCAGAAAAAGGAGATGTAAACATTTTCTGGAAAGTAAGAGGACGTATTGGTGTACTGTACTGTACATAAGATGGGCTGGGAACAGGAGCCTAGAAATAAACAGAGGTAAGTCCTATCCATGAAATTCAGATCTGAACTTCTGTTCAAGGGGGTTTGGTCCATCTATAATTATAAAGTAGGTTAGGGAGCAGGTAGAGGTGTTTAGGTTAGGGGATGAGAGAGAAATAGCTGGCTGGTGCATTAGGCAGGAACAGAGACACTTACAAGTTAACATTTATAGCTCTGAAAAGAGACCTGATTCAAGGGATCGGGAGAAAAATGATGCATATATGCTAGACTTCCAAAGCAGTGCAACTGATGCAACTACAATCAGGCACTGGAATTAGAATGTCACTATCAGCTGCCTCATTTTCACATACTACAGATTAACAATTCATGTAAATGGAGAAAAGCAATTTTGCTATGAAAGTTATTTTGTAAAAGGAGATTCACATTTTCAGGGTGTTGTTAGTAACAAACATAATATATACAAATTCTCAAATCTCTGATAAAATCTCTAGCAGATTAATTTTGCTTGAGCTAGTGTCTTTTTGTAGCAGGTATTTAGACAGCTTGGTAAATGATGATTTTATAATTCCAGCTATTTATCGTTTGAAACAATTCTATTGAACATTACTGGTATTGCATTATTAATAGGGCTGTCGATTAATCATAGTTAACTCATGTGATTAACTCAAAAAAATTAATCGTGATTAAAAGAATTAATCGCGATTAATCGCACTGTTAAACAATAGAATACCAACTGAAATTTATTAAATATTTTGGATGTTTTTCTACATTTTCAAAATATATCTATTTCAATTACAACACAGAATACAAAGTGTACAGGGCTCACTTTATATTATTTTTATTACACATAATTGCACTGTAAAAATGATAAAAGAAATAATATTTTTCAATTCACCTCATACAAGTACTGTAGTGCAATCTCTTTATCATGAAAGTGAAAATTAAAAATGTAGGGGTTTTTTTTGTTACATAACTGCACTCAAAAACAAAACAATGTAAAACTTTAGAGCCTGCAAGTCCGCTCAGTCCTACTTCTTGTTCAGCCAATCACTAAGAGAAATAAGTTTGTTTACATTTACAGGAGATAATGCTGCCCACTTCTTAATTACAATGTCACCTGAAAGTGAGAACAGGCATTCAAATAGCACTGTTCTAGCTGGCATCACAAGATATTTATGTGCCAGGTGCGCTAAAGATTCATATGCCTCTTCATGCTTCAGCCATCGTTCCAGAGGACATGCTTCCATACTGATGACGCTTGTTAAAAAATAATGCATTAATTAAATTTGTGACTGAACTCCTTGGGGGAGAATTTTATGTCTTCTGCTCCGTTTTACACCCATATTCTGCCATATATTTCATGTTATAGCAGTCTCGGATGATGACCCAGCACATGTTGTTTGTTTTAAGAACACTTTCACTACAAATTTGACAAAATGCAAAGAAGATACCAATTTCTAAAGTTAGCTACAGCAGTCAACCCAAGATTTAAGAATCTGAGAGGGATGAGGGATGAGGTGTGGAGCGTGCTTTCAGAAGTCTTAAAAGAGCAACAATCTTATGCAGAAATTACAGAACCCAAACCACCAAAAAAGAAAATCAACCTTCTGCTGGTGGCATCTGACTCATGATGATGAAAATGAACATAGATTCATAGATTCTAGGACTGGAAGGGACCTCGAGAGGTCATCGAGTCCAGTCCCCTGCCCGCATGGCAGGACCAAATACTGTCTAGACCATCCCTGATAGACATTTATCTAGCCTACTCTTAAATATCTCCAGAGATGGAGATTCCACAACCTCCCTAGGCAATTTATTCCAGTGTTTAACCACCCTGACAGTTAGGATCTTTTCCCTAATGTCCAACCTAGACCTCCCTTGCTGCAGTTTAAGCCCATTGCTTCTTGTTCTATCCTTAGAGGCTAAGGTGAACAAGTTTTCTCCCTCCTCCTTATGACACCCCTTTAGATACCTGAAAACTGCTATCATGTCCCCTCTCAGTCTTCTCATGCGTCGGTCTACACTGCTTTGGATGGTTATGAAGCAGAACCCGTCATCAGCATGGACGCATGTCCCCTGGAATGGTGGTTGAAGCATGAAGGGACATATGAAGCTTTAGTGCATCTAGCATGTAAATATCTTGCGACACTAGCTACAACAGTGCCATGCAAATGCCTGTTCTCACTTTCAGGTAACATTGTAAACAAGAAGCAGGCAGCATTATCTTCTCCAAATGTAAACAAACTTGTTTGTCTGAGCAATTGGCTGAACAAGAAGTAGGACTGATTAGACCTGTAGGCTCTAAAGTTTTACATTGTTTTATTTTTGAATGCAGGGTTTTTTTGTACATAATTCTACATTTGTAAGTTCAACTTTCACGATAAAGAGATTGCACTGCAGTACTTGTATTAGGTGAATTGAAAAATACTATTTCTTTTGTTTTTTACAGTGCAAATATTTGTAATCAAAAATAAAGTGAGCACTGTACACTTTGTATTCTGTGTTGTAACTGAAATCAATATATTTGAAAATGTAGAAAACGCCCAAAAATATTTAAATAAATAGTATTCTATTATTGTTTAACAATGCGATTAATCGTGTGATTAATTGCGATTACTTTTTTTAATTGCTTGACAGCCCTAATTATTAATTCCATCAGTTGTTAAATAAATAAATTAAATTATATGAAATTAATCCCTCTGCACGAGAGTAAGTCTATGGCTCCTTTTGCAGGATCAGCATCTCTGGTCCTGTTCCTACAAGCTCCTCCATGTGGTGGTTCTCTGACTCCACTGAACTCTGTTCAAGTCAATGTAGTCCCATAATGGCATAGAGAGAGATCAGTTCACACAGAGAAAGTTGAAGGAGTGGGACCTAAGCTTGAAATGATTTCTGAAGAAACAACAATACATTTGAGGAAAACATGTAAATCTTGACACTGCCCTTTTTAACAATTATCAACCTAATTTCCAATATCAATTCCAGTTATACATTTTTTCCTCTTGCCTTATTCTCTCCGCGGGAGCATTTTATAGTTTTGTTCAGTGGCATGGAAGCCTACATGCTGAAAACACTATACAACACTATATATATACAGTATATATATTAATTTATTAGTGCGATCATTTATTGTTGTTTTTTTAAAGGGAGTTTCTTACACTTCACATTGAGAGTAATAAAGAGGGTTAGGAATGATGACTGGAATGAGTTAATGTATTAAATATATTCCATCCATATCAAGAAAATATAGCATAGGAAACAATTTTGTATTGGAAGGGAGATGAGTTAAATGATTTAATAATCTTTTCCATCTCTAACTTCTATGGTTCTATGATTCTGAGTTAATAGATTGTGGTCAGTCATCTTGGTAGTAGTGTTATTTGGTGATGTATGGGTGCCAGGGAGCTAATTCACATCTCTTTCATAATAGTTTCATAATTTGAAAGCTTAATTTTCATAGATTTGAGGACTAAGGGAAGACTTTGGTAGGAGATGTTAAATATGTTTTTGCTGCTGAGTTATTGTTGGCTGTTGCTGATATGTTGCAGGGGGATTGTAGAAGTATATAGAATTAATTTATATTTGTATATTTGATTAATTGTTTTAAAAAAAAACAGCCAGGTATAAGTGTGCCATTTCAGTGAATCTGTAAATCTAAATAAAATAAATAATAATGAAAAAGAATCTTGGGTAAAATTTTCAAAAGTGACTTAGGCACTCTTCCAGTATAAGAATATCTCTTTTGATTTAGCTTATATCTCCTGGGAAGGAGTTTAAACTAAATCAAAAAAGCCACTCATACTGGAATAAGAATGTCCATGTGTTGTTATTGTTTTACCAGTATTACTATATCTGTATAACTGGTAAACTTTCCCGAATAGACAAGGCATTAGGCTTGGGTGCTTTTGAAAATGTTACCCCAATCTAACTTACATTGAAGTCAATGGAAAGACTTCCATTACATTCAGTGGGAATTGGTTCAGTTCCTAACAGAATTGATGAGGCCCTGAAGTGAAGCTATTATAGGAGGATCACCTTTTCCATTCAGGTACCCAGCTATTTATCTGTCTCTGCGTAAGTAAAAGTATCAAAAACCTCATTGTGCTAAAAGACATAAAAATGATGTTTTTTATGTGAACTTAGGAAACTTGTAAGTTAACTCTTCCAGGAGTGTCTCTGTTGCATTTTTAGGACAGTAAGAAGGCTGATGCCATGTCTAGACTAAGAAAATCAGTTGTGTTGTAAAACATGCTGTGGGCGGAAGTTCAGGATTAAGTTAACCATAAACAGCTACCACATTTTGAAATGAGACTTGCTACACAGGGTGCAAAATCCTGTCTAAAATCATGTTAGTTGGAACATGTTAGCTAATATATTTTAAAACATGACCTATTTCCGAATGTAGGCTTGAGTAAAGCTCAGCAGTGCTGAAATGTGAATGAGGCAAAGAGACACATACTGACGTAAAGGAGCCACACCACAACAATTTTCTGTACTAAAATATAACTCATTCTTGAACATTAAGTTACAAATTGTTTAAAATGTCTTCTGTGTCCCTGAGGCACCCTCGTCAAAGTTAGACACAATCTAATGCAGAGGTTCTCAAACTGGGAGACGCGCCCCCCTGGGAGACACGGAATGTATTCTGAGGTGCGGGGTGAGGGGTGAGAAGCTGCTCCGCCTTTGGAGCTGGGCGCCCAGCCAGCAGCCACTGCTCTCCACTCTGTCTTCAGGCGGCCGTGTGGCGGGAGCGGGGCGGTATAAACTACTACAGACACAAAGAAGGGGAGCAGGGGGGCGCAATCAAATAAGCTTGAGAACCATTGGTCTAGTGAGTAGAAAACATTGCTGGTTGGGTGACTGCACGCGATTATTTCAAAGAAAGGGAGAAGTGTGTGTGCATTCATTCAGGAGAGTGGGGGCTATGAGTATTTGATTTGCTTGCCCTCACTCCTTGTTTATTCCTTTAGATGACAGGGTACCCCATCCTGGTTGTCACTATTTTAGAAGATACCATGCTGAATTTGTTTAGAAAACAGCACCAGTCATTGTTTTGCCAGTTCATTTTAACATTGAATTGTTACTAACAATTAAATTTCTCTTCCATTTCCCACCAGCATACCTTGTTTGTTTGTTTGTTTGTTTAATCAATCGGTTAATTGATAATATAAGAATAGCAAGATATCTACCCAATATAGAAAAAACACAATATAAATCTTATCTTAAAGAATAGCCAATCTACCCAAGTATGCAGCCAGCCAACATCAAACAACTCTGGCACAAGGGAAAACATGGAAGCCAGCAGGCAAGCGCCACAGCATCTGAAGGGATGCCACATGTGAAAGGGAGAGCAGACTGAAGGAACAAAAAACATGCACGGGGGGGACACCCAAGAATGAGACAGCCAAAAAAAATGGGACTTGCAGTGTTCCATAAAGGCAGTCAACAAAGCCTCCTGGCTAGGGTGGCCAGATGTCCCGATTTTATAGGGACAGTCCCAATTTTGGGGTCTTTTTCTTATATAGGCTCCTATTACTCCCCATCCCCGTCCCGATTTTTCACATTTGCTGTCTGGTCACCCTACTCCTGGCAAGCCTCCTCCAGGAGGGCATTCCATATTCAATGACCTTTGACTGTGAAAGTCCCTATCCAGACCAGTTGTTATTGAATCTAAGTACAAGCAGTTCCAGTCAACTGCAGGCAGGAATATGGAATAACAACAGGTGATTGATCAAGTACTTAGGGTTTAAAAGGCCTGATTATATATATTTATATATTAATACTAAAAGCTTGAATTTGGCATATTGACAGTAACTGTGTCAGATATAATTGACTCCCTCATTGCCACAGAATGTAGTAATAGCTATATAGCTTCCACATGACTAGGGAAATACCTAATCCGACAGAGGATTTACTAAACTTTTAAGCTTATTGTGAAGTTTAGGAAAATCTACAGGAGAGAATTTCCTGCAAGTACGTTAAGAGTTTCCCAGCATTTCGAGCTCAATCCTTTATGGTGCTGAGCCACCTCCGTTCTTACTGAAGTCAATGGAAGTTGTGGATGCTCAACACTCAATGTGAGTCTTATTTTGGGAGAGCCCTATTTGCAATTATAGGAATAATCGATTAGTTACCAATATTTTAAAGTTAGAGTCAATCTTGTTGACACAGATTTCTTTGAGAAAAGGACTTTTTACTCATTTGACAGATTAGAGAGATTTAGTATGGGACATAGGTTGGAAAAAAAAGGAGAAAGACTATCCATAGCTTACTCCTTGCATTCCTAGAATTTAGGCTGTAACGCTATTTGATACTAGCCACTCCTCAAAGATGATCATAGAATTATCTAGGCGTTAGATTTGTGAAATGATGATCTGGCACTTGTCTGTTCAAGCATATTATTGATGTAGTATCATATAATTAACTCACACAAATATAGTTATGTAGAATACAAAGATTTTCCCTATGATTGCGCAATATTTAGCAAGATCTCTCTGCTACATAACTGAAATATGGATATGCCTGGATCTCATTCTTTCACAGCTCATAGGGGAGTGTCTGCTTTAAGTTCTTTTGTACATTAAATGGCCGACACTTGACATAGTAATAAAGACTATTTTTACTTCGTGTCCTGTGCTCTGTCTGCTAGACATGAACAGAATGGACAGAGTAGTGAGTCACCTATTATGTATTGCAAGGTCTGTGTGCCTAACTGCAGGAAAACACATGAAACCTCTGCACTGTATCTGCCTGCCACACCTTGGAAACCTGGCATATCGCATTTGCTTTGACTTAAACAAACTCTGAGGCCAGGTAAAAACTCTTTCCCAATGTGAAGAAATTTGGGAGCATCAGCTTTTGAACAACCACAAGTATAACCATTGTGCCTCAGCAAAGGGCTGTACCTTCCCCAAAACACAGCCATGTTATATATGCCGTTCAAAGCCACTGCCCCCACTTTAAAAGTGAGCTGTAGCACTGTGGTTCTAAAAATTGTAAGGCAGCATTTATTGCTGTTCGTGGTTCATGAGCCTGTGGCCAGGGATGGTAGTTTGTGTTATTAGTTGATGCACAAGAGACTGTCTATATACACTCACACAAACACTGTGTAACACTTAACACTTCTAGCCTCAACACATCTCAATATCCCAGCACATCTAAGAGGTGCATATGTTGATTGATGAATGCAAAAGGTGGTGTGGTTGTTACTGCAGAAAAGCTATTTTTTAAAATCAGTATTCCATACTCACAAAATGGTTCCATCAACACCAGGTCCAAATAATAGCATTTTCAACTGTTAAGACTGGTTGACTGAGGTAGTCGGTGGTGAGTTACAGAGCCCTTAATAATGCGTCACATATTGGGTGTAATCCAGCTCAGATAATGCTGAAAACTGTGTCATGGCCTGTGTAAAACTAGCCAGTGGTCCCCATTCAGTTTCTAGTGGACCTTTGTTGAAAGTTTTAGGAGAAATGAGGGATGGAATAGGCATGGGCATTAAGCCACCCTCTCACCCTTAGCGGTGATCACTCCACGTCAGGATTGAGTCATATGAGCCAGGGGGCAGTGTAGGGAGGCTTGCACTGCTGCTGCTCCTGCTGTATCTGTTTTATGTATAGAAAACTTCAGTCTCTGTTGTTCTGTCCAGCCCCTTTCAGTACATTCGCTTTTTTAAAAAAGAACACAAGCTCTAAAGCAGGTTGGCCAACTCACCTGTTAACTCCTCTATTTGGGCAATTGGATGTGTGTATGAATGAGCCCTCCGAATTCAAGTTGCCCCAAGTGTATGAATGCAAAATTTGTTTAACAATTTATTCTGAATTTGTTTAATCTTTTAATAGGATTTTTCTAGAAGCAAAGTCTTGGGCACTGAAATCATAACTATCTACTAGGTGTAGAGTTTGTTGGAATTATTTTTCTCCCCGCTGGAAAATTTTGACTTTTCAGCAAAACAATGGTAACTGAAATGTTTTGATTTCCGGAGTCAGATTGCCTGATTTTCTTCTTATTTACATTGGTTTCATATCAGTGTAATTCCATTGACTTCAACGGAGTAACTGCTGATTTGTCCCAATGCCAGTGAGGAAAATCATGTCCTAAATATGTAGTGAAAAGAAAGAATACCACCACATCTTCAAAAAAATCATAATAATAACAGAATGTGCTGCTTCTGAATGACATTAAAACCAGACTCTGCTCTAGTGTGGCTAAAACATGCCCTGTCATGAATGATGCCGAGGCACAAGTAAAGATGTGTTGATGTGATAAGGAATTACATAAGTTGTTGTTGAACTAGATCTGTTAACAGTTTTAAACAGATAAAAATAACCCGTGTCTGCCAAATACAAATGACAAAGTTGTTAGAGAAAAATACTTTCAATCACTAATAGTACATTGTAAATGGCAGGGTGAGTTTAAAGATTCAGTAAAAGTTTATTGTACTTGATATTGTTCTTTTACACTGTAATAAACTAGTTTTGTTTAGATCCTCAGTTGCAAGGAGCAGCTCTCACTCAGTGCAGGTGTATAGGGAATGAGAGATAAAAGTGGAATTACACCTAAGGGCTGCTTTAACCTGTGCAGCACTGCAAGTGCCTCAAATGGGCTTTTCCACACCTGGGGATAGCTGGAGTTTGTAGCTGTCTGGCCAGGTCCCTAATATAGACCTTATGCCATGTCTGGGAGGGATTGGCTTAGAGCCTCTGGGATAGCTCGTATGACAGAGGTTCTCAATATAAGTGCTGCAAATAGGTGTCAGGGGGTCCCAACCATCCTACTTTTCCTATATTGCTAAACAAGAGTAGGCTTCTGGCAGGATCCCAGCTAGATGGGACTTGCTTTTCATGTTAAGTTTGAAAGTATCCAGCACACACTGTAGTTTATATCTAATATTCTCTACTTTGCAGCTAGGAAAACATTTTCTAGTGACTGTTCTTGTTTTGGAGGGTTTTTTTACCCTACACATTAAAAAAAATATCTAAAATCTTGCAAAAGTCCCCACAATCTGAAGTGCATCTACACATTCTTTAAAGGACATATATCACCATACAAGTACCAAGGGCAACGTTTAAAAAAAACCCAACTCTGATTTTTGCTTGCCTCAAATTTTGGATGACCAACTTTGACACACAAGATGTTTCCCAAAATCAAAGCACACTTTTGAAAATATTAGCCATAGCGACCACTCATGCTCCTAGTGAAGTCAATGGAAGTGTTGCCATTGATTTAAATGGGAGCTAGATTGACACTGAAAGTATCCGTTCACAGTTCAAAGAGCTGTACTGAAGTTTTATTTATAAATATGTTTTTTATAAGAAACACCTTTCCTATCTAGCAATTAAAATTTGCTGTAGTTAGTAAAATGACTTAGCCAGGATAACTTGTTTTTGGTAGTTCTGTTGGGCTGTGTTCCTGGCAGCAGAATGCTACCTAGGAATGAATTAAACATACTGCACTACGTAGGAATAGTTTGTTGATGGAAAACTGCAAACCAGGGACAAATTGAAAATCCTCACTTAAGTAGTGCTTATTCATGAATAGGATAGGAATAGGGCCCTAAGTTTTTCTCTTCTGTACATTATATATTATACCCTGTATATACTTTTGATTTGCCATTTTAAATACTTCAGCATCAACAAATGTTGTTTTAGATAATTTAAAATATTAGCAATTAAGGCTTAAAGAAAATCTACCTTCACTAACCATCAGCTGAGTTATTTCTCAAATGCCAGCCAAGAATTGCATGTAGCTGGCTAAAATCCACTCTGATCAGTGCAGTGGAAAATAAGTCAGACAAATGAAAGAACAGACTGGCAATATTGATAGTAAAGTATGTTCTCCAGCTCATATGGATCTGGAATCTCAGGTGAAAGTAGAAATGGTTAGAAAGGATAACAGTTATATAGTGAGTTAGTTCTTTGGTACATGTGATGACTTAATGGCTTGCTCATAAATCTGCTATGCACTATGTAGTTTCTGTGTGATCCAGGTTTCTACAGAACCCATGTTTTTTCTGTGGCTCACTGAAATGCCATTTCACTGCCATGCACTCCACTAAACCCTGAACAACTTTCTCTCCAGCCATGTTTGATATGACACATAGGAGATACAGGGTGGCTGAGAGGTTGCAAGAACAGATGAAAGGCTGGGAGAAGAACAAAGTCATCTTTCAAACCCATCTTATTTGCTCAAGCTTTACATGGGGTCATGTGTGCTTAAAGTCTAACAAACCCACAAGATTCTTATAACCTGTGCTACGTAGTATTTGGATGGAAATAAAAATCCTTCTGTTTTGGAGTTAAAAGCCAAAGATAAAATAGAACCTCTTCAAGTATAATGTTTCTATAAATCCCATATAGCTGTGGGCCCTGTTATATACGAGAAATAAACCAGGGTTTTAGAAGGAAAAGGCATCAGATTCCAGCAAAAGGTAGACAAGTTAGCCTGATGTACACATGTACCATTTGTGAGCATGGAGTGGGGAAAACTGGGATGCAGAGCGTTTTGCTGAGAGGAGACTGTGTTTTTGAAAGGGCCAAGAGTATTGAATAGAAACAGCCTTCTTGAAGCTGTTTATGTTGCCTTAGTTAAGTGTTGGCACTTAACGAATAAGCTAGCCAACCAGTCCCTAATGTTGGGCCAGGATGCTGTTGTGTTTGGTCAGGGCTGTCTTCATATTTTCTCTGAAGACACTCACAGTGAAATGGAGACAAACAAGATTTGAGAAGTCGGACACAGTTTCTAGGAGCTAATCAAATGTGTATGTGTGTGATGGGGTTCTTAAAAACTACTAAAATGTCAATAACAAGCACTTACATGGCATCTTTCATGCACTGATTCTCACACCACCTCTGTGAGGGAGATAAATATTATTTTCTCCATTTTACTAATGATGAAACTGTGGCACAGAAAGGTGGAGTGACTTGCCCAGGCTTACACAACAAATCTGGAGCAATGCCAGGAACAGGACTCTTGTCACTGAGTCGTTTGGCTTCATTAAATGATGACTTTACCTCTTGAGAAGCATCTAACAAGAGGGTGACAATAGAAATCTCTATGTTGCTCGGGCCTGATCCACTCACTCCTTTATCAGTGTGATAGACTGAGTGAGTCTATATCTATATATACTGGGGGTCCTCATGTATGAGCTCTGGGTCAGTGCACCCCCACTTCCTAACACAGATAAAATGTTGCATGAGTTTTTCAGTCATCAATGAAGATTTTCTTTCCCCGCTTTTTGAAGGATATTTCAATATATTATTTTACTGGTGTCTATAAAAGTGTTCCTCTTACAAGCTGGCAGATGTTTTGGGGAGGGTCACAGGTGCTGCTGTAAAATATGCATACTACTGGACCTGGATAGAATCATTGGAGATGTACTCACCCACTCAACAAACTGAAAGGAGAAAATGTGGAGTATGGAACTGGCAGGAGGAATTACACAATGTTATCTATTGCTGCAATACTCCTGAGAACTCATTTCGTGGTAAATTGAGGAGGGAAATAGTAGGCCAGCAGTAATGTATTCTGTTGTCTTCTCCTCTATGGTTGACACCCTTTCATGCATCTCATCTCCCTGACTTGTCTTTATGTTCATACATTTTAGAAAGAGAGAGAGAGACTTGCAATAGCTGATTTTCAGACAAACGTGGCAGATTTAAGTTTTCCTTTTTAAATCCCAAATGAGCTTAATCAATATCAAAGACTAAGCGACTTTAAACATTTCATTTTTAAATAAAGTCTTGTATTGCTAAGAATTCAAAATTGCCCAACTGTTGTATAGGATGGGGTTTTCAAAAACTCCTAAGGGATTGAGTAGCATAAGTCCCATTGAGAGTTAATGGCATTTATACACCACTTAGGCTCTTGAAAATCCCATTCCTGTGTGTATGCATTTACCTCCCCTGGCTTATACATTGATCAAATCGATTCAAATTTCAAAAAACAAAAATTTCTCTGGACTGAGACAAATACTGTGTCAATGCTCTGAATGAATGTTCATAACAAGCTAGCTCCCCAGTCCTTTCTCAAAAACTGGGGTTTAAAATTGAAACACTAATAAGCTTTCAGTAGAGTTGTGCTCTCAGTCATCGCTATAATTGATACAAAATAGGCCACTCCCAGTTTAGGAATGTATAGTGATAATAGCACCATCTAGTGGGCACTGGGACCTACTGAATCTGATATCATTTGAACTTTATCACTCACTTCCTGTTTACCGGAGTACTACATGATGTTCTTGTTTTCAATTAAAGGGTTGTATGCCTGCCAGTTTATCTGGAGGGAAATAATATAAGTAGGAAGCTCCAGGCATTTGTGGGATTAATTCAGATTCTACATTAATAAGCACTATAGAAATACCTAAAATAGATTTATTTAATGTGGGGATTTCTCCTTCCAATGCTGCATTGTGTTCCCTTCCAGACTTCAGAGCATTGTGGACACCATCACCCAACAGTGTTTTTGAGGCAAACCCTCTCTGGTGGTCTGGTCTTGGATTTACTGCACTAATCTTGAAAGTGAAATGAAAAGTACTGTAAAGGCTTCAGAGTTGACCTACCTTTCCAATTATCAATATTCAAAGTTCTTCCTACTTATCCCATGGCTCTGCATTGAGTGAAAAGAATAACTTTATTCAGAATGAGATTAAAATCTATACATTTATAAAATACTCATTTTCCTCTACTAGGCAGTAGATATAAAGCACAATGTGAAAACACAATAATAGCCTTGCTTGAGGTAAATACACATCACATATCCATCAGCTATCCTGACTTTTTGAAAGGAATGGGCTAATTAGTTGACAGAGATGGGGGGTAAAATCCTGATTCCATATGAAGTCAATAGGAGATTTGCCATTGACTTAAATGGGGCCAGCATTTCATCCAGGATATTTACAGAAGGAACACAGCATGACTAGAATCTTAAGTATTTCCAGCCATGGAAAAAGTCTAGTCATCTTGAAATATTCATCCAACTCAAGCCATTTTTATCACTCCTCTTTCTCAGAAAAGACTTGGTGGCTAAAATAGTTTACTGGTTATCTAAGGGTGGTAGAATAACATGATGACATCTGAGATTTTCTCAGCTGCATTTAACTGATATCTCAGTTTGACTTATCACACTAGTCTACAGATTCTTGTGCATTTCATCAAATCAAAGATCTCTTTATTAAATATTTTTAGATTCAAATCATGTCAGGTGGTGAGCACTGCCCATGCGGTGCTGGACACCCCCAGCTACCAATGAATGAAATGGGAATTGAACTCAGTGGGATTTGAGGGTGTCCAGTACCTCACAGGAGCTGTTCGGTACCTCACAGACTCTTAAACTGTCCTTTTTTATCATTTAAAAAACAAGTGCTCATTGTTACTCAGATGAAGGAATATATTGGATGACTTGTTTTTTGTTTTGCTGTCTTCCTCTTCAGATGACCTATATCTCTCATATTATGTACGTGTTTTTCTCACTGAAGCTTCCTTCAAAATATTTGCATTGCATTTACAAGATGCTTTTTTCAAAATGTGTGTGAATGTCATGGTTATGAAAGTGCGAGATTAACGTCACTAGCTAGAGACAGGCATAGCGGAGACAGGTGCTGTGCATATATATCTACACAGCTCTGCCAGTGCGTCTCAGTCTTGATCAGCAATATTCCTACTATTCTAATCCTTGTTCCCTCTTGTGCCAAATGTTGTGGTGCTTTTTTGATATGTATAAATGTTCCTATTGGAGCAGAAGTCACTGTGACTGCTTTTTGCCTACTTGTCAGCCTGTGCTTTTTGTGTGCTTGCATGACCTACACTGTCACTGCTGTAAAGTTCAGCGCCCGCCCAGCTTTGGGGATTGTTAATGTGCAGTGAAGTAATTCCGCTTGTCACGGGTTCTACATGATCTGAATTTCAAAAGCAAAGGAAATTGGACTTAATAGTGCAGCCTCTTTCTCACTCTTTTCCCATCCTCAGTACTAATTACTGGCACTCTGTTCCATTTGACTTGCTTTATCATAGCTGAACTATCCACTGTACATTATTCATTGTGTAGTAATCTTACTATGAGAAATTTGAACGGTCCTTTGTATTATAAATCTTTAGGGCCAGATCCTGCACCAAAACTTGGTGGGGGACAGAATGATGTCGTGATCTCAAGGGAAGAGAGCGTCTTATCCCAAACAATTTATGCACCTGTGCTTGCCGGAAAAATACTTCACTCTTTCAAGTATAGAATAATATCTAGTTATAGGCTAAATGACTGCAAATTTTGCCTCCAGGATCAGGAGTAGACAGAACTACCCACAGCCACAATTACTCCTAGCCTGTGCCAGGTCCTCTTTATTCCCCGATATGTCACGTATGAACCTTGGAAGAGAGATGGAAAGTCTCTGTCAGGCACTGGATATACTGTTCCTATTCTGCCCCAATAAACAGTACTTCTGCATCATCTCAGACACGTCATTTCAGCACACTCTCCATTACACAAAGCTTAATCCTTTGCAGGATTTGGCTGCTAGTACGTAAAATGTGATTTGGGGTTATATTCGTAGTACACATACTGTGCTATAAATAGTATGGAACATAGGCCAAATCTATATCCCACTGAACTACGTGCACGTTCTGCCACTGACGTCACCTGGACCAGACTGGCTAACTAAAAATCATTATAAGTAACAGACACCTGAACTTTTTTCAGATAATTTCATTTAACATTCTGCACTAGCCCAGATGGCACCAGCTTAGAAAACAACTGTTCCCATCACTTCACTGCACTAGCAAATGTAGTGTCTGTGTTTCAGTGGTGAAAGTGCTAGTGTAGATCATGCTCAGGGCTTTCTGGCTCATCAGAGCAGAATTTCAGGACATGTAGTGGAAAGGCCTGGGTTCTTTCTACACTAGGACTTGGAGCTTTGGTAGCAAAAAAAAAAAAGGAGCACTACATTTGCGAGTACAGATAAGGTTGTAGAGTCACATTCTGTACAGCCCTTACGCTTGATGTGTCCCTTATTCTCACAACTAAATGGAGGAAACACGTATCTATTGAGTTAGAATGAAACATGAGATCATGTTGGGCACACACAAGGTACAGATGTGGATTTCCAAGATTTCACTTGACTATAGTGTTCAGCACAATGAATGAAATGTAGCTGTGTAATCTTACATTTTGCAGGGCTGCCTGGTGTTTATAGCTGACATGTCAACGCTACCACTGTAGGATACCAACAGACAGCACTGTAAAACATGAAAGGACAACTTTGCTCACATTTCCAGTTTAAGTAGTTAAATTCTAGATATTTAATTCTTCAAAGTGTCCAGTTGGTGGTGCCAAATAGTAACTGTAAAGGTACATTTTTGTAACTTAAATCTTAACTACAAATATTGTAAGAACTGTTCTGTTTTGTGATACTTTTTCCTGTGATTTCTCCACTACACTTGCTCTAGCAATTTTCCCAGTCATACTTCAATTAACACAATGGGCCTGATACTCCACTGTCTTGCACCTTGTATAATTATGTACACCTTGTGCACAATCGTTTTGATTTGGTTGCATTTAACACCCATTTTGCACAAGGTGTAAATGACTACACAAGGATCAAGCAGTGCAGCATCAAGCCCAATATATTTTCCATAAAATAAATGTGTTCATTACTTCATAAATCATCAAGGAACTGTGAAAACGTACACACCTGCCTTCTTGGGTCATGGCTGTATCTGCACCTGGCATTCATGTCATTTATTTATCCCATCTGATGTGCTGCGTGGGATCTTAAACACATTTATTATGGCTGCCAAGGCGTCAGCTTATGACACTGGTTTCTGCAAAGTTCAGTTGTCGAAACTATTTATTTTGGAAAATACCTCTGTTTTAACATTTAAAAAAAAAGAAGAAGAAGAAGGGAAGGGATCCAGTGTTATGTTTTATTAGCTTAGTAGCGACCTAGAAAATGTGCTGGTGAGAACAGAAAATTGAATGCACCAGTGAGTGCTTACAGCCACAATTTGTTTTAATTCTTTTTGATATTTGATTATAAAGGTTAAAGCAGGAATGAGAATGCCAAATTAAAGTGCTTACTTTCCTATGGCTCTCTGCCAGTAAAGTCAGTGCTGACATAGAGGGGCCAAGTTTTCTGCTGGTGACGGGGGTCAGATCAGTCTGGCTGTTCACATGAATGCTGCCTCTGTCTTTCACATTGCACTGGGTCACAGGTATGGTCATTTTATAAAGATCCTTTGGTCCCTATCCTGGTGATTGCCCTCAGCTCCCACTGACTTCATATTTCTCACAATAAGATTACAACACAATGCATGTTACACAATACAGTGCTCCTGCTGTGATAAGGCAGGTCAGATGGAACAGTGTGATTACCTGCTAATGGGGGTGGGGAAAGTGTCAGACAGAAGGTAGAGCCAGGGGTGGGAGTGGCACTACTAACTCTGATTTCCATTGTTTTTTGGAATTCAGCTCATGCAGAATAATGACCAATGGAGTCACTTCAATGCACAGTGACAGACATTTTCCAGAGCTGGACTCAGCACTTTGTAGGCAACATCGCTGACCCTTCAGGTCAAACAAGTAAATATAAAGTATATCATGAACAGTAAACAGGAGCCAGTCACGGGGACGCCTGCTTCGTCAGAAACACATTTTGTGCTTACCAAAATAACACCTGACTTTGGCTTCGATGATGAGGGCACTCAACACCTTCTGGCAGACCCGTAATATGCACATTGATTTTTTATGATGCAGAGCATTGGCACTTGGTTGATACAAGTAGTACTCCTTATTCAGCCCTGCAGGCAAAGAGATTACTAAAATACAGCCTTTATCATGGCAAAATCATTATTGTAGACGTGTGGTATTTTAAGAATGTGTATCATGCAGTGTCTTAACATGTCAGGAAGATATGGGCCACATCTGCTCAGACTTTGTGCACAGTAAATATGTTTTTGTTGATAAGAGTTTTACTCTGCTGAGATATGTATCATGATATGGCCTGAAGTTTCCCTTGGGGATGATGAAGACTAATGATTTCCAGAAGCTTTTCAGGAAAATTAAATCCTTTACAAGGTATTAGGTCTAATCATTTTGTAAGCATTTAAAAACACAATGACCACATTCTTCCCTCAGTTACTCATGTGCAACTCCAGTGCCATTAATGGAAGTTTTGCACATGCATGCAGAATTGGACAGTACTCCAACCGCACTGTGTAACCAGTTACTGATCACTGTTGCATCATTTCTTGGGAGAAATGCGTAGGCCATTTAAAATCTGCACTAAGGAATTTTAAGCATTGTAATTCTAGAAACAACATATCAAATCTTTCTTGCAGGAGTGGCACAGGCAGCAGTAGTGGAAGATATATGGGGCTAATTTCTGCTCTTATGTATATCCAATTCATTTTTTTCAGCTTAGAGAAAATGTAAAGAATGCTTATGCTAGGCTCTCAGTACTCATTGAAGCCAATAGATGCATGGGTATAACTAAGAGCAGAATCTGGCTAATGGTCTTTACTTTCATCAACAATAGTTGACCATTGGTTAACTTGTAATCTTTTTTGACTTTCTAAGGCCGTGCGCACATGGACTTTTCTTTTGGGGATTTTTCACCTAGTTAAATATGTCATAGGTCTTCCTTTTCTTCTTCTGCAGGCAGTATTATTTTCCTCCCTCTTCTACTCTCATCATCTTTCTTTCAACTTGTTTGTCTGTGTGTTTGTGTGTGTCTGTCTGTCTGTCAGTCTCTCTCGCTCTCCTCCACCCCTTTTTCTTTTTCCCTATTGAATGAGAGGCTGCATGTTACAAGTTGTTTGGTATCCTTAGCTGAAACTCAACAGAGCTCTCCCACCCCCAAATCTAAAGCAAAACTGATTACAAAGAGTTTTTCTTTTGAAATATTATGCATCAGTTTATTTTTCCATATTCACTGTTGCCAACTCTTGTAGATTAATTGCAAGTGTTTTGATGCTGATGTTTTTTCTTCAAGCCTGAATTCCTGGAGTCTTGTGATTACATGAGACTGTCATCTTTCATTTAACTCCCCGCCATCCCTAAGATTCTAGTGCTCATGATTGCCGAGAAAAGCTTGAAAATGTGACCCGAGTGCATCCTAAAGGCTCAGAAAGCAAAAGGCAAATAAAAAGAACCCAAAATGTATTGTTTTGTTTTTTAATGTCATGATTTTTTGGGGTCTGGGTCATGAGTTTTAAACATTTGAGGCTGGCAATACTGCATGTGTTATCTTTTATTTTTATAGTATTATTTAAACAATATGACTCTGTTTAGGCTCGATAGGAGGTTTTCCACTGACTTCAGTGGACTTTGAATCAAGCTCTTAATGAGCATTTAGACACACCTGCCAGTTGACTTCTTATGCACATGGACAAGGGTAGATTGCTGTAAACAGGTCTAGACATGTGTCTGCCTAATTATTCACCCCCTCTGCAGTTTAGCTGTTATTATCAAATGTATTTTTATGGACTGCCCTAACGATCTCCTGATTGTTGGTTTTTGTGTGTTATAGGTGTATAATTATGGGTTCTGAGCTTTGATCTTTGGGAATGTGGTATGTTGAGTGGTATATTTTAAGGAATAATAAGGAAAAAACTAGTTTATGTTAAAGATTTGTAAAATGGTTTTAATGCAAAATTACATATTACTACTAAAATATATACAGGTATTCACTTTGCTTTGTTTTCCTTTAGCACAGACTATTGTATGCCTTGAACGCAGGGCACTATCATGATACCATTTTGTCCTTATTTTAAACTGGTAAATTGCACTGCACATATATTTCATGTAATAAGCCAACTAATTCTGTATTTACATAGCAAATCACCTTAGCATCTCCCTTTGATTCCTCAACAGTGAAATGTGGAAGGACATTTGAAGAGTTGAAGCCTTGATTTTATGCTTCAATTAAGTTTTAGGGACTTAGTTAAAATAGTTAGAAGGAAATATTTTAGGCCCTGATCCCACAAAGACTTAAGCACATGTGTAACTTTATGCATATGAGTAGCCGCATGGAATTCATTGGGACTGCTCAGCTACTTAAAGTTACACAAGTGCTTAAGGACTTTGCTGAATTGGGGCCAGAGCTCCGAAATGCACCCTGTAGAAAATAATTTAGAAATGTGATGGGAATTATATTGTTTGTTACAATTTACCACTAGTTCTGTATTTCTTAAGAATGCAGATCTCAAGCCTAGATTGTTAATAATATTAATGTTGTATTTCCACAGAGCATGACTTGAGGTCAAATTTAGTTCAAAACTTAGCATTTTAAAACAGATACTTCCTAGTGATAGGGGAACTTTTGCTCTTTAGCAGCACTGAAATCAATATACAAGTTCTGAAGACATTTTTAGATGTGAATTTGCTGCTGGAGCCACTTTCTAATAGCAGGCACATGCTGCTGTGAAATAGTTTGCATTTCATAACCCAAGATTTACAGGCTCCATATCATTGCAGCCTATAAAAAGGGGTTGAGTTGTTATGCAACTGTTAAGAGCTGACTATGGAAGGTAATAGAATATGATGACTTTTTGGAATAAACTACAGAAACTATTGAAATAAACATCCCTATACTTTCTACTGAATGTATTCATTATGTATTACTTATAAGTGAATGTTAGCATAATCTAGGGTGCTTATAATGTATTCCCAGGATTGTTGTTACATACCAGGGGTGGGCAAACTTTTTGGCCCTAGGGCCACATTGGGTACAGAAATTGTATGGAGGGCCAGGTAGGGAAGGCTGGGGGAGGCTATGCCTCCCCAAACAGCGAGGCATGGCCTGGCCCCTGCCTCCTATCCAGCCCCCCGAAATTCCCACCCCCATCCAATCCCCCCTGCTCCCCACTCCTGACTGCCCCCCGGGACTCCCGCATCCTATCCAAACAACCCTGCTCTCTGCCCCCGACCATCCCCCTGGGACGCCCATCCCCTATCCAATCCCCCCTGCTTCCCACCCCCTGACCACCCCCGGGACTCCGCTCCTATCCAACCTCCCCTGGAGCCCCCTATCCAATCCTCCCTGCTCTCCCTGCCCCACGTTACCTGTGGGGTGGGGGAAACGGGGGCTCAGTCCTTTCCCTGTGCGTTTCCCCTGCTCCTTTGGCTGCTCTCCCTGGCAGTCAGGCAGGGCTTGCACCCTGTCTGGGCTTGGCTGCTGGGGACAGGGGCCAAGCATGCTGGGGGTGGAGGGGGGCCCTGGCTTGCTCTGCCCCTGTCCCCGGCAGCAGGGCCCAGGCCCCTTGACTGCCACTGCCCCCCACCCCGCAACTCCCCCTGCTCCTCACCTCCCCCCCCGGAACTCCCCCTGCTCCCTGCCCCCTGACCACGCCGCCCTGGAGCACCAGGTCTGGCAGTGCTATAGCCATGCCGCCCGGCCGGAGCTGCAGCCACGCTGCCCAGGCGTTGGGGGAACTGTGACTGCGAGGGAGGCAAAGAGGGAGGGGAGCAGAAGGGGAGGGGCCAGGGGCTAGCCTCCGCCCCGCTCACCGCACTGCCAGGGAGTTGGGCTGGCTCCTCCGCAAGCTTGCTCCCTGGCAGGAGCTCGGGGGCCAGAGGGAAGGGTCCTGCGGGCCGGATGTGGCCCACGGGCGGTAGTTTGCCCCCTGCTGTTATATACTATAGTATTTGTGCTGTTTGATATATGGATACTGGTTATCAATAACTCACAGTTATGGGGTTTTAAAATATGTCATTCACACTTTGTGTTTTTATGGTACCTAGCACAATGGGGCCTTGATCTTGGTTAATCCCTAAACACTATCATAATAAACTTGATTATTAATAATAACTATTCACAGCTATTTTCATTGTTCTTTTTCTAAGATACAACCACCTTCCCCACAATAAAAACATTAAAAATAAAAGTGATAATAATCATTCACTCAGCAAGTATAGATTATGAAGAACAAATGAGCGCCCAGGTCCCAAGCAGTTATTCCCTTGCTGTTACGCCTTTAAAAATCAATTTCCGCTTTACCTAAAGGAAAATTCTTAAAATATTAACTATTATCTCAATAAAAGGAGCTAAGCTGCAATAAAGAAAGCAGAAGCTTTATAATTATGCAACCCAGACACACACAGGGCGATAGCAGATCCAGGGTTGCAACATCCCAACTGCAAATTAGAACTTGTAATGTCAGTTTTTAACATTTAAAATCCAACTTGGTAGTGGCCACAGAGTATTTATAACCAGCATGATATTTCTGTTTCGTAATAGATTTTGCTTGTCCATCTCTTTCTCTGCCCTTTTGTGTTGATTCCCAACCTCTCAGCCTCGAAAACATGTTAAAGAAATAGAACTTAATTTTTAACTGGGCTGAGCTGGCTGCTGGCAGGCTGCAAAGGCCAAACCCTTGGCCACATTTTATGACAAAATAACTCAGCCGAGAGCTATAAACACTCACAATTTAACTTTTAGAATAAATGGTAGGTTTTAAGAAAAAAATTCCCAAAGTTGCTATAATAGGTAAACGCCATCAAAATATGCAGCCAGGAGTAAGCCAGTTTGTATTTGCGGAGCAAAAATGAGTAATTTGCTTGGTTGTTCTGAGGGGGTAAGGGCTGGAAGAAAAGAGGCCTAGAAATAGGTGAGAAAAAGCAGTGGGGCGCAACATTGGGCAAGAGATCAGAGGAGAATATTTGCCTCAGAAATAAGCAATGCCATGAGCTTGCAAATACCCTGCATATGCTTAACATTACACACTGTGAAAAAGAACCCTTTGACGTCAATGGGACAACATGCAGTGCATAATGTTGAGCATGTGTGTAAATCTTTGCAATTCATGGGGGGAGTTTGGTGATATCACAATTCACATGAGCTCTGCTCTTGTTTATGGTACACCTTGATAGATGTAATGGAAGTTGGAATCTGCTGAAGGTTCTGACTGTGCCCTGATCCTGTGAAGACCCATTGAACTACTCACATGAATAAAGGGACTCGCAAATGTAAGTCTTTGCAGGATCAAAGTTTAAATGGTTATTAGGGTCTGATCCGCCACCTATTGAAATCAGTGGAAAGTCTCCCATAGACTTCAATGGCCATTGTATCAAACCCCAACTGCATAAACTGAGCTGCTGCCAGTACTTAGAAAAGATGTAAGAAAAATACTTCACAAAAGCATGATGCAATATTCCCAACACAACCAAAGCACATGGGTACATGGTATAATTGTGCACCTTCTGTGTTATTACTCACTATACTTACACTAGCCTAATAGTGTAGCTAATACACTAGCCTCTGATAGGTTACAATGGCTGCAGTAGCCTTCATTTTACATGTGTATTCACAATCCAGATGCCCAGCAATATAAATCTTATATAGAATACGTAGACACATGTTTTCTTACACAATGTGGGATGGTAAGGTGTGGTGCATTGTAAAGTTTTTATTGGCATCTGTCTGAGATGACTGTATTACAAGAGGCAGAGGCACAAATGAGTAGGGCAGGTCATCACAAACAAGTGCCACTAAAAACGTCAAGGCACACCACTGCATTCCATAACTGTACAGAGCTCACTGCAGCATCAGGCCCTTCATGACCAACCTGATTTTACAGAAGGAGGCATTGGAGAAATAGGACTAATACAATTTAAAACTCCCTAGAAGTTTTTTGTAAATTAGGTTATGTATTAAAAATAAGGTGAGAAAACTGCTGGGAAGTTTTTTCCCCAACCAACACTCTCTCTTGGTTGATGCCTTGCTCTTCATGTGCATCCTTTTGCTTTGCTTCTCTCTCTTCCCCCATCAAGAAATACTAACTCCACCCACATCACAGGTGGCAAACAGGACTGGAGTGAGGAAGCAGGGAGTGACTTGGTGCTCATTCCTTGGCTAGCTGGCAGGATTTAATGACCTGTATGGGGCCTCTTTCCCAACTATGAAACACTCCTAAAGCTGGATCCATGTTATCTTAGACAAGGAAAATAATGTATTTTTGTGGTGGATCCTTGCCTTTTGCTGTGTGAAATGTGCTAACTGGACAGGAGTATTAGAAGCAAGTCTGTTGGAGTTATAGTGGACAAGTGGAGGTTAGAAGCCCCCAAGTGCAGAATAAGCTGAATTTTTGTCTGTGATTTGCAGTTTATTCCATGGGTGCAGAAATATACAGTTGCCTTTTATGTGATGGTAATCATATGACATGCATTATATAGCACCTTCCATCCAAGGATCTCAGCACACTTCACAATTTTCCTTCACAATCCAGTGTCATAGAGGTAAATATTATTATCCCCGTTTTACAAATGAAGTAACTGAGAGACAGTGATGTTGAGTGACTTGCCCATGTCACACAGCAAATCTGTTGCAGACAGAATACAGCCTAGGTTTTCTTGATTTAGTCTTGTGCTTACCACAAGACTATCTTTCCTTCCTGGTTATGTGGTATAACCATGCTCTAGAAATGTACAAACCGATATTTACTTTTATTCTTTATAATAATCACTGTTACATAGTATCTTTCATCTGAGGATTTCAACATGCTTAACAAACATTAATTAAGCTTCACAACCCAGTCTCACCCCAGTAAACCTCCCCCATAGAGGTAAAATATTTCTAAACAGAATTGGGCAAAATGAGACCCACAAGGGCGGGAGGCTGTTTGCCCAAATGTACATAGTGAGTCAGTCAATGACAGAGTCCAGGCTAGAACCCAGGAATCCTATTCTCGCCTAAGGCACTTTCCTGTCCTTTTAAAGGAAGCTGTAGCACATATGGGGCAAAAAAACATTTTAAAGGTATAATAAAATATTGAGATATTGGTATTTTTAATGTATACGAAACCTAATGCCTCTTAGATTAAAAATTTGACCTCCAATGGATCAGTTGGTTTGCGCCTTGGGGTTTTTTTTAATGAATGATTTCCATCAGACTAGAGTCCCAATTATAGTTATGAAAAAGCCTTGCTCAGAGTGCCCAGTGCCTTGTTGGAATCAGGTCTGGCATACTGATACTGATGAATTTCCTTCCGTGTTTGAGGCTGTCAATGAGAAAATTCTGCCATCTCTGCGTAAGTGCTCCCTAACTTGATCCTCTTAACCCTTACTTGAATGGGGTAGGCTTGTTTCATGTGAGTAGTTCTAATTACTTTTAATCCATCAAGGCAAATCTGTTTGCACAAGTAAAGGCGGAGAACCAGAATCCATCAAAGAGCACAAGGCCACTGCACACTCTGAAAGCTGATTTTCATAACTGGCACTGGGAGTGTAACTGAAATTATTCAGAAGAGTGTAGTCAGAGATTGGAGACCTGGGATTCAGGATACCCCTCGCCAAATCATGGGGGACCACCTCCACCCAAGAAGTGGCATCAAAAACAAGATTTGGGGAGTTTCAGCAGGGACCTCTGAGACCAAGTCACTGAAGGAGCAGACAACCTCCCTTTCTCCTCAGGCACTTTCCCCCAAAGACTATATTAGGGCAGAGGAAAGCAGCTATCCTTTCCCCACAGGTGGCTGTTCCCACTCCAATGAGTATGCCTTACCACATCGGCGCTCTCTGGCTGCCTTGGGTCATTGGGAGGAAGCCCCTGCTCCAGTGGAATTTTCAGCTGGAGAAGCAGCACCAGCACTAAGGCTGGAGAAGGTGAGAGAGTCCAGCTGAGGATAGAGAGGATAGCCATGCAGATGGGAAGTGGGAGGGTGGAAGCTGGACTGCTGGGGAGTTGATTCAGACTAGAGAGCACTGATTTGTCTAACTAGGCGTGCAGTACTTGGTACATTGTATTAGTGGGGTCTGAGACTGAGTTGGGTTTGCTGTAACTCAGATTAGGGTCTGCCCCTGGGATTTCACCTGGTAGTGACTGGGGCTTGCTTCCTTCACATAAAAGTATTGTCATATTGCTAAATGTGGTGTCTGTCCCTGGGGTTAACCCTGGCCTTCCCAAAAGGGGGGTTGTTGTGCAATCAGAGGTTGTGGGACCTGGGTTTTGGGATACCTTACCATCCCCTGAAGGATGCCCTCCTGACAATTGCAATGACTTTCTCAATGACAATAGGGTCTTCATGGCAATTCATTTTCTGGTTGTAATTGTTTTATCTTCCGTTGGATCCGGAGACTTGAATCACCTGTCACATCACTGTAAATCAGGAGTAGCCATGCTGAAATCAATGGAGTTATAGCAGTGTAACTGAGAAGAGAATCTGTTCCATATGCGTGATTTACGTTTCTCTGCTGGTGTTCCACAAGATCAGTTTTGACTCCCTTGCTGTCTGAGATATCATTCAAAATCATATGCAGCTTTTCACTTTCTACTGCAGATGGTACACAACTGTATTTGTGTTGGTTTCTCATGAGCTAGAAGCAGCCTGTTCAATCCTATTTGCCTGGAGGAGGCTTGGCTAGCATTTCTTTTGGGAAAAAAGAATGGACAGTAAAGGTTTTGAAATATACCCTTGCTAAATGTACTGATTTTATTCTTTCTTTATGTGGAATTATTTACAGCTACTGTATCCTGTCTGGTTTAGAATGTGGATGTTATTTTTGCTTCTTGTCATCTGTCATTTGAGAACCATATTTCAAATGTTTCAACATTTTCTTTTTACCATTTGTGGAATAGCATTGGATCTTGCCTCTGTCATCCCCAGATCTTTTGACACTTGCCAACACTTATGACAGTAGGCTGGATTACTGCAATTCCTTTATAACTGGTCATCCAGACACCTCTATTAAAAGATTTAATTAGATACAAAATATTACCCTAGAGCTTTATCACCTTTCTAAATATTCTAGTTGCATTACTGTATTATTGACATCTCTGTATTGTCTACTGGTTTATGCCCCACTTGATTTTAAATTCTTGCTTTTTAATTTGTTACAATATGTATATCCTTGCTTGTTCCCTATCAGTGAAAAATATATGACTAGTAGGGTTAAGGACAATAAGAGGAAATTCTTTAACGATATTGGGAACAAATGAAATCCTAGCAATGGTAGAGATCACTAGACAAGGATAGTAAAATTATCAATCACAGTGCAGGAAAGGCTGGAGTATTCAATGAAAATTTCTGTTCTGTTTTGGGGAAAGAAGCAGAATGAAGTGTTCCTATTTCATATTTCATAATGACATACTTTCTATTTCATCCATATTCAGGAAGGATGTTAAAGAGCAAATAACTCTGACGACAGCTTGCACTCAAGAGTATTAAAAGAACTGTCTGAGGAGTTCTCTGAACTACTAATATTGATTTTTAACAAATCTTGGAGCACTTGGGGAAAAAAGCAAATGTGCCAATATTTAAAAAGGGTAAATGGGATGACCCAGGCAACTTTAGGTCAATTAGCCTGACATTGATTCCAGAATCATGGAAAGGCTGATATAGGATCCAGTGAATAAAGAATTAAAAGATGGTAGCATAACTAATGGCCATCAACATGGTTTTATGGAAAATAGGTCTTGACAAACAAACTTTTGTTTTTCGATCAGATCACAAATCTGGTTGATAAAGGTACTTGTGTTGACATAATATACAATTAGACTTCTGTGAGGTGTTTGATTTAATCCCACATGACATTTTGATTAAAAAAAAAACCGTAGCACTATACAAAGTCAATACAATCCACATTAAGTGGATTAAAAACTGGTTAAGTTATAGATAGCAGAAAGTAATTGTAAATGGGGGAATTGTCAGTGGAGATGTTTTAATGGGGTACAGGTTGGGCCAATGCTATTCAATATCTTTGTTAGTGACCTGAAAGAAAATATAAAATCATTGCTGGTCAAATTTGCAGATGACGCAAAAATTGGTGTAGTGCTAAATAATGATGGGGACAGGTCAGTGATACAGGCTGACCTAGATCACTTGGCTCATTTGAACAATGTGATTTTCAACATAGTCAAATGTAAGGTCATATTTAGGAACAAAGTATATCGGTCATGCATACAATGGGGCAATGTACTCTGGAAAGCAATGACTCTGAAAAGGACATAGGCATCATGGTAGATAGCTACACCATAGCACGGGGAGTTCATTTTCAACTAATTCAGAGGGTGAGTGTGATCCCTGGATGTATAGTCAAGTTGGGGTAAGAAAGTGGTATAACCTCTGTATATGGCATTAGTGAGATAATTACTGCAATATTGTGTCCAGTTCTGAGGGACACATATCTAAAAAGATGTTGAAAACATGGAAGGGATTCAGAAAAGAGCTACAAGAATAACTCAAAGTCTGGAAAACCTGCCTTACAGCGAGAGACCAAAGAAGCTCAATCTATTTAGTTTATCCGGTGGAAAGTTATGAGGTAACTTGGTCATTGACTACAAGTACCTGCATGGGGAAGAGATTTCTGATAGCTGACAGCTCTTTAATCTAGCAGAAAAATGCAGAATGAGATCCAATGATTGGAAGCTAAAGGAAGGCATATTCAGTGGGAGTGAGGCACCTAAATACCTGTGAGGATGTGGGTGTAAGTTCGTGTACATGAGCAAAGTAATTAAAATGAAAAAATATAGAAAAATGTTTTTTTTTCATTATTTTTTTTTCAGTTAGGTTTTATTTGTAGCTACAGCAAGTAAAAACTGTTGGTACTGTAGTGTGATGTTTAAACTGCTGGTGTTCCTTTAAGTCTTTGGATTAAAACTGAAGACATCACCTTTCTTTTCTGGTTTGCTGGGAAGTCTATTATTATACACGGCAAAGTTAATTTCATACTGCTTCCAGTATTCAGTTTTCCCATTAAATATATCATCCTGTAGCCATTTCCTTTTCTCTCTCACAAAGAAAACATCATGAATGGGCCTCAGGGAGCTGGTCCCATATTTCTGGGCTCTCCCACACTTGCTTTCTTGTAGGAATCACATCATGCCAGGATTCTATTCTTTCAGCATTCTTTCCAGGCTTCTTCTTAATGCAGGTCTTTTTTTTAAAACATGCTGGCAAGTAGTAACTTCAAGTGACATGGAATGGAAGCTTAAGTTAGTACATTTTTAAAATTACAGATAGTGAGCCAAATTCTGCTCCTGCTTGCAGAATGGGGCCCAGTGACTAGAGTTTTCTTACCTGGCAATAATGCTCAATACCACAAATCCTTATGGTAGTTTTTCTCCCAGAAGGGCAAGAGCTTTCTATTGAAAGCATATATTGAATAGAAATTATCTATCATTTATATAATATTGAATGATACATATTCAAAACTGAGAAATTATCATTCAAAAGGGAATTTAGTGAGACATGTCAGTGCTTTATATTAATTTCCTATTTCTTTATGCTCTGTATATGCCTGAACTCACTCCATGCAATGTGAAAATGGTATTTGACATCAGAAACATAATGCCTTTTATGTTGAATAAAAAGTTGTATAATTAAAGTGTTTAATTATAACCTGGTTGACTCACTTACCTTTCCAAATCCTTATTTCCTAACAATTTTACAATAAGCTGATGATTGCCAATTTTTGTTTTAAGTATTTCCCCTCGTGTTTATCATTCAGGTTTGCTATTTAACTTTCTTTCTCTGTTGTTTTCTAGAGCAAAGCCCCAGGCATTCAAACTTAGGCTGTTGTCCAAGTCTGTTTTAAAATAGCATTTTTGATCAAAACTTCTTTCAACTGTTGGGCTATGGTCATAACTACTAACCCTGGGTCAGCAAGAGAACTTGTGTTGATAATGGAAACCCCACCTCATCCTTCCCCTCCCCCAGAACACATACACAGACAAACAGCCATAGAGATTCTGATTTTCCCAGAGAGATCTAGATTACAGTGTCACATATAAGCTCAAGTGGAAGAAAATGTTGCTGGGCTTTTCAATAACAAGATAAAAAGGGGCTGATCCTCGGCTTTGGGTCTATGACAATTTACACCAGCTGAGGATCTGCGCCAAAGCCTTTAGGGTTTCACCTCAGTTCATAGAAAAGACATAAACAGAAGCGCATCTACTCTTTGCTATACCAATAAGCAGATGCATTATTAACATGATGGAAGTGCAAGTTGTTCAACACCAGAGGCAAAGAAATGCAGAAACTGAAGCAGCACAACAGACAGTGGCTGTTAAAAATTAAAAGGGATGGAATTGATGATTAGTGCCTTTCTGTACGAGACAAACAAGATGAGAAAAAGTAAATTTGTACCTAGCTCAGGCCTTCCACCTTTATTGTCTTATGAAACTGTTTATTTCGAGTACACCTAAAGGAGGCTCTGAACTGATGACATATCTGCTCTCAAGTGAATTGGAGAGTAGAAGTCTAAGGGTGAGTATTGCTTCTAGACTCACTCAGGTTATGTGTTCCCTGTGGACCTCAGAGGGCTGTATTTTCTAGAGTTTCTCCATGTGACTCGATGAGCGACCATGTGTATCTGTCCTGGCCTGCCCAGTCTCCTCGCCACACAATGATGTCTCCCTAGGTGTGTGATATTAGTAGAGTGCTGCGTTGTCATCTTGAAGACCCTGCTTCAGAAATGGTTTGGTCTCTTCTCTTGGTGGAGATTAGCGTGCATTGTTGAGGGGACTGAAACGTTGGAAGCAAATATCCTACTGGAGACAAAAATTGCTAAATAAAGTGCCTTCCCAGACAGAGAAGAAATTATGGCATCATGTGGATACCCACATAAGGCTTTTGCAACAGGTAGTGCAGCATTCAGGTTCTAGTCAAGACTGGGAAAAAATGCTTCAGTGGTTATTTCATCTTCATCCACTCTCCATGTGGAACCCACAGCTGACAGATAGAAGGATAAATGACAAAACTGAATATAAGGAAATTGTAACGTATTTTATACATTTATGTCCAACAATATTTCATGGTTTTGTTTTTCCTAAAGGTTCTTTGCTGTTTCTCCTCCCCATGTCTTTCAGCTGCTTTCAAGGCACTCTATAATACTGCTGGCTGAGAAAGCAGGATAACAACTTCTCTAGGTAAAAGGCCAACAATGATAGTGCTGGAATGTGACCACCAGGGTAGGCATTTATCTCTTTGATGTTGTCTGTCAGACATTGAGGCATTCTTATTTTTCCAACAACCTGTGGCATGGAATCAGGTCACTTCCGGAAAGTTAGGGTCTGTTGCTTTACAGTGCAGTGCTGCATCTTCACCCCTTACTGGAATATTCTGTTTTTACGACTCTCAGATTCTTCCGGGTACAAGGATGTCTCTTGAGTTAATGATAAAATTATCTAATTCAAAGGCCTTATATATCTCTACTGTGTACAGATATTGAATAATCTCTACCCCCTCCTTTTTTTATTTGTTTGACAATAGGAACTACTGGGATTAGAGAGGGAAGGAATTTTTAGTAACAAATAAATTTGAAATGAAAATAGAAGAAGGCAAATTTTCATGCCATACATTACAAATACTCTTTTGCTGACAAGACTCGGAGGTTTGGTCTACACTACCAACTTATGTTGGTAAAATTACATTGCTCAGAGGTGTAGATTCTCCACACCCCTGAACGACGTAGTTATACTGATCTAAACCCTGGTGTAGACAGCACTATGTCTTCGGAAGAGCTTCTCCCGTTAACATAGCTACAACCTCTCGGGGAGGGGGAGTACCTACGCTGATGGGAGAAGCTCTCCTGTCGGCGTAGGAGCGTCTTCACTAAGCGCTACAGTGGCGTAGCTGCACCGGTGCAGCACTGTAAATGTAGATAAGCCCTGAGTCTATAGACTGTAAAGTATTATAGCTTCATGATTTACTCCATCCTGCCTCTGGATAGGAAAGTGTTTACCAGAAAAGAAAGTAGTATCTCTAAGATAGGATAGAAATAGAATATCTTAAATATAATTTAACATAGTTTTCTTCACTCCATCATTTTTTTACATGGAGTTTATGCAGATAAGTGGTTTGGTAGATAGAATAAAAAGCTGAAAGTTGGAAATGGGTGTAAGAAAGCATGAGTCCTATTCCTAGCTTGGCCACTGGCTCACTGTATGACATTGGGCACATTGCTTAGCCTCTTTGTGCCTCCGCCCCAAGTGGAAAAAAAAAAAAAGGCGATCGGCAGCAGCTCATTCGCGCCGCTCTATTCTTCAGCAGCAGTTCGGTGGCGGGGCCTTCAATCCCTCTCTTTCTCTTCAGCGGCACTTCGGCACTTCGGCGGCAGCTCAAAGAGGAAGAGAGGAACTGAGGGACCCGCCGCCGAATTCCCGCTGAAGACCTGGATGGGCTGCCCCAATAGCGGACAGAGTGCCGCCCCTTTGTATTGGCCGCCCCAAGCACCTGCTTCCTTAGCTGGTGCCTGGAGCCGGCCCTGAATAGGGATAATGTATTGGTAAAGCACTGAGAGACCTCACAATGAAAAATCACTATATAAACTCTAATTATTATTATTTTTAGTTAAGTATTGCTACAAAATTTGAGATTTTTTTTTAATTTAAGGTATCTCCCAAGTGGTCCCAATCTGACAGGAACATCTTTGCTATTGTAATGGTCTGCACAGATAATGCAAGATAAATGTAAGGCCAATTGCCATGAATATGGATAGGGCAGAGTCTTCATGTTGAACAGTCAATCTGACAGCAGTGTGTTCCTTCT
Source organism: Emys orbicularis (assembly GCF_028017835.1). Classification (NCBI taxonomy): domain Eukaryota; kingdom Metazoa; phylum Chordata; order Testudines; family Emydidae; genus Emys; species Emys orbicularis. Next base: position 99,123,763 of record NC_088686.1, on the reverse strand, counting down.
GCTGTTGGAGTGAAAGGAAATATTTCAGCTTCCCTTCTTTTACTGTGGGATGTGGAGGAAATTCTGTGGTATGTTTCTGTGATGAATCATGCAGATGGTAGCTAATACATAGAATTTTTAGACTATAGGTCCATCCTTAACTATAGGTCTATGCTCCTGCTTTTTTCGGGGGAACGAGGTTTGCTGACATTCTGTATATCATTCCACTTCTAAATTCTCCTTGCCAAATAATATACTGGGTAACAGCTATGTATTTAAACAGCTTCTACTGAGTTATGTGTGCACAGAAAACATACAGGAGATCTCTGAGATCTATATGAGAGATGACAGATTCGCAGGGCATAAGTGTAAGTATTTGTTTGTGGTGAAATATAATATCCTTACACGGCGTTGAAATAAATGAAAAGCAATTAAATGAATGAGTGGGTAAAAATAATAATACAATTACTTTAAATTGGTTTCCAGATTTCTAAAGGCAAACATGCTCTTCTTGTTGAACTAGTGCCCCAGTACATCTAATGACTAAATTGTGCAGCTTCTCATATATTTCTGGTGTGTAAAGAACCAATTTGTACATGCAAGCTTCAAGATTTTTGCAATATGCTCATAATTTTTATATGAGTTTGGAATCCTTTGTGAAGAGTTCAGGAAGTGAATAAATTGCCCGAGACACTTTCTGGTGACTGAGTGGTGTGTCTGAACAGGAAACATATTGCAAAAAGTTTAAAGAGGGTTATAAATAGAACATGTTCTGAGAAAAAAAAAGTACAAAAAAGCAAATTCTATTGATCTTGTCAAGACCAACAGTATACATGGACAGGATTTATTACATGGAGCAAGATTTTCTGTGAAAAATTGGCTTTGATTTTAAAAACTGAAAAATATATTAGTTTAAGAAATCTTAATAACGCTCATATTTTTGGGCTTTTAGCATATTAATCTAAATGTCCAGGGACAGCGTGATGATTGTTAAGCTTTAAAATAACCTGCCTTGGCAGCTAACCTTTTCAGGCTTACTTTAAGGATTTCAGGAATATATTTTTGAAATATATCTGCTAAATTACAAAATATTAAAAGCCTGACTTACTGAGTATTCCATTGCAAACAAACTGGGTCATATGTGCTTTCTCACAGTATGTAGTACAGCATGGAAGATGGGAATGGAAGCTAGGAAATCCTGAATTTTAATACAGGCTCCGTCATTAAACTGGCAATTCATGTTACCTTTACCTCAGTTTCCTTAGTAAAGTCATTTGTTTTTAGTTTGGCTCTTCAGCAAAGGTATTTTAACAAACTGAGGCGCAATTCAGCAAGGTACTTAAGCATGTACCTCGTCCGAAGTTCATGAGTAGTTCCAGGGTCCTTTCTACAGTCTGAAACCAATTGATTTTTTAAAAAATGAGTTAGTTTAACACAATTGAAAATCCTCCTTAGCACCCACATAGACCCTATTCAACACTTTATTGATCATCTTATCTAGTTGTGTTGTAGCATAGGCTACTGCCACACTGGTGATTTGACTGAAAAGAATAAATGTATTGCTTTGGGGTGAAGTTATTTTATTAACACAGAAGAAAGTGTGGGGGCCTAGTGGAAATATATTTCACTACAACATGAGTGATTAGTGTTTGAAATGAAGCTCAGAACTTTGTTGCTCTGGAACTTGATCCAGAGCTCACCGATGTCAATGGGAGTCTGTCTTTCTATTGACTTCAGTGGGCTTTGGATCTGGCCCATGGTCACTGAGGCCTGGTCCCCACTAAGCCCCCACTTCGGACTAAGGTACGCAAATTCAGCTACGTTAATAACGTAGCTGAATTCGAAGTACCTTAGTCTGAACTTACCGCGGGTCCAGATGCGGCAGGCAGGCTCCCCCGTCGATGCCGCATACTCCTCTCGCCGAGCTGGAGTACCGGCGTCGACGGCGAGCACTTCCGGGATCGATCCGGGATCGATTTATCGCGTCTAAACCAGACGCGATAAATCGATCCCAGAACATCGATTGCCTGCTGCCGGACCCTCCGGTAAGTGTAGACGTACCCTGAGAGATAGGGTAGCTGAAGGTGTAACATATTCAGCCTCTGTGAATCAATCTACTTGCATTGTTCTCAACTGACCTCCCTCTGGCCATCACTAGAGCACCTTGAGTAAGAGTTGTTATGCAGAATGCTCTGGGGTGGTGGCAATACTAGTGAAGTAAAGTATAAGAGAAAGAGAAGTGCTCTGGGAAAACTCCTCCAAAAAAGAAACCCAGTAAAATATCTGAATATTACGGATTCTGTTGGTTCCAGGCAAAATCTACATATTTAAAAGTAATGAACCATAAACATTTATTTGGTTTAAAGCTACTAACTGATGTTTCCTAGCATCAAGTTTAAGTAAAGCAGAAGGCAAGACTGGGCAGGTTTCCAAAAATTGGGCTTATTGTGCAAAAAAGAAAAGAAAATAGAATACAGTCCATATGAACATTCTCTCCATGAGTGCCAAATGAAATGTACACATTGGCTTAAAGTACTTACTATCATACATTTAAGAAATTCCAACTCTATCAGTGTCCAGTGTAAATGATAAGAGCAGCAACAGGGATCATGAAGGAAAACACTTCCTTCATTCAATTAATTAAATAAGAAAGCTTATCTGAGATCTGATATTTTTAAAAATCAAGGAAGTTTTGTCTGAAAAGTTTCAGATAATAAATAGTTCTCCTGCACACCCGACTGAGGGAGTAAGTGTGGTTTGCAGTTTATCAGGATTTAATTTAAATTACCCATGGATATAAAAAGTTATGTTAACGGATCCATGACAAATGTTTGGCTATCAACGGTGAAAGTAAAGGGCTGGATACTGCTCTCTGTAACACCACCAAAAATTCAGAGTATCTATTTGAAGCCAGTGAAGTTACTCCACATTGACCCTCTTTTACAGAAAGCAGGATCTGGCTTACAGTCTTTGGCTGCTAGGATTTATTAAATAGTGGTGCTCAATGGGCCATGGCCAAATGCAAACCCCAGTGAGCCGTATAGTTAATACAAATCAGAGCTACTGAATAGCTACAGGAAAATACCGCACATGTAGAAAAAATATTTCATTTCAAAAAGGTTAAGCTCCAAATGAAGAGAAGAATAAGTTCAGGTCCTTAAATGTATTAGGTTTAACAGTGTTGTTGGTCCTAGGATATTAGAAAGGCAAAGTGGGTGAGGTAATATCTTTTATTGGACCAACTTCCGTTGGTGAGAGAGACAAGCTCTGTGTAAGCTTGAAAGCTTGTCTCTCTCTCACCAACAGAAGTTGGTCCAATAAAAGATACTATCCCACGAACCTTGTCTCTCCTTAAGTTTAACAGATCAGTCTTAGAGCTGAATTTGAAATAACCCCTGAAGGGCATTTTAAACAAATTAATGTGGAGTGATAATGCAACAAGCTAATGTCCTAAATTCCTGCTCAACAAGATTTCCTCTAGGAATGTAGCAATGTGGCAGTTGTTAGATGGCTTTATTTCAGCTATTATGAAAATGCAGTTGTGCCCATTCTTTGTTTCTGCATAGAGCACTGTTATTACCATCCCAGGGAGTTCAAAGTGGTTTTAGAGTAGCAGCCGTGTTAGTCTGTATCCGCAAAAAGAACAGGAGTACTTGTGGCACCTTAGAGACTAACAAATTTATTTGAGCATAAGCTTTCGTGGGCTACAGCCCACTTCTTCGGATGCATAGAATGGAACATATATTGAGGAGATATATATACACATACAGAGAGCATGAAAAGGTGGGAGTTGTCTTACCAACTCTGAGAGGCCAATTAAGTAAGAGAAAAAAACTTTTGAAGTGATAATCAGGATAGCCCAGTACAGACAGTTTGATAAGAAGTGTGAGAATACTTACATGGGGAGTTAGATTCAATGTTTGTAATGGCTCAGCCATTCCCAGTCTCTATTCAAGCCTAAGTTGATTGTATCTAGTTTGCATATCAATTCAAGCTCAGCAGTTTCTCGTTGGAGTCTGTTTTTGAAGCTTTTCTGTTGCAAAATTGCCACCCGCAGGTCTGTCATTGAGTGACCAGACAGGTTAAAGTGTTCTCCTACTGTTTTTTGAATGTTATGATTCCTGATGTCAGATTTGTGTCTATTAATTCTTTTGCGTAGAGACTGTCCAGTTTGGCCAATGTACATGGCAGAGGGGCATTGCTGGCACATGATGGCATATATCACATTGGTACGAAAGTGGTTTTGCCGCCCTTGTGCTGGGGACTATAGTTTGCAATGAGATTGTCCTTCCCCCTTGTTGCAATCTGAGACTCTGACAAGCTCATTGTTGAGCTACATTCCTTTGTTTAAACTGCTTAAGTGACACGTTTAAATATTAAAGTATAGAATCTATAGAAATATTCTACCAATATTCAGGAACTAAATTCCTTGTACTATGATCCTGTCAGATCATATAAACTAAGAAGAGCCAAACTGTGAACAGAAGACCTCCTTAGAAACCTTGGCGTTGCAGTAAGGGATGATAGTAATTCCGTAGATGGCACTAGTCCCTCTGAGTTCTAAACTAATGCCCCAGGACAGTGTTATGAAGCCCTGTGCGGCTGGTTGTGCAATCTTTAGATAGATGTAGAACCAAAGTCTTGAACCACTTACAGTCTTTAAACTTACCAAAGTTGTCTTCATAAGAAGAGGAGTATCAACCTTGATTAATTTTGCCCAGATTCCAACTCTGGTCATTGCATTATGCCTACCTACTGTAAAACTTATCTTGATGTTTCAGATGAATATAGCATTGTTCTTCATATTTGGTTCTAAATTATTGTGCACGCCTGCCATGCAATATTAAATCTTTGCTGTGTTTCAGTTTAGAGGTAGCTTCATTTTAGTGGTGGTGATCTCTGTATATCGTTTATATATCAATTTAAGTTTGTAAAGCACTGAGATTTAGTCCCTTTAGGAAATGAAGCATAGTATAACTCAAGTTCTCTTTCATATGTTTATGGAAAACTGACAATCTTGGAATGGAGCCGGTTTTAATTGGGGAAAACTGAAGCTGACTAAGCTTGAACCACCTAATTATAGCCAGAGGTCAAGGAAGTAAATGCCTTAGGGCCCCATTTTAAGAAACTAGGGATGAAGTGGTGAAAATAAGAGTAAGCTGCTTTGGTCTGTGATCAGATAGAAAAGCAGAATCTTTAAAGCTGTTGTGGCTGGATGCAGAATAGAAGAACTCAATTGCAATGAATGCTTTAAATAAATTATACTTTTAAAAAACTTTCAAGGTTATGTATTTCAGCCACAGTAAGAGAGCAAAACAGAACACTCCAATACATCATTACACTTGCTATCCACAGACAGAAGAAGTCCAATTTTTCTTTAAAGGTAGACCTCCTAAGGTTCAGGCAGTCACTCACACACAGGTATAGCTAGGAAGACTCTATAAATTTAGGACAAAATTCCTTTCTCACATATGCAGTGTGGCTGTCTTATCACACCGTGAACATCTATTGTAGTAGTCATGCTGCTATGCTGCCCGTGGTCTCTAGTGCAATCTGCAGGATCTCTGCACCTGACAAATGTCCTAATCAATCTTTTTTTCTTCCTTCCACCATACAATGCATCACTCTTCACTGTCGCCCACTCTTCACTGTCACTGTCTTGCCCCATTAAAGTCAGTGCGAGCTTTGCCATTGACTTCAATGCCCTGTGGAGGAAGGACAACTGAGGTGGTTTATTACAATGGAGAAATGCATATTTCATCGCAACATAGACTATTTAACTCTGCTTTCCCCTAAAATAGTGTTATTTATTCAAAAATATCAAATCGTAGACACAGTGCAATACTCTGGAACTTAAAAATTACATTTACTGACCAGCCTCAAATGCAAGTCCACATACATACATAATTTTAGCACAAATCAATGTTATGCGCTTTCCCCACTGGACTGTATATATTCACAATGACTGGCTATTCATAGGGGCCTAAGGAGACTAGGTGCACAAGTCATATTAAAAGTCCCCTTTGAAAACCCCAGCCAACATTATTCTGCAGAAGCAACAATTATAATTATAAAAATACTGTCAACTGATAATTATATTAACTGACATTTTCTCCTTAGAGGTATCTCAGGAAGCAAATATTTAGGTACAGAATCAAGACAATGAAAAAAATTAGGGCTGTCAAGTGATTAAAAAAATTAATCGTGATTAATCGCACAATTTAAAAAGTTAATCGTGATTAATCGTGCAATTAATCGCACTGTTAAACAATAATAGAATACCATTTATTTAAATATTTTTTGATGTTTTCTACATTTTTGAATATATTGATTTCAATTACAACACAGAATACAAAGTGTACAGTGCTCACTTTGTATTTATTTTTGATTACAAGTATTTGCACTGTAAAAAAACAAAAGATATAGCATTTTTAAACTCACCTAATACAAGTACTGTAGTACAATATCTTTATCATGAAAGTGCAACTTATAAATGAAGAATTATGCACAAAAAAACCTGCATTCAAAAATAAAACAATGTAAAATTTTAGAGCCTGCAAGTCCACTCAGTCCTACTTCTTGTTCAGACAATTGCTCAGACAAACAAGTTTGTTTACATTTGGAGAAGATAATGCTGCCTGCTTCTTGTTTACAATGTTACCTGAAAGTGAGAACAGGCGTTTGCATGGCACTGTTGTAGCTAGTGTCGCAAGATATTTACATGCTAGATGCACTAAAGATTCATATGTCCCTTCATGCTTCAACCACCATTCCAGGGGACATGCGTCCATGCTGATGACGGGTTCTGCTTCATAACCATCCAAAGCAGTGTAGACCGATGCATGTTCATCTTCATCATCATGAGTCAGATGCCACCAGCAGAAGGTTGATTTTCTTTTTTGGTGGTTTGGGTTCTGTAATTTCTGCATCAGATTGTTGCTCTTTTAAGACTTCTGAAAGCATGCTCCACACCTCATCCCTCTCAGATTTTGGAAGGCACTTCAGATTCTTAATCCTTGGGTCTAGTGCTGTAGCTATCTTTAGAAATCTCACATTGGTACCTTCTTTGCGTTTTGTGAAATCTGCAGTGAAAATGTTCTTAAAATGAACAATGTGCTGGGTTATCATCTGAGACTGCTACAACATGAAATATATGGCAGAATGTGGATAAAACAGAGCAGGGGACATACAGTTCTCCCCCAAGGAGTTCAGTCACAAATTTAATTTTTTTAATGAGCATCATCAGCATGGAAGCATGCCCTTTGGAATGGTGGCCAAAGCATGATGGGGCATACAAATGTTTAGCATATCTGGCACATAAATATCTTGCAATGCTGGCTAGAAAAGTGCCATTCAAATGCCTGTTCTCACTTTCTGACGGTGACGTAAATAAGAAGAGGGCAGCATTATCTCCTGTAAATGTAAACAAACTTGTTTGTCTTAGGCAGTGGTGGGCAACCTGCAGCCTGCGGGCCGCACGCGGCCCGTCAGGGTAATTCACTGGCGGGCCGCCAGACCATTGGTTTACATTTGCACAGCCACCCACAGCTCCCAGTGGCCGCAGTTCGCCGTTCCCGGCCAATTGGAGCTGCGGGAAGTGGCGTGGGCCTGGCGAACCACGGCCACTGGGAGCTGCAGACAGCTGTGGAAATGTAAACCAACGGTCTGGCGGCCCGCCAGCGGATTATCCTGACGGGCCGTGTGCGGTCTGCAGGTTGCCCACCACTGATCTTAGGGATTGGCTGAACAAGAAGTAGGACTGAATGGACTTGTAGGCTTGAAGTTTTACATTGTTTTGTTTTTGAGTGCAGTTATGTAACAAAAAAAATCTACATTTGTAAATTGCACTTTCATGACAGAGATTGCACTACAGTACTTGTATGAAGTGAATTGAAAAATACTATTTCTTTTATCATTTTTACAGTGCTAATATATTTGTAATAAAAATATACACTTTGATTTCAGTTACAACACAGAATATAATATATATGAAAATGTAGAAAAACATTCAAAATATTTAATAAATTTCAATTGGTATTCTATTGTTTAACAGTGTGATTAAACCTATGCTTAATCGTGATTAATGTTTTTAATTGCAATTAATTTTTCTGAGTTAATTGCATGAGTTAAATGCGATTAATTGACAGCCCTAAAAAAAAAAATTAAAAAAAACTCACAACCTTCCATTGGTCAGAATTAGAATTGTTGTGTTGCAATGAAATATGCATGTTCTTTATACTTACTTAATAAGAAGAACTGTTTATTATGATTACAATGTAATATTTGTGAAGCACTTATGCATTTCCTTGTTTTCAAGTGCTTGGGTTTTGTAAATGATATGAAAGGTGAGTACATTGTTGTTGCTTGGCTTTTTGAAACAACATGTGTATTATTTAAAGTGTGTATTTATTTATTTAGTGTTGTCAAGGTAGACTGTGCCGTATAATAGGTGACATTATTACTAATTTACTGAATGTTTTTATATTATCTTCCTAGAGATAGATTAGCAACATTTGTGTTTAATGCAACGCTTAATAAATGGCCTGAAGATGCTTACTGGCCATTTCTGAGCATGAGAAGCAAGGCCATCCCTTCCCTGGTACAGTAAAGTTCAGTTTGCACAATACTTTCTATTCTTTAGTAACATTTAGAATTACTTATATACAGTAGGTAGTCCCTTGACTGAGAACTAGAAAAAGAGATTTACCATTAACTTGTAACACTGACATGTTTATACATTCAATCTCTCATTAACACAGAAATATATTACTAGTAACACAGGATATTTAGAAGTGTTTAAATTAAAGACTCAGCATGGGGCAGGAGGGAGGATAAAGAGAGAATTTGTGTATGAAGTTAGAACTACTGAAATAAGAATTTTTGAGGTTTAATCTTAGAACTAGGCAACCATGTCTGAGAACTAGAAACTCAGTTGTGTAGCGAGACATAGATAGGAACTTTCCGAGAGTGTCACTGGAAGTTCTCTCTAAATTCAGCAGGCTTATCACAATATTCTTCAGCTATCTAGAATTATGTTATCCTGTCTGGTAACACCAATGACTATAAAGAAACTCCACAGAGACTTTCTTCAACATAAGACATAAATAATTCTTAGCTAAATAAAGGCTCAGCTCAGATTTGATACACTAACATCGAAGCTACTGTAAACCGATATTTGTTTTTGACAGCAAGTTTCACACAGACAAAAAGTTACATTATCTAATGGCAATACAAAGAGAATACTTAATGTACATTAAATGAAGATTCCACATATTTATGGTTTACAATCATATTCTCGTAACTACATTCAAAAGTGTGTATATGCTGCATATGTAAGATTCTCCATACTCAATTTTTATTTTTCTAAACACCTTTGAACTACTGTTTTATTTCTTGTGTTGACATAATGTGAAACAATGTGGTTGGTTATTTTATAATGCAATATAATTGACCTGGTTTGTATTTACTGAATTGTACAGTTGCCTTTGTCTAGGATTACTTACTAAAGTGCAATCTGATTTACCAGCTGTACCGATTCTGGATTCCTCTGATTTGAAAAATTATGAGTGGAACTGGACTTAAGTTTCTTTACCATTTTATTTAACTGGAGTTTTCTTTTTGCTGTGCAAAGTCTTATTCTAAAGTTAAATAAGATTGTATTAACAGTATTCGTTGTGATTAGTACAAACAGAAAATTCTTTTCTTTTTTCATTAACATCCAGGGTTTGACTATCAGTGGAAAGTAATATTGCTTTTATTGCATATTTTTAAGACTGTAGTTTTTAGAGGAGGAGTAAGAACATCAATACAGGAAGTAAACCTACCAGCACAGTAGAGATTGTTTGTTTGGTTTACAATGAGTCATTTGTTGGTGGATATTAATGTAGCACTGCTGCAAGGATTGACTAAGGGCCTGACCCAAAGCCCATTGAAGTAAATGCAAAGAGACTAAGCAGTAAATTCTGCTCCCACAGAAGCCAGTGGGACTGTACCATTTACTTAATAGGGGCCTGGGCCTTGATATTATCCCTACATATTTACTTCTCAAAGTGGAGGTTGCTGCAAATCACAGCAGAACAAAAAGGTTCACAAATCTAAATGACAGAAATGGAAAATTAAATCTCGGTGGAAGAAAATCCCAAAGGCACTGATGCTTCATCGGTAATAAACAGGGGTAAACTAGAGGATCTTAATGTAATAATTACTATCTCACTAAGGAAAACATGTAGCTACAAACAGCTGGAAGGCTAAAACTTTGAACAGCAGCATGAAGAGATGTAAACTAAGAATAGTAGATTTAACGGAGGAAGAATTACAGCTGTTTACTTTAATTCTTTAATCTGAACGTACATTAGCATCTCACTGACAAGATGTCAAATCCCCTTTTATTTTCAAATATACCTGAGCAGATGTTCAGGGGTCAGTACCTGCAAAATACACAGCAATTGTGACTCTCAAGGAATAGGATCCTGGCTATTGCTTTCCAGAACCAAACACTTTTTCTTGACTAAAAACAACAGAATTGCTATTATCCCAACTATTGCTTATGGTGCCTAGGTGCAGGTGAAATACCACTCTAAAAATCAGATTTAAAAAAAAATAATTTAGAATAAATGCAGAGGTGATAAGTGTATACTCTGCTAAAATGAGAGTTTTCTCCAAGGCTGTTAAATATATTTCCCATGACTTTGATGAGAGAAGTTTTTGGGTTCACAAACTGCGGACTTTGAGGAGGCCATACTGGATGGATAGTCTCTAGATGACATTGAAAAGAACTCTTGTTTACAGAAATAGCATAGGGATGTAGGAAATTAGTCAGTTAAATCAATACTGAATGATATAACTAGGAATCATTCTGGGCCCGAATTTGGCAGATCTTTGTAACAGAAATACCACAACAGTCCTTAAATAAAAAAAAAAGTTCAGGAAGACTTAACAGACTAATGTTGGCAGTGCAGTAATACATATAATTAATAATAATAAAAATAGTAATAATAAAGAACATTTCTTCAAATTTCTGCAATGAATGAACAAGAAAACCACTAGGAGCAAAGGTGTGCTAGAGAGTTAGTTTAAAAATAAAATGAAGAAAGAGAATAGTCGTTATTTACCAAGGTCCCAAAAGTGTACTAAGCTTTTCTTTGACATACATGCACAAATGTGCCAGTGCATTTAGAGACTCAAATAAAAATATTGCTTAGAATGTGTCTTGCCAATATACTGAGTAGATTAGCTGACACATTCTGTGCAGTGTGTTTTGGGAAAGACTCCTTCCTGCATGTGTGATGGGAATATCCAGATATTCTAGGCTTCTGAAAATGGTATATTCCCACATCCAGAAATTAACTCCCTACCAGAGATATTTTTATTATACTGGATCTAAACTGCAAAATTCCGTTAGATAAACCACTCCAGTGATTTAAGTGTCTGTGTGATCTTAGCAAGTATAGCTGTATTGCTGAAAAAGAAACAACTGTCTTTTGGAGACAAAGTGAATACAAAGGACATAGTAAATTATGGCAATTGACAAATTATCTGTTTATACTGCAACATGGCAACCACACAGTACTTCAGCAACAGACTAGAACCTAACATTGGGCAAATATCTATGGTACTTAATACATGGCCACTATTAGTATAATACAGAGTTCCCCATAGTCTTGAATGTATTTAGTGTCACAACACCTCTATGAGTAGAAAGTGCTACTATCCTCATTTTACTAAAGGTGACACAGAGTAAGTGACTTGCCCAAAGTCAACACAGGAAGTATGTGGTGAAACAGGGAATTGAATGCTGTCTCCCAAGTTCCAGGCTAGTGCTCTTGCCGCTGGACCATACTTCCTCTCTATATAAAAGTTTTGCTAACATTCAAGAGACCTAAAACCTGTCTAACAAGAACACACAAGAATACTAAGGCCAAGCACGGGGGTAATATTACATTTATATGAATCTGGAAGATCTGTTTACATAAGTTAGAAGAAGCAGCATATTGTATGATCACATGAGAGGATGAGCATCCTGCGGCAATGAGTTAGTGTGTCTTTACTAGATCATGAGGCCGCAATATTTTTCATATTCTGTAGTTCTAGTCTTATGTTTTATGGTGTGTCTCTTCTCCTTCAAGAGGAGAGAAACAGGGTGGGGCGGGATGAGAAGAATCTACAAAGAAGCTGCACTGTTAAACATAATGGCTGAAATGCTGGTTCCTGTGCCGATCCCAGGTAACATGTTCTTGGTGGAAGGGGGTTCCCCTCTCTGGCTTCTGCATCCCCAACCCCTTACATAAGGACATGGTGGGGTGGCTAGTAAGATCTGTATAAAATGCTGAATTCTGATTTAGTTTTTGTTCAGCCTTTACCAAGATGAACTCCCCTTCTTGACCCAAAGTAATTAGTATTACTGTATGTCTTTGGAGAGACAAAGGTTGGCCTTTGAACTGTGTCTCTCTTGATTCTGGCTAAAAAAGTGCATAATATACAAATTAAAAAACTGTTTCACAAACTAGTTCAGGTTGCTAAGTGACAACAGTGTACTCACTTTTGAAGCTACTTACAAAACCCAAGTGTTTTAACAACAAAGAAATGAATAGTTAAGTGCATCACAAATATTACACTACAGTCATAATAAGCAATTATTCTTATCACATATACAGAAAGTATATTTCTTTGCAACACAAACCTAACTCTGACCAATCAATTGTTGTGAGTTTGTTAAATATATTTTTTTTATTACCTGGATTCTGTAAATAATGGTGTTTTAGGAGGAAGTAGCGTTAAAGTGGCTGTGTGGCACTGAAATATGCATTTCTCCAGAGTAGTATACCGCTTACACGGTTTCAGCCTATGCTTATTGAGGTCAATGGTGCAGGATAAAGGTCACCGTGATGAGTGCATAGTACAGTGATAGAATGAAAAAAGACTGTCAAGTAACAGAGGGGTAGCCGTGTTAGTCTGAATCTGTAAAAAGCAACAGAGGGTCCTGTGGCATCTTTAAGACTAACAGAAGTATTGGAGCATAAGCTTTCGTGGATGAATGCCCACATATCTACACCAGCAACACCATCACAGGACCTAACCAGATCAGCTACAACATCACCGGCTCATTCACCTGCACGCCCACCAATGTTATATATGCCATCATGTGCCAGCAATGCCCCTCTGCTATGTACATTGGCCAAACTGGACAGTCACTACGCAAGAGGATAAATGGACATAAGTCAGATATCAGGAATGGCAATATACAAAAACCTGTAGGAGAACACTTCAACCTCCCTGGCCACACAATAGCAGATGTAAAGGTAGCCATCTTACAGCAAAAAAAACTTCAGGACCAGACTCCAAAGAGAAACTGCTGAGCTCCAGTTCATTTGCAAATTTGACACCATCAGATCAGGATTAAACAAAGACTGTGAATGGCTATCCAACTACAGAAGCAGTTTCTTCTCCCTTGGTGTTCACACCTCAACTGCTAGCAGAGCACCTCACCCTCCCTGATTGAACTAACCTCGTTATCTCCATACTGATTTATACCTGCCTCTGGAAATTTCCATTACTTGCGTCTGATGAAGTGGGCATTCACCCACGAAAGCTTATGCTCCAATACTTCTGTTAGTCTTAAAGGTGCCACAGGACCCTCTGTTGCTTTTTGAAAAAAGACTGTTTAGCATAACTATCAAGTGGAAGGATTTTGCAGTCTGCCTTGGAGCCCACTGGTAGCCTTCCCCACAATGCTGCTGAAGAAGGAAGAGCCGGTCACTAGTGGTCTTTCCCAGATAGGCATTTGTTTCAACACAGCCTTGTGGCACATACCAGTGCACAAGTACCTTGTTTTCTATCTATCTTGAGGTTTTATACTGCCGCCTATCACCATAGTATCTGGCCCCTTCCATCTAAATTAAGTAGCAATAGCAAAGTCTCCAGTGGATTTCATGGACTCTCTAGCACGTCTGCTTTTTCAGGGTCAAAACTCTGCTTTGGGTAGGGTTTACCCAATGGTGGATAGTTCTCTGAAGATGTCCACGCAGTGTGCAGAGGCAGTCAAAAAAGCAAACAGGATGTTAGGAATAATTAAAAATGGGATAGAGAATAAGACAGAGAATAACTTATTGCCCTTATATAAATCCATGGTATGCCCACAACTTGAATACTGTGTATAGATGTGGTCTCTTCATCTCAAAAAAGATATACTGGCATTAGAAAAGGTTCAGAGAAGGGCAACTAAAATGATTAGCGGTTTGGAATGGGTCCCATATGAGGAGAGATTAAAGAGGCTAGGACTTTTCAGCTTGGAAAAGAGGGGACTAAGGGGGGATATGATAGAGGTATATAAAATCATGAGTGGTGTGGAGAAAGTGAATAAGGAAAGTTATTTACTTATTCCCATAATATAGGAACTAGGGATCACCAAATGAAATTAATGGGCAGCAGGTTTAAAACAAATAAAAGGAAGTTCTTCTTCACACAGCACACAGTCAACCTGTGGAACTCCTTGCCTGAGGAGGTTGTGAAGGCTAGGACTATAACAGGGTTTAAAAGAGAACTGGATAAATTCATGGAGGTTAAGTCCATTAATGGCTATTAGCCAGGATGGGTAAGGAATGGTGTCCCTAGCCTCTGTTTGTCAGAGGGTGGAGATGGATGGCAGGAGAGAGATCACTTGATTATTACCTGTTAGGTTCATTCCCTCTGGGGCACCTGGCATTGGCCACTGTCGGTAAACAGGATACTGGGCTGGATGGACCTTTGGTCTGACCCAGTATGGCCATTCTTCCAATCTGGCCAAACTTCCAAAGTCTCTCTTCTCTATCCCCAAATCCCCCACATCCTATTAACCTTCCTCCTCCTCTTGCACCCATTCCTCTTTCCTCTCCCCAAGTTTCCAGACTCTCGCCTCCTTCTCCCCAAGTAGCTCATTCCTCCCCCCAAGCCTCTTCTCCCCGCATTGCAAATGTCCACTGTCTCCTCTGTCTTCCCTAGTCTCTCCAGCTTCTTCCTACAACTCTCCTCATCCCATCCTTCTCCTGACCATCCCCTCATCCTTCACCCCCTCTCCTCTCTATCCACCCTGTCTGCCCTCCCTCAACACCCCTCTCCCATCACCCAGACCCTTCTCCTCAAATGCCCGTTTTCCAAACCCTCCCTTCTCCCAGCTCCCCCCTCCTAAAACCCTTTCCACCTTGCATCTGCTCACAGACCCTGCCCTCCTTCACTCCCCACCCCCCCGGTGGCTGCATCCTCCCAGATCCGCCCTCCCCTTCGGCCCCCTCTCTCCCCCCTGTCCTACACCATCTCCCCCCATCCACCTCCTCGTGTCCTTCCCTCCCCGAGTGTTTCCTCTTCACCTCCCTTGGCCTCCCTCCAACTCTAGCACCTCCCCCGCCCAGCCCCTCAGCCTGCCCCACAGGCTCTGCCTGGCAGGGCCAGCTTTAGGCCAATTCAACCAATTCCCCTGAATCAGGCCCCGCCCCTAAGAGGGCCCTGAGCCCAAGCCCCGGTACCGGGGTGGCCCAGCTTCTCCAGGGGGCAATTTAAAGGGCCTGGGGCTCCCAGCAGTGGCTGGAGCCCCAGGCCCTTTAAATTGCCACCAGAGCCCCACTTCTGGAGCCCTGGGGTAGGGCTGCGGGGCTCTGGGGGCTATTTAAAAAGTCCAGGGCTCCCGTTGTTTCTACCGCCCCGGCCCTTTAAATAGCCACTGGAGCCCCACCACTTCCCCAGGCTCCTGCGGCTATTTAAAGGGCCAGGGCGGTAGAAGCAGGGGAGCCCCGGGCCCTTTCAATAGCCCCCAGAGCCCTGGGATAGAGGGGACTCTGGGGGCTATTTAAAGGGCCGGGGCTCCAGCTGCCTCTGCCGCCCTGGCCCTTTAAATAGCCACCGGAGCCCCACCACGTCCCCAGGGCTCCAGCAGCTTTTTACTGGGCCGGGGCGGTGGAAGCAGGGGAGCCACAGGCCCTTTAAATAGCCCCCGAGCCCCGGGCTGCTGCTGCTACCCTGGTGGGGGAGGGCGGAGGAGGGGGCACTTACCGTACAGGGTGGCCTGTACCCGCACCCCCTGCCCACACTTACCCCACACCCCCTGCTCTGCCCGCAGCCAGCCCGTCTCCAGCCAGCCCCACATCCCCTGCCCCACCTGCAGCCAGCCCCGCACCCCCTGCCCGCAGCCAGTCCATCTCCAGCCAGCCCCGCACCCCCTGCCCGCAGCCAGCCCCTGTCTCCAGCCAGCCCCTGCCGCACCCCCTGCCTGCACCAGCCCTGCCCCCCCTGCCCTGTCCACACTAGCCCTGCACCCCCTGTCCTGCCCGCACCAGCCCCGCCCCCCGCCCTGCCACTGCCTGCAGCCAGCCCTGCATCCCCTGCCCACAGCGAGCCCCTGCCGTACCCCCTGCCCTGTCTCCAGCCAACCCCTGCCGCACCCCCCTGCGGCCCTGCCCGAAGCCAGCCAGCCCCACACACACCCCTGCCCGCACCAGCCCTGCACCCCCTGCCCTGCCTGTAGCCAGCCCCGCACCCCCTGCCCTGTCTCCAGCCAACCCCTGCCGCACCCCCCTGCCTGAAGCCAGCCAGTCCCGCACTCCTCTGTCTCCAGTCCTGCCAACCCATGCCGCACCCCCCTGCGGCCCTGCCTGACCCCAGCTAGCCCACCCCACACACCCCTGTCTCCAGCCAGACCTGCACCCCTTGCCCTGCCTGCAGCCAGACCCTACCTCCAGTCAGTCCCTGCCCTGCCTCCAGCCAGCCCCATGTCCAGTGGTGCCCTGCAGTTCCCAGGGCAGTAACCCTCCACACCTGCTTCAATGAGGGGGGGCAGGGAGCAGCTGGGAGCCACACATGTGCACACACCCCCAGGGAGTGGTGGGGACCCACACATGTGAAACGGAGCTCATTTCTAGTTCAGACCCATTGTTTTAAAAAAGGACTTTAGGTAGGGTTAACATACATCCGTATTTTCCCGGACATGTCAGGCTTTTTGGTTCTTAAATCGCTGTCTGGGAAAATACGGACGTATGGTAACCCAATTGGTACAAAAAATACATACTGTGGCACATCCCTTAAATCAGAACTTTTTATAGGGAACCGGCTGCTAAGAAATGAAAGGCTTTTTTTTACATGGTTTTTTTTTTTTTTTTTTGGGTCATCCCTGCAGGGCCCCGCTGAAAATGTTCGAATTGGGCCCCACACTTCCTAAAGCCTGCCCTGCTGCCTGGCCCCCTCAGCGCTGTGCCGGTAAAACAAAGCGCTGGGGGAACTGACCAGCCGCACCCGGCCCGCTCCGTATACGCTATGCTACCGCTACCCGCGTGTCCCCCACCCTCCCAGGCGGTCTCCCGCTCCGGGCAGACTCGCTGCCAAGGCCGGGCGCCGGGCTTCCCACGTGCAGCGCGCTGTGACAGCGGGCCGGGCCGGGGCAGGAGCCCTCTGCCCCCGGCCGCCCGCTGATTGGCCCGGGGCTCGGCCGGGCCACGCCCAGATCTACTGCTCTCCGCCCGGGCAGGCGGCTGGGGTAGAGTCGCTGGGCTGCGCCTCAGCTGGTGGCTGCGTGCGCGGATGTGCCCACGTCCCCTGGGGAGAGGAGCGCGCGTGTCCCACCCTCCTGCCCCGTGGTGAGCCCGGCTGGTCCCCCGCGCCCAACATGCTGAGCAGGGTGCCCGGTAAGTCACAGCCGGGGCGGTCACTGGCCCCCGCTCCCAGCCGGGCGAGCGGCTCCCGGGCGTCCCCCGGGCGCGAGGAGGGGGTCGGTTTGGGGCTTGTGTAATAGGATTGTGTCCAACGTGCTTCCGTGCCTGTGTTGCGGCTTCCCCAGGCTCCTGGCTGCCCGGCTCGGTTTGCCGGCTGGGGTTTCGCAGGTGCCGTCAGCTGAGAGGCGGGAGCGCTCCTGAATAATTCACCTGGCCGCGGCTGGCCCGCAGCCCAGTTCCTCCCCGACCCCGCGTTTGGGCCGGTTCCCCGCCCCACACCGGGGCTGTATTGCTGCAGCTTCATGGGCTCGGGTGGTTTTGAAAAGAAACAGGACGTGATATAACCACAAGTGAGATGCCAGCGCGTGAAAAGAGTCTGTGTGTGTGTGTGTAGTTAAAAATTTAACCGTTTTAGAAAACGGTCTTTTGTCAGGAATTAGGACGTTTTGGAAACTAGCGATTTCAGATTTCTCTGGCACAGGTGGATTTATAGGGACTTTCGCAGCCCACCCATGACTAGCAGCCGCTTCAAACCTGACGTTTTAAATGGGAAGAGGAGTCTGACAGGTTGCGCCAGTCTTTATTTTGGCTAGGCTTGACATTGCACCAGAGTTTGATTTGATCAATAACAGCCAAGGAAAAATACAAGCCATCTGTTTTGGCTTTTTGGCGGGGGAGGGTGGGTTTTTGTTTTTTGGTGGTGGGGAGAGGGTCTAGTTCTCTTTGATAAGAACTGTATATCATTTTGAAATGTACCATCCCTGTTCCCTCTAACAGAAGCCATTTCCTGAAGCTGAAAGTAGCACATGTTTAGGGCTCACACTTCCTCCCTGAAGTTAGACAGCTAGTTGTAAAGAGAGATTACTAGTAGAACCGGGGAAGAAGTGAGGGGCACCATATGTGCAATAGATAAGAGCTGGATGGGGTGGGGAGGGGAAGTCTGAGGTTGTTTACAGACAGACATGAACATGTTGTTCCTGGTAATGAGTGAAGGTGAACTGTCTGAACACTTTTTGGCTATAGAGATGAAAAAACTCTACTGAGGCCAGACTGGGGAAGACTGTGTACCAGCCATAAGCCTTGCTATGCCCTTAGAATGATGATAGTGGGTGTGTGGTATGTATACCATAATATGTAATTAGTGCTTAGCATTCAGGTAGCATTTCAGAAGTGCTCTACAAACATTAACTAATCAATCCTCACACCATCCCTGTGAACAGCATTTCTTAAAATTCTAACTGTTGTGATTTGCTCATCATAAAACTTTTTATTTACACACATCTCTTCAACTTCATCTGCATTTGTATGTAATACTATATGGAATGGCATAGCTATTAAGAGAGATTATAGATATGCTGCAATGGTCAGTAGATCAGCCAATAAATGTGAATAGACTCAAAACTGCTAACTACTCACTGTCTGGCATCTGACTTCATGCACACTGTCCATACTGGATTACAATTGTTACATCTGTTAAGAATGTAAGCCTCTCTTGGAATAGGATGTGTATTGAATGAGTGAATGTTTTATCATACTTGTATTTTTAAATTATATTATCTCACTGAATGCTAATATCGCTCTCCTGTATGAACTTTGCAGAGTAAAGAATATATATTTATTGGAAAAGGTTTTAATGCACACAAACACATATGGTGTGTGTTGTCCCCTGATGTACATCTGTCACTTAAATAGGATCTGCTGACTGGCTTTTTTCCTACTGAAGAAGGTTAACTGCAGTTGCTTGGCTAGATTACTTTTATAGTCAAATCTACCACCTTGATTGGTCTTGGATATAGTGACATTTAATCCTAGTCTGCTCTAAAGATAGATCTTTTATTGCCGAGCTTAGAGCTTTTGAGCCCTGAAATAACTTTTACTTTTTTTTATTTATATTTCCTTATGGACTCTTTCTCTTCCTAACTTTTTTTGTGTAGAAGAATGTATGGAAATAAAGTACAAATATTTGACAGCATGCTGACTTTAAGCTAGCATCTCTTTGTAAACTTCCTGAAATAATATGAGAAACGCTTTCTGTGTATGCTTGCTACAACACTCCTCTGTGGTGTTAAGTGCGAATGGCTCTCCGTGCGCATTAACCAGCACAACATCCTTTCCTGCTCACTGATTGGGCCTAATTGGATGTGACAGCCATTTTTATTTAGGGCTTTGAAGTGTGGCTTAATCTACAATAGTAATTATGTTATTAAACATTACACTTTAGGTATGGGTTGAAAATCTGAGTTTAAAAAAATGCAGGCAGCGAGCGACTGGAAGGGCTCAGAAGACTGATAATGGGATATAGATTCTCTTGCCTGAAAGTCATTGGACTGATTCTGACAGCTGTTGATAAATGAAAGCTAGTGACTTTCTGATATCTGTTTGCTGGCCAGCGTGAAGAGATCTAGATGCTTCAGTCAATTTTAAAATTCTGTTCACAATTGGCATCCTTGCTGTTAATCTCAACCAAGAAAGAATTCGAGCAAAGAAATGGAACTACATTCTTGCATATAGAGATGGTCCCTGCAGATCAGAGTTGAAATATGTTGGCAGGGCTAGGAAATTTTATATAACAGCCTCTGTTTTGTTTCAAGTTGACTTTTTTGTTAGATGTGTATTGCAAACTTTTCTTTTCATCAGAGAAACAGTATGGGCTAGAACAGGGGTTCTCAAACTGGGGGTCGGGACCCCTCAGGGGGTTGCAAGGTTATTACATTGGGGGTCGCGAGCTGTCAGCCTCCACCCCAAACCCCGCTTTGCTTCCAGCATTTATAATGGTGTTAAATATATAAAAAAGTGTTTTTAATGTATAAAGGGGGCCGCACTCAGAAGCTTACTGTGTGAAAGGGGTCACCAGTACAAAAGTCTGAGAACTACTGGGCTAGAACATAGTGCAGAGGGATGGGTGTTGGGACACCTGGGTTTTAATGCTACCTCCTCCACAGTCTTGCAATGGACCTTGGGCAAGATCCTTAACCTCACTGACTCCATTTCCTCATCTGTAAAATGGGGGTTGTGAGACTTGCAACATTTATCTCCCAGGGATGTTAACAATTAATGTTTGTAAAATACCTTGATCTTGAATAAAAGAGGCTATATAAGTATATTTCAATCTAAATAATTTTTAAAGGGATATCACTTTATACCAAGGGTGGGCAAACTTTTTGGGCCAAGGGCCACATCTGGGTGGGGAAATTGTATGCAGGGCCGGGGTAGGGGGTTGGGGTGTGGGAAGGAATGCGGTGTGCAGGAAGGGTCTCAAGGCAAGGGATTGGGGCAGAGGAGGGGTGCGGACTGCAGGAGGGGGCTCAGGGCAGGGGGTTGGGGTACAGGAGGGGTGCGAGGTGCAGGCAGGGGGCTTAGGGCAGGGAGTTGGGGTGCAGGTGGGGTTCAGGCTCCGGCCTGGCGCCGCTTACCTAAAGCGGCGCCGGGGTGGCAGCAGCACGCACCAGGGCCAGGGCAGGCTCCCTGCATGCCTGCCCTGGCCCCATGCCAGGCCGCTCCAGGAAGCACTGTGGCCCTGGGGGATGGGAGGTGGAGGGCTCCGTGTGCGCTGCCCTTGCTGCGCCTCCAGGTACCTCCCCCAAAGCTCCCATTGGCCGTGGTTCCCCGTTCCCAGCCAATGGGAGCTGTGGGGGGTGGTGCCTGGAGGCAAGGGCAACGCACGGAGCCCTCTGCCTCCCACCCCCCAGGGAGCTGCAGAGAAGTGATGCTGGCCGCTTCTGAGAGCGGCGCGGGGTCTGCGGCACCACGGGGGGCAGTCCTGTGGGCCAGATCCAAAGCCCTGAGGGGCCGGATCCGGGCCGTAGTTTGCCCACCCCTGCTTTATACGCTAGATACACTTTCTTCTTCCTGCATGACAATTCACTGTATTCTAGAAATAAGGGCATTGTTGAGTGGACACTTCAACTAGTTTTTGATAACTTAGAATATTTTTAAAGACTTCTCTCATGCATAATAGAGTTAGTGATCATGTTTATGAACTAAAACAAAGATGCAGAGAATTACTGACCACTTCACTCCTGGCCTAATCTTACTTGAGAAAATCAAGGCCAAATACTTATGCTTTCTCTAATAATTTAAAAGCCTTTGCTTTGGAACTTGGGGATTTCTTTTATAGAACAATTGCTTCCTTGATCCTGTAACTATTTTTTCCATTGGAGTAAAGCCCAAATCTTATTTATTCTCTTGACCTTGAATCCACTCCCTATTCCCCCAGTCCTCTTCTTTCTTATCTCTTGATCCCTTTCTTTAGATAACAAAGTGGTGGTGGTTTCAGGCAGGCATAATGGGGTGACACACAGCTCCTTACAAAAGTACAGCGAACAAAAACTCCATACGACAGCCAGCGTAAGTGGGTACACTTTATTATGACACATGTACCTTTTTATTTTCATACTTGAGACTGAAAAATCTCAATCCTTTTTCTTAGACTTCATAATGTACACACAGCCTATGATGGCGTAGCCCTCTAGAGTAGCCACAGCCTATGCCAACTGGGGTCTTTCTGTTGGTGTAGGAACACTATCTACCTGAAGGATATTGGCTACATTGACTGAAGCACTCTTCCATCATCAAAGCTGCATCTACATTGTTGTTGGCATAGCTATGTTGGTCAGTGGTGTGGCTTTTTTCACACTTCTGACCAAGGTAGCTATGCCAATACAACTTTGTAGTGTAGACGAGCCTTTAATCTACACTTAAGAGTTAGGTCAGTTTAAATATGTCGCTCAGAGTTGTGAAAAATTTTATGCCTTGTGCAATGGAATTAAGCCAATCTAAGCCCTGGTGTAGATACTGCTATGTCAATGGAAAAATTCTTCCAGCAATCTAGCTACTGGCTCTTGAGAGGTGGATTTACAACAGCAATGGAAGAACCCATTCCGTCCCTATAGTAACTGTTTACGCTACAGCAGCACAGCTGCAACTGTGCTGCCCTAGCGTTTCTAAGTCTGAGCCTTGGCTTTCTCTGTATTACGTGGTGATGGGTTGCATACCAATCTTAAAACATTTTATGACTAACCTGATTAATTAAACTGTTACTACATCCCCTTATATATGTTTCTGACACTTTATTCAGATGGACCTTCCAAGTTCGTTGCTGCAAAACATATTTGCTATCCCTTCTGGCTCAGTAATCCACCTTTCCCCAGGTTAACTGACACCTCAAGTTTTGACACCTGAAGGACAGACCTTTTTAGAAATAAGAGTTCCAGACTTTTGATGATCATGCCCTTCCCGCAAAGTTGAAAAAAAATTGTAAAGCAATGAAGTTTATGGCATAGGCTAGAGAAATGAGAACCAAATTGAAAACTGGAAAATGCTAAATTCTAATCTAATTTCTGCTAGAGTCTGGCTGTGTGGGCAAGTAACTTGACCTTTGTCTCCCATCTATAAAATGAGGTAATACTTAACAAACCTGTAAAGTAGATAAGTGTGAGGGTTCATTAACATATGTAGAGTGCTTTGAAAATGTAAAGCTCTGTATGTGCTAAGTATTCTAATTCTTACTGCTACCCTAAGACATGCAGCAATGAGACATGTTCTTGGTATGTGACTGACTTTGCGTTAAAGTAATTAGAAGTCCAGATTTGCAGGGGACTGTCCTAGAATTATGAACCATCTTGAGTAAAACACGCTGTACTGTCGGATGTTGTTTTTGTTTGTTCTCTAGTTCTGCTGCAGAATATTTTTTTTTCATGCCCGGTCTCATGACTGGGGATGTGAACAAGATAATTGTTGGGGCGTGGGGGGTGGTCTGTGTATGTAAGACAGCAGGACAACAGGGTCACTGCTGTGATTCTTTTTGCTCAGTAAATATTGAAATATTTCAGTTCCTGTGGCATAAATCTTGGATCTACCCCACATGTATCACAGTGCTATTATTTCAAAAACAGTAACTTGAAACAAAACCTTAGGGGAAACTCAGATACTGAGAGTTTTCAATTGTAAATTATTGGGAAATACCACGAAGCTTCAGAATTTTTTGTGAGCTGCTGGTAATATATACACCTCACTTTGGCTTTTGTGGTCATATCTTGATCTGACTGAAGTCAGTGACAAAACTCTGGTTGACTTCAGTGGAAGCAGGACTTGGTTGTAAGAGGAACTATATGGTGTGACACCTTAGAAATTAACCACTTGCAAAACAGAATGTCAGGTCACTTTAAATAGAGGCGTATGTTATTGGAAGACTGGTTTTTTTTTTTTTTTTTTCCAGTTAGCAACATGTGTGCCTAATTTAAATTTAACAAGTTGTAGAATACAAAACTAACAATGAGATACATTTTTAGAGGCAATGCAAAAAATAATATATATGTTATTGTGTGTGGAACACTGTGTTTCTTCAGACCCACTTATCCTTTCATCATCTGTTCTCTGTAGATCCCTGGTTTTCTTACTTCTTAATTAGAAAAATATTGTCACTGCTCCTGGTCCGAACATTTTGGCTACAAGTTGATCTCCATCTTTAAATGTATGGTTTGCAGCTCTTTAAGACTGTCTGTGGAGGTATTTATACTAGAGACTGACTCTTTCACCAGCAGTGTTAGTAATTCTTAGTATTTCAGTGTATTGCATTGCTTCCAGAAAACAGACGTTCATTTCTAAACTAAGGATGCTAGCTGAGCTGTCAACTGATTCAAAGACTTGAGATAGGTCTATTACTTTTCAGATTAATTGTGCATTTGCACAGTTAATGCTGCATAGTGACGCATTCTAGAGTTGGAGTTTGCTCACTTTATTTTTGACATGGAGGAGTTGAGTAATACTATAATTCTTTTGTCTCCAGACCATTAAATTTAGCCTTGCAAGTAAGTAGAATTTTACTCTGCTTCCCCCAAAACTGGAGTTTAGTCACATTGGGGCTTGTCTTTTGCTTACTTCCTTAAAAGGAAGGAAACGCTATTTAAGGCAACACATGGAGATTCTTACAGCATATTTATCTTTTTACCTAGTAGTATCTACGCTCTTTGAGGCAGGGAACCATTTTGTTTTGTTACACTGATACAGAGAGTAGAATTTCCTCTCCTCGTACTTCTGTAGCCAGTGCTCAAATTATGGGGAAAGAAGTATGGGAGTTGAGAATGTCAAGTGGTTTGCTTTAATTTAAACAGTAGTAAGAAGTCAGGGTTCCGTAAGACAGGTAGACCCTAAAAGTAGTAAAGGGGCTTGGCCCTCCCCAGAGCCCCCTGTAATTTGAGCGCTGTCTATACCCCCTTTCCCTTTCCTCTTGTATGTTGCAAAATTGAGACTATGAAGGGGAAATAATTTTATTAAAATTGACACAGGCCAGCCAGCGTCATTCAGTCACTGTACAGTATTGTGAATCTGACTCCAAATACTTTATGTACACAGGGCCTAATTCCTTCAGCAAAAGTCCCATGGGCTTTAGTGTCATGAATACAGGTTCAGGCTCATGTTTTCTCTTTTTTTCCCGCTGCCTCCCGCATCCTATTTCCACCCACATAAATTTAGAAAATACACCAGTAATTTTCTTCTTGACTGCATGCTATCAAGTTAATATTAAACTGAAATTTTGAAATGACTGGTCTGGCATTGCAAATATGTGATTATGGAGTTTGTTAGTGTTTTTAAAAAGCAAGTTCTTTGGATCTTAGTCCGGGATAAACCCTTCTCAGACTTTTTAAGCTTGCAGATTGTTGACTGGATGTGCTGTTGCAACACCCAAAGAGCTGTTCCAGTTTACTCCTCTGTGTAGGAGTGCCATAAATGAGCGGTAAATTAGAATGTATGAAAATTATGTAAATTTTTCAGTGCGGGTTTACGCAGTGTTGTTTTAGCTGTGTGGGTCCCAGAATATTAGAGAGACAAGGTTGGTGAGATAATCTTTTATTGGACTAGCTTCCGTTTTTGAGAGAAACAAGCTTTTGAGCTTATGCAGAACTGTTCATGTTTTCAGTGACCCATTTAAAAATGTTTTATTGTGGGTGTTCCAAATATTTCTTATTAAAAATATTAAGCCACATAATGTGCAATAATGGGCCCCCAAAGTGCTGTCTTTAAAAGACTGAATGCACCTTCAATTACTCTACTGTACAGTATACACCGTATATATTTTGTAGTTTTCACACCCAGAATGGTCATTTGGAAGGCTTTTTAAAAAATCTGTGTGTTAAGATTCAGAGAATAGTTCCTAATATAAGCCTTTGAAATAGGTGTTGGGATGTGGGGGGAAGAAGATTGTTAATGCAGAGACCGAGGAAGACTCTGTCTCTTTGGGGAGACCTATGTTTGGCAGGTAATGGCATTTTCATTTATATACAATTGGCTGGGAACATATCACAATAACTGTCCTGATTGCTGGCTGAGGTGAGTCCATCTGTTAGTGTTGTTAGGGAGGTATGTTACCTCTAACACCCCCCACACAAATGGAGCAGCACAGTGGACTAGGGAGAGGTAAATGGGAGACTGTGGAAGCATAGAGATATTAAAAAGCAGGGAAGAAACTGCAAAACAATAATTCTTACTGATCTCAAATCGTCAAACTCAGGTACAGGGAATGCTGCTATATTATGTCCAGGGCCGGCTCTGGCTTTTTGGCTGCCCCAAGCGCAAAAAAAACAACAACCTGCGGCGCGGGTGCAGGGGGACCGGCTGGGGGGGTGGGGGAGGGAGTGGGCGGGAGAGAGAGAGAAGGGGGCGGCCAGGGCTACAGCAGGGGCGCTGCCACGCGGCCCCTCCCGCTGCGCCGCCGCCTGCCGCGAGGGCTCCGCTCCGGTCGGCGGGGAGGGAAGGAAGAGGACTGCCCTGCAGGGCGCTCTGGTTCTCCGCGCCGCCGCCCCCTACAGGGCGGCCGGAGTGGAACAACAACAACAAAAAAGCGGCCGTGCCGCCCTAGGATTGGGCAGAATGCCGCCTCCAACAATCTGCCGCCCCAAGCACCAGCTTGCTCAGCTGGTGCCTGGAGCCGGCCCTGATTATGTCCATGTGAAATGCAGCCTCTGCATTAAAAACAGGACATTTTGTCCCCATTTTACCTAGTCTATCTTTCTAATTTTTGTGTATTCCAACAACTTTGCTATATTTTTTTCCAACTGAACAAATCTTTTCAGTTATTGTACAACCAAACTCATTATGAGAGAGGTTCAAAGTTCTGAGTGTCCTTTGCCTTCGCTGGGAACTGAGGGTATCAGCCCCCTTGTGTGGACTCATGTGTCCCATTTGGCTGCTGTCCAGCTGTTTCTTGTGCATTTTCTGCATGTGGTGCTATTCTGAAGAGAACAGGGTAAGATTCAGGGTCTAGGCAATGGGAAGTACAAGGATTTGGCCCAATGGCATGACATAGAGCAGAGGTTCTCAAACTGTAGTCTGTGGTCTGTGAGCTCCATTCAGGTGGTCTACAGATAGTTCCCTCTAAGGTGCACGCAGGCGTGGCTCCACTAATTAGGTGCCTGGACCCTGGAGGAGTCGCACATGTAAAGTGAGGTGGTGGCCTTGGGGGGAATAGGAGGTAGGTGGGAGGGTCAGTGGGGTCAGAAGAGGGGGTGGGGGGAATTTGGGATGTGCAGGGCTGCGGTGGCCAGAGAGAGAGCCCAACTTTCCCCAGCTCAAGGGCTGCGGCTGCCAGGGAGAGATGGCCCTCCTTCCCAGCCCCAGCTCGGGGGCTGCTGCGGCGGGGGAGAGAGGGCACATCCGTCGCATTAGAAAGTTAAGACTACTGATATTAAAATATGAGTTATGTGCTTTTATTTGTAGAACAAAACAGTTTATTATCTTTATATATATATATAAAATTTATAAACGTAATAAACTCTCTCTCTCTCTCTCTCTCTCTCTCTCTCTCTCTCTCTCTCTCTCTCTCTCTCTCTCTCTCTCTCTCTCTCTCTCTCTCTCTCTCTCTCTCTCTCTCTCTCTCTCTCTCTATATATATATATATATATATATATATATATATATATATATATATATATATATATATATATATATATATATATATATATATATATATAGCTCTTTTATCCAAAGCGCTTTACAATAGTTAGCTAACGGTACAAACAACATTTGGAAAGATCATTAAGTGGTCCGCCGAGACTCTCCGCAATTTTCAAGTGGTCCACGAAAAAAAAAGTTTGAGAACCACTGACATAGAGGGCTAGATTCTCAGCTGTGTAAATTGTCCTAGCTCTCCTGATGTCAGTGAATCTTTGGTAATTTGCACTTGCTGAGGATCTGGCCCAGAATGTATGTTGGTCTTTACACTGCTGCTTTTCCCACTGGTGGTCACTCTTAAGAGATGGAGTGCTGTACAGACATATCAGCTAGAATATCCTTGCTTCTCTCTTCAAAGCTCCTGCAGTGGCAATATTCTGTAGCTGAGACAGGAAGTAATCTGCTTTCTAGCCTGCTTCCCATCCAAACTGAACAGGGGAGAGCCAAAATTGAGATTCAGACTTGGATACTGCATCGGGGGACGGAAGGGGGGTCTTTGTTTAGAACCATGCTATGGGGTTCTGCTCCAGGATTCTACTTTTCTCTACATGCCAGTAACACCTGTTGATTTCATCTTTTCTTTTTTCTTTTCTTTCACCAACAGTCATTATTTTAGTATTGCTAAAAAATTCTTGCATGCAAGTAGGGAGAGTGGAATATTTGAAGTCTAGATCCATCTTGAGGGTTTGAGAGAATTTTCACACCCTGTGTGATGCACACCCTCCAGTGTAACAGCTGGTTTGCGTTTCTAAATACACAATTTTATAAATAACCAGCTGTCACTTCTACGTACAGTATTTGTGTTTAGAACATTCGTGTGGTTGAATAGGTATCAGAAATGTGCACATGTTTAAGGACTGGAAACAAGTTCTACAGATGTGAACTATTGGTGCATGATTCAAAATTGAATGGAACTCACCTAACTGAATACCTGTTGGTATAATTAGTCTTTGAGATATTGTCTTTGTGCCAGATCCAGTAAAGGAATACAGTGGAGTCTTAAGTGATTGATTTTCAGTTTAATTGCATTAATAAATAAATGTCTCAAGGTGTACCAACTAAAACATTAGAAGAGCACAAGTTCTGTGTGCTGAACTAAAACATGTTGTTTTTAATAGTAAACCTGTTAAAGTGAATACTTAAACATGTAGTGCATTATTTTAATGGATTTTTCATACAGAAAATGAAGACTACACACGGGGTTGGACAGTTTGACATACTTTCTATTAAAAGTGCTCTGAAAGTGGGGGTTGTTTTAAATTTCTTGTCAGCATTCTTGGCATGCTGTATTATGTGATGCTACCTTGCCATATGGGCTCACGATGTGCCATGACGTATAACCACATACCAATGGTAACTTGATGCAACATGCCAAACATTTAATAAGACACTGTGTTGTGGCTTTGGTACCTAGTATAAATTTGGGAGCAGGTATTTGAGCTGAAATTTTAAGCAGAAACCTGTTATAATGTCTGAGTAACTTAATACTCCCTTTACTTAGTTGTACCATGGGCTGCTGTGTGTGGTGTGAATGACAACCAACGTTGCTGGTCAAGCCTATGTAGTTTTGTATTTTGAGCCTTGGGCCTTAGATATTTGGATAGGAAAATAGGTTAATGTGCAATAGGCTTACCCATATTATGCATGTTAATAGATATTGCCTTCATTATATGCTCTGTGCATTAATTTTAACTGTAAGTTAGTTAGATAAATATGAAATAGCTCTGATACAGAGGACCAGCTAGAACAAGTTAAGCGATTGGTGCTTTGGAAGCAGCTGACAATTCCTCTCCTGCCCCAAGAGATGGGCTTGGGGGATATAGACCTGGGGTAGAACAGCATACATGGCCTGGGCCACCCTTCAAAAAGAGCTGGGGCTGTAATGACTGTTCTGCAGCCCTTGCTGCATTAGGGAAACCATTCCTTGTGGTGGGAGCTGTCATGGGGAATATCCAGGAACAGGGCAAAAAAAGTACTGGCTATTCCCTGGGAGAGCAAATTTCCCCTTGTGGTCATCCCCGTGTCCTGGTAGAATGATGGGGAGTGAAACACCAGAATGTGGATCCTGCATATATTTCCGTGGGAGGGGATGATCCCCAAAAAGCTCGATCTACACTTGCTTGGGCAAAAGTTGTACCACTAAGATCTGTGAGAGGAGTTTTTACTTCTTTTGACTGAAAAAGTAGTACAGGATTTGTAGGCGAAAAGATGTGTTTATAGAAAACAGTCTCCATCCCAGTAATATCTCAAATATATGAAATGGATTTTTAGAAAAAATCCAGCAGTCAATAATTTCTGAAGGCTTCCCTTCACTTTGAATTTAAACACATGGCACTATGCATTCATATAGCCAACTATTTGTTAGCTAGTGTTTGACTTAATGAATGCATTGATTTCCACCACCACCCATTGTTATTTGTTTTTAATTTGAGTAGCAACTGATTAATGTATTTACTTAAAGGAACAGCTTCAGGTGGGGTAGTGGGAGAGAATTTACATCTCCCATTTAGAGAGCACTCATCATGCATTAATACTGAACAAAAAGAACTACATATCTATTTTAGATAAGTGGAGACTCTCTTTGTGTGTGTGTGTGTGTGTGTGTGTGTGTGTGTGTGTGTGTGTGTGTTGAACCTAGCTTTGTGAAAGTGTGTTACAAGGTGCAACTTGACATTAACTAAAATATGCGACCCAAGCCCTGTGTTTAATAGACTATTTATTGAGTCAGCTTTTTCCAGTGGAATATTTTAATGTACAAATGGACAAAACAGACAATTCCACAACGCAATGTCAACATGAAACACATTTCCATTTTTGATTTTCTTTCATCCATTCAAGCAAAGTTCTGTCTTGTGACATACTAGGTAAACTTCTCGAAGAAGTCTAACTCAAAGAGATTTCCAGTGGGGGATATAGGCCCCTAAATCAATTTGGAGCTTTTGAAATTTTTAATCTATATATGCCTGACTGTTAAGCAACTGTACAAGTATTTTTAAGAATCTCCTTGTTTAGTTCATGAAACACTATTGCCTCCTAAGGTAAACAAAGGCACATAATAGCAGGCAGTGTATCTGCAGCTGGCATCTAAGATTTCATTCAGATGCACATACTCGTATAGTTACTAAAACTACTCTGATGAAGAGGCCACAAGCTTTTTTTTTTTTTTTTTTTTTTGTAGTGTAGTATACAAACCATGCTAAAACTTCAGAAGAAGATCTGACTGATCGGCTGCACTGCAGCCAGTGCACTATCCTCCTTCCCTTGAACTTTATTACGCACATATGTAAGAGAGAGAAAAATATTGCTACTCTTGGAGAAAATAAAAACTTTCTGGGTAACAAATGAAACAGTGAAGGTAAAAACTTATCTGGTCTGTCTCCCAGATATCAACTGACCTGTCACTTTTGATCAGTACTTTAGACTAGACCTGTGGCATACAATATCTGACCCTTTTTTCAAATTGTCTTTTTGAGATGACAACACAGGATAGTTCATGAAAGCCTTCATTACAATTTAGTTTTTAATTACACTGTTTCTCTAATGAGCAAATTGTACCTCTTGTCACATGCTAAGAAACAGCCCATGCTTTGAATCCAACTTTCCTCCTTCCCACATGGGCATGGCCTGTTGTCTGATATTTTGTTGTGAAACTGTCAGTTTAGCCTGCAATAATGTAATCCAGAATGGATTTCAATGGAGGGGAAGGAAAGATGTGTTTTTTACTTCTGATGATTCCATTAGGATTCTAAGAAGGAGCATTTTCAAAACTCTCCAGAAGGGGGAGCTTTCCTGTCTTCTACCTAATCCAAGGAGTTTACTGATGTTTTAATGACTGGCACTGAAACAATGAGTTTTCGATAGAAACTAACATTGACAATGTGAACACACACTTTTCTCTACTGGATTTGATTAAGCAAGTAAAGGCAAAGGTATAAAAAGTGACAGTCCCTTCACAGAACACCATTCAGATAAAGACCAATTGACAAAGGAAGCGGACCTACATTCACCTTTCCTTTTGGGAGATCTACATTTTTCATGAGAAATATCAGAAGCCAGGAATCTATATTGAATAAAATCTACACAAATCTTTTTTTCTTGAACGAACAGTTCATAGACTAAGGCCAGAAGGGACCATTATGATAATCTAGTCTGACCTCTTCTATATCACAGTCCATAGAACTTTGACAAAATAATTCCTAGTGCATACCTTTTAGGAAAATCATCCAATCTTGATTTTAAAAATTGTCAGTGATGGAGAATCACCATAACCCTTGGTAAACTATTCCCGTGGTTAATTAAGCCCCCTGTTAAAAATTCCACCTTATTTCCAATTTGAATTTGTCTAACTTCAACTTCCAGACATTGGCTCGTATTCTACTTTTCTCTGCTAGATTGAAGAATCCACGTAATACTTACAGACTGATCAAGTCACTCCTTAACTTTCTCTTTAAGGGTATGTCTACACTACGGGATTAATCCGAATTTACAGAATTCGAATTTTGGAAACAGATTATATAAAGTCGAATGTATGTGGCCACACTAAGCACACTAATTTGGCGGTGTGCGTCCATGTACCGGGGCTAGCGTTGATTTCCGGAGCGTTGCACTGTGGGTAGTTATCCCATAGCTATCCCATAGTTCCCGCAGTCTCCCCCGCCCATTGGAATTCTGGGTTGAGATCCCAGTGCCTGATGGGGCAAAAAACATTGTCGCAGGTGGTTCTGGGTACAGCCTCACCCCTCCCTCCATGAAAGCAACGGCAGACAACCGTTTCACGCCTTTTTTCCTGGGTGAACACAGCAGACGCCATACCACGGCAAGCATGGAGCCCGCTCAGCTCAAGACAGCAGTCATGAACATTGTAAACACCTCGTGCATTCTCGTGCAGTTTATGCTGAACCAGGACCAGAAAAACGAGGCAAGGAGGAGGCAGCGACGGCAGCGCGGCGACGAGAGTGATGAGGACGTGGACACGGACACAGATTTCTCTCAAACCGCGGGTCCTGGCGCTTTGGAGATCATGTTGTTGATGGGGCAGGTTCTATCCGTGGAACGCCAATTCTGGGCCCGGGAAACAAGCACAGATTGGTGGGACCGCATAGTGTTGCGGGTGTGGGACGATTCCCAGTGGCTGCGAAACTTTCGCATGCATAAGGGCACTTTCATGGAACTTTGTGACTTGCTTTCCCCTGCCCTGAAGCGCCAGAATACCAGGATGAGAGCAGCCCTCACAGTTGAGAGGCGAGTGGCGATAGCCCTGTGGAAGCTTGCAACGCCAGACAGCTACCGGTCAGTCAGGAATCAATTTCGAGTGGGCAAATCTACTGTGGGGGCTGCTGTCATGCAAGTAGCCAAAGCAATCATTGAGCTGCTGCTACAAAAGGTAGTGACTCTGGGAAATGTGCAGGCCATAGTGGATGGCTTTGCTATAATGGGATTCCCTAACTGTGGTGGGGCAATAGATGGAACCCATATACCTATCTTGGCACCGGAGCACCAGGGTACCCAGTACATAAACCGCAAGGGTTACTTTGCAATGGTGCTGCAAGCACTGGTGGATCACAGGGGACGTTTCACCAACATCAACGTGGGCTGGCCGGGAAGGGTTCATGACGCTCGCATCTTCAAGAACACTACTCTGTTTAAACGGCTGCAGCAAGGGACTTACTTCCCGGACCAGAAAATAACCGTTGGGGATGTTAAAATGCCTATAGTTATCCTTGGGGACCCAGCCTACCCCTTAATGCCATGGCTCATGAAGCCATACACAGGCAGCCTGGACAGGAGTCAGGACCTGTTCAACTACAGGCTGAGCAAGTGCAGAGTGGTGGCAGAATGTGCATTTGGCCGTTTATAAGGTCACTGGCGCACTTTACTGACTCGCTCAGACCTCAGCCAAACCAATATCCCCATTGTTATTGCTGCTTGCTGTGTGCTCCACAATCTCTGTGAGAGTAAGGGGGAGACCTTTATGGCGAGGTGGGAGGCTGAGGCAAATCGCCTGGCTGCTGATTACGCGCAGCCAAACACCAGGGCGATTAGAAGAGCACACCAGGAAGCGCGGTGCATCAGAGAAGCTTTGAAAACCAGTTTCATGACTGGCCAGGCTACTGTTTGAAAGTTCTGTTTGTTTCTCCTTGATGAAAACCCGCCCCCTTTATTGACTCATTCTCTGTAGGCAACCCACCCTCCCCCTTCGATCACAGCTTGCTTTCAAAGGAAATAGTCACTATCGTTAAAAAATCATGTATTCTTTATTAATTGATTATAAAAAAAGGGAGAGAACTGAGAAGGTAGCCCGGGTGGGGTTTGGGAGGAGGATCGGAGGGAAGGAAAAGGCCACTTAAAAAAAAAAGGTTAAAATAATGACAGCCTTTTGCTTGGGCTGTCCATGGGGTGGAATGGGAGGGTGCACGGAGCCTCCTCTCCCCCCGCGTTCTTACATGTCTGGGTGAGGAGGCTATGGAACATGGTGAGGGGGGAGGGTGGTTATACAGGGGCTGCAGCGGCAGTCTGTGATCCTGCTGCCGTTCCTGAAGCTCCACCAGACGCCGGAGCATGTCTGTTTGCTCACGCAGCAGCCCCAGCGTTGTATCCTGCCTCCTCTGATCTTCCTGCCGCCACCTCTCATCTCGAGCATCTCTCCTCTCCTTACGTTGATCCCTCATGTCCTCACGTTGGTCCCTCCTGTCCTCACGTTCACTGGCATCTTTCCTATACTTTGAAACCGTGTCCTTCCACTCATTCAGATGAGCTCTTTCATTGCGGGTGGATTCCATGATTTCCACGAACATCTCGTCTCGCGTCCTCTTTTTCCGATGCCTTATCTGAGATAGCCTTCGGGACGGAGGAGGGAGGCTTTAAAAATTTGCAGCTGCTGGAAGGCGGGGAAAAAAGGAGAGAATTTTTTAAAAAGATACATTTTACAGAACAATGCTTATACTCTTTCACGGTAAACAACACTATTCACATTACATAGCACATGTGATTTCTGTGCAAGGTTGCATTTTGCCTCTTAATATTGAGTGCCTGTGGCTTTGCTGCTAGAGATCACAGACGCAGGTCCGGGCAACAGAATTCGGCTTGCATGCGGCCATGGTAAGCCATTGTCTTTCGGCTTCTGCGCCCTCCTTTCCCACATACCAAGCAAAGCTCGTTGAGTGCTGCGGTTTTCCTGTTAACCTTCACCAGCAGAAAACAAACTATTCTCCCCCCCCCCCCCCCCCGCTTGGCTTACTACAGGGAAGGATTTCTTTTCAGCCACAGGCAAACAGCCCAGTAGGAAGGGCCACCTCTGTCCCCTTAATTAAATTCCCGTATTTCAACCAGGTTACCATGAGCGATATCACTCTCCTGAGGATTACACAGCGAGATAAAGAACGGATGTTGCTTGAATGCCAGCATACACCGGGACCATACGCTGCCAGGCTTTGTCATGCAATGATACCAGATTACTTGCTACTAGCATGGCGTGGTCAAGTGTCTTACCATGGAGGACAGAATAAGGCTGCACTGCCCAGAAACCTTCTGCAAAGGCTTTTGGAGTACCTCCAGGAGAGCTTCATGGAGATGTCCCTGGAGGATTTCCGCTCCATCCCCAGACACGTTAACAGACTTTTCCAGTAACTGCACTGGCCGCAAATGCATCCCAAGTCCTCAGGGCAAATTAATCATTAAAAAACGCTTACTTTTAAACCATGTTTTATATTTTAAAAGGTAAACTCACCTGAGGTCCCTTCCATGGGGTCATGGTCTTGGGTACTGGCTTGGGATGCTTGGGAGGGTACTTCAGTCAGGATGAGAAAAAGATCCTGGCTGTTGGGGAGAATGGAGTGCTGTGTGCTCTCCGCAAGGTCGTCGTCGTCCTCCTCCTCTTCCCCGTCTGCAGAATCCTCAGGTGTGGCTGATGAGATTATCCCCGTCTGCAGAATCCACGGTCAAAGGTGGGGTAGTGGTGGCGGCTCCCCCTAGAACTGCATGCAGCTCAACATAGAAGCGGCATGTCTGCGGCTCTGACCTGGAGCGACCGTTTGCCTCCTTTGTTTTTTGATAGGCTTGTCTGAGCTCCTGGACTTTCACGCGGCACTGCTCTGAGTCCCTATTGTGGCCTCTCTCCATCATGCCCTTGGAGATATTTTCAAAAGTTTTGGCATTTCGTCTTTTCGAACGAAGTTCTGCTAGCACTGAATCCTCTCCCCATATAGCGATCAGATCCAGTACCTCCCGTACGGTCCATGCTGGTGCTCTTTTTCGATTATCGGCCTGCATGGTTACCTGTGCTGATGAGCTCTCTGTGGTCACCTGTGCTCTCCTGTGCTGGGCAAACAGGAAATGAAATTCAAATGTTCGTGGGGCTTTTCCTGTCTACCTGGCCAGTGCATCCGAGTTCAGATTGCTGTCCAAAGCGGTCACAATGGTGCACTGTGGGATAGCTCCCGGAGGCCAATACCATCGAATTGCGGCCACACTAACCCTAATTCGAAATGACAATATCGATTTCGGCGCTACTCCGCTCGTCGGGGAGGAGTACAAAAATCGATTTTAAGAGCCCTTTATTTTGAAAGAAATGGCTTCGTTGTGTGGACGGGTGCAGGGTTAATTCGATTTAACGCTGCTAAATTCGAATTAAACTCATAGTGTAGACCAGGCCTAAGTTAAATAGACTCAAAGAGATCAATCTCTTTAAGGCATGTTTTCTAATCTTTTAGTCATTTTTGTGATTCTTCTGACCCTCTACAATTTATCAATAATCTTCTTGAATTGTGGGCACCAGAACTGGACACCATATTCCAGCAGCAGTTAGACCAATGCCAAATACAGAGTTCAAATAACCTCTTTACTCCTACTTGAGATTCTCCTTTTGATGCATTCCAATATTGCATTAACTCTTTTGGCCACAGCGTTGCACTGGGAGCCCACCGTAGTCTGATTATCCACCAGGACCCCCAAATCTTTTTCAGAATCACTGCTTCACAGGATAGAGTCACCATCCTGTAAGTATGGCCTACATTCTTTGTTCCTAGATGTATGCATTTAGCCATATTAAAATGCATATTGTTTGCTCACGCTCAGTTTACCAAGCAATTCAGACCTGTCCTTTTCATTATTTGCCACTCCCCCAATTTTTGTGTCCTCTGACCTGTTCAAAGTAGCACACTAATTCTACAGGGCAACGCTAGAAGAGATTGTAGTGGCAACTTGTGACTGAAGCTTAGAATTTGATTTCTTTCCCCCACTCTCCCCACGTTTTTAGACTTGGCTTTTTCTGTTTATTACAAATTGAAAACAACAAACTCATTATCTGTATGTTATGCCATTATGTTAATCTTAGAAAAGTAGAAATAAATCCCTTTCCATGATGTGGTTATTAACTTCTTACTGTGTCTAGTCGCCTTAATCCAATAGAACACTTTCATTGTTGAACCAGTTTGTTTTTTCAGTGTACTTTAAGGGCACTTGTCAAAGGCATCTTACTGCTACAAAATAAAAACTAACTGCCAAATATTAAAGAGATCAAATTATGATGTCTAGTCTGATAATAAATTCTAGGTGCTGGGGAAGAGCCAAGATTTCTCTGACAAACCACCTCATCTACAAAAGGGATCATATCCCATCTAATACATATGGTTGGAGAGGGGGAAATGGAAGATGTAGAAGATGCAGAAATGAGTGGGGGAGCGAAATATGATCCCAATTAGGTTAAAAGAAAAAATGGGACTTGTAGCATATCCTAAAGGCAGCCAGCAAGGGCTCTGATGAACCTTCTTTAGAAGAGTTTTTAATCATTTAATATCATCAACTAAAATTTATATTTATATTCAGCTGAGTCCTGATCTGAACGTTGGGCCCAAAAGCAAACTCACCCTGGTCAGCCATGACAATTAATCAGAATCATTGATGGAGAAACTATTGCTCAAATACTTGGGAAGCTATTTTTATCAAGGGTTTGGTATACCAATGCAAAGGCTTGGAATTGTGTCCTTTTTCATATCCGCTAGTATAGGTCACCCAGGGCAGGTTTATATATTCCCTCTATTATACCCTCTGGAGCAAATAAACATGTGAATTCTGCAAGCATCACAACTTCTGGCTCCATTTCGAGGGCACACAATTGAGGAGTGCGCTACAGAAATTTTGCCACTTACACAAACTTTCTCTGTTTTAGTGCACTATTTTATTTATTTATTCTTGCTTACAAATTGTATGGCTTTTAAAAATAAGCAAACAATATTGTGCAATAATTATAATTACATTGTTATTGCATGGCATCACTAGTAGGCAGAGTTAAGGCGCCCAGACTGCTTTTACTGAATGTTTCTATACATGTTCATGTTTAAATTTCTTTTAAGTGGTATCCTTAGCTCCAAACTTTCTGGGTTTGTAATACTTGTTTTGATTTTTGCCCTGAATTATTGATATGTACTCCGCCTTAATGCCAGTTTAATATAGGCTTTTCTGGGAATTTATGCATATTTTGACATTGGCATTCTACAAATCAAGTTTTCCCAGCCAGATATATTTTGCTTTAAATCAAATCAACTGTGTGCTAAAGCAAATGTTAGGTATAAAAGACAGTGGGAAAAGTAGCATCTCCTTTAAAAGTTGTTTACATACCACCTTGTTATATGTCTACTTCAGGAATGCAGGCAGGGCTAGTGTGGGTGTACCTTCATAAACTCGGGGAAATAAGAGCTAAAGTTGTTCAAAAATAAGTGGAAAAAGAATTTGCTAACAAACAGACCCATAGTTTATTTTCTATTAAGATCTGAAGATAACAGCTTGTAAGTTTCCTTTAAAGACATTTTATTCGCTCTGTTGGATAATTGGAAACAAGTGCCTGTGATTTTTGCATAAGAGAGCTTAAGACAGTTATTGAAAAATCTTGGAAACTGTATTTTTCTTGTTGGCTTTAATATTTAATATTGTTAGCACAGCAAATTTAACAGACTCTTACAATCAGGGTTTAGAATGTGTATGAGCAAGAGTCAGTAATAGTTCTGTCTGCATTTTGGAATGTTTTTCTTATGCGATCTTCCACGCTGTAGAAGATGCATGGGGACTTGATTAAATCTGACTGTCTATCAACTTGCCTCATGAAAGCATTTTGTTATAGTTTAGTTCTTTAACTTCCAGAAAAATGTTAGGGTGAAGCAGACTTTGGCTGTGTCATATTTCATCATAACTTTTTTTAGAGATTTTTTATTTTATTTTGTGCCTCAGCTTTCCATTGATTGGTGGGGAGGGGACATGGGCTCCATCAAGTTCCCCCACTGGTTGATGCAGGTGGGTGACATTTCTCTCCTCTCAGCTTACAAAGGAGGCCCTCATCAAAAATTGTGGTGCAGTTCACTGCCTGAAAACTCCCTAGCAGTCTTTTGACTGGCCCCCCTCTGTGCCCCCCAGTGGCATTTTCTGGCTAGGAGTCAGTGGTGGGTTGACCTGAAATGGGACCTGGATGCAACTGAACCAAAGACACACTCCCCCCCAAAAAAAGAAAAAAGGGGGGGAAAAAAGAAAGAAAAAGAAATCACAGCCTCCCCGTTTCCTGTATGCTTGAGACTCCCATGCATTTCTATCTGATTCAGATAAACTTTCAAGTCTGACTGACTGTAGGAAAATGAATTGATTAGTGACTATATAAACACTATAACAATGTTCATTTTAAAGTTTTATTTTCAAAAATTCTGGACAAATCTCCCAGTATATTGCACACAGCCACCATGAGGCACAACATACAAAGTCTGAGAAGTGAAGTTCAGAGCCATGAAAGAGTTCTCCTCGGATTTATCCTATTCCAGTTTCAATTCCCTGGAAAGGCCATTATAAACGCTTGCGTGGTGACAGGTTTCAGAGTGGTAGCCGTGTTAGTCTGTATCAGCAAAAAGAACGAGGAGTACTTGTGGCACCTTAGAGACCAACAGATTTATTTGAGCATAAGCTTTCATGGGCTAAAACCCACTTCATTGGATGCATGCAGTGGAAAAATACAGTAGGAATATATATATACACAGAGGACATGAAAAAATGGGTGTTGCCATACTAACTATAACGAGAGTAATCAGTTAAGGTGAGCTATTATCAGCAGGAGAAAAAAAACATTTGTAGTGATAATCAGGATGGCCCATTTCCAACAGTTGACAAGAAGGTGTGAGTAACAGTGGGGGGGAGGGGGCAAAATTAGCATGGAGAAATAGATTTTACTTTGTGTAATGACCCATCCACTCCCAGTCTTTATTCAAGCCTAATTTAATGGTGTCCACTTTGCAAATTAATTCAAATTAATTCTGCAGTTTCTCATTGGAGTCTGTATTTGAAGTTTTTTTGTTGGAGTATTGCGATTTAAGGTCTGTAATCGAGTG
The DNA here is from genome assembly GCF_028017835.1 of Emys orbicularis. Lineage (NCBI taxonomy): Eukaryota > Metazoa > Chordata > Testudines > Emydidae > Emys > Emys orbicularis. The sequence continues at coordinate 99,083,805 of NC_088686.1, read as the reverse complement.
ACCAGGGAGTGTTCTCGGACTGGTTTTTGAATGTTCTAATTCTTGACGTCTGTTTTGTGTCCATTTATTCTTTTGTGTAGAGACTGTCCGGTTTGGTCAATGTACATGACAGAGGGGCATTGCTGGCACATGATGGCATATATCACATTGGTAGATGTGCAGATGGACGAGCCTCTGATAGTGTGGCTGATGTGATTAGGACCTATGATAGTGTCCCCTGAATAGACATGTGGGCAGAGTTGGCAACAGGCTTTGTTGCAAGGATAGGTTCCTGGGTTAGTGTTTTTGTTGTGTGGTGTGTGGTTGCTGGTGAGTATTTGCTTCAGGTTGGGGGGCTGTCTGTAAGCGCGGCCTGGCCTGTCTCCCAAGATCTCTGAGAGTGAGGGATAGTCCTTTGGGATAGGTTGTAGATCCTTGATGATGCGCTGGAGAGGTTTTAGTTGGGGGCTGAAGGTGACGGCTAGTGGCGTTCTGTTACTTTCTTTGTTGGGCCTGTCCTGGAGTAGGTGACTTCTGGGTACTCTTCTGGCTCTGTCAATCTGTTTCTTCACTTCACCAGGTGGGTATTGTAATTGTAAGAATGCTTGATAAAGATCCTGTAGGTGTTTGTCTCTGTCTGAGGGGTTGGAGCAAATGCGGTTGTATCTTAGAGCTTGGCTGTAGACAATGAATTGTGTGGTGTGGTCTGGATGAAAGCTGGAGGCATGTAGGTAAGTAGAGCGGTCCGTAGGTTTCCAGTGTGTGTGTAGGGTGGTGTTTATGTTGAAATGTAAGCAATTAATCCATGTGTAAGTGTCTAAATAAAAATGGTCTGACTTCCAGAGGTGCTGAGCAACCACTGCTCTTATCACACATAGAAAGATAGCTAAGGGAGTGGCAGAGGCATAGAATCCACTGAGCAGCTAGCTAGCTGCTTGTGGGGGGGTCATACTTGAGTGACAGCCACCTGGCAGTGCAAGCTGGCTCCCACTTTCTGCCTCCAGCTCTCCCTTTGCTCCCCTGGGTGCACTGTAGTGTGGTGTGAGATTGGTAGTGTGAGGAGCTGGCAGCTGCTGTTTGTTAATGATGGTAGGTGTCCAGTTGCTTTAGTGATTGGTGTGAGAAATTCTAAGTTGCAAGTAAACTCTGAGTGATTTCTGCAGTTGTCTGAATCCTTTCCTGCTGCTCTGTTGAGGGGTGATGTGTCTCAGAAAGTGCAAAAGCCATGTTCTGTAAAAACAGGCCATTCTGACGGTTTGTATGTTTGAGTTTGAATCTTTAAAACCGATTACATACTTTATGGGGGGGAAAACAAGCCAGGATTCTCACTAGATTTTAAGTTTGTCCCATTAATTGTTTTCAGTGACAATATATTTATAATATAATGTACTTTAAATAACAAGAATATTGTGCTAGAAGATGTACATTTCCTTGTTGGACACTTTTTTAAATTAAATTGCTTCCTGTGTCTTTAATATAGGTCCTTAATATATTTTTTTGCACTTTCCCTCCTCCCATTTGGTTTTAACCTAGAAAAACATCAACATAAACTTCTTAGGCCTTGTCTACACTACGAGAGTACTTCGATTTTAGTTAATTCGACTATGTGGAATCGATATTACTAAGTCGAACGTGTGTGTCCACACTAAGGACAGTAATTCGACTTTGTGAGACTTTGTGAGTCCACACTAACGGGGCAAGCGTCGACATTGGAAGCGGTGCACTGTGGGCAGCTATCCCACAGTTCCCGCAGTCCCCCCTGCCCATTGGAATTCTGGGTCGAGCCCCAAATGCCTTCTGGGTAAAAAAATGTGTCGAGGGTGCTTTTGGGCGCCTGTCGTCATCCGTCCGTCACTCAAGCCCTCCCTCCCTCCCTCCCTGAAAGCGCCGGCGGGAAATCAGTTCGCGCGCTTTTCTGATTACTGACAGCGCGGACGCCACAGCAGTGCGAGCATGGATCCCGCTGCGACCATCGCTGCAGTTGTGGCAGTTCTCAACGCCTCGCAGCTTCTCCTCCACCTGTACCAGAGGCAGCTGCAGATCAATCATGAGAGGAGGCTACGGCACTACCGTGACGGCATGAAGTCGGACACTAGCTCCGACCTCTCTGAGAACATGAGACCCAGCGCCCAGGACATCTCGCTGTCACTGGGTCTTGTTGATACTGTTGAACGGCGATTCTGGGCCCGTGAAACCAGCACGGAATGGTGGGACCGCATAGTGCTGCAGGTCTGGGATGAATCCCAGTGGCTGCGCAACTTTCGCATGCGGAAGGGGACTTTCCTCGAACTGTGTGAGTTGCTGTCCCCTGCCCTGAAGCGAAAGGACACCCGGATGCGGGCAGCCCTGACTGTCCAGAAGCGAGTGGCCATAGCCCTCTGGAAGCTCGCAACGCCAGACAGCTACCGGTCCGTCGCTAACCAGTTTGGCGTGGGCAAGTCTACCGTGGGGGTTGCTGTTATGCAAGTAGCCAGGGCAATCGTCAAGCTACTGCTATCTAAGGTAGTGACCCTGGGAAACGTGGAGCTCATCAGAGATGGCTTTGCCGAGATGGGATTCCCAAACTGCGGTGGGGCTATAGATGGGACTCACATCCCTATCCTGGCACCGGACCACCAGGCTAGCCAGTACATCAACCGGAAGGGCTACTTTTCCATGGTGCTGCAAGCACTGGTGGACCATCGGGGACGTTTTACCAATATCTACGTTGGATGGCCTGGCAAGGTTCATGACGCTAGGGTGTTCAGGAACTCTGGTCTGTGTAGACGGCTGCAGGAAGGTATTTACTTCCCGGACCACAAAGTAACTGTTGGGGATGTGGAGATGCCTACAGTCATCCTCGGGGACCCTGCATACCCGCTAATGCCCTGGCTCATGAAGCCCTACACTGGCGCACTGGACTCAGGGAAAGAACTATTCAACTACCGGCTCAGCAAGTGCAGAATGGTGGTGGAGTGTGCTTTTGGCCGTCTCAAGGGCAGATGGAGAAGCCTACTCACTCGCTGTGATCTCAGCGAGACCAATATCCCCATTGTGATAGCTGCTTGCTGTGTGCTCCACAATTTGTGTGAGAGCAAGGGGGAGACCTATATGTCGGGGTGGGAGGTTGAGGCAAATAGCCTGGCTTCTGATTACGTCCAGCCAGACAGCAGGGCGATTAGAAGATCACAGCGGGACGCACTGTGCATCAGGGAGGCTTTGAAAGCCAGGTTCCTGACTGAACAGGGTCTCCAGTGACTTTTTACTTTGTGGACACAGATGCTGAACCTGCCCCCGTTTCTTTACCCAGTTACTGTTGACTATCCTTCCAAGTTACATACCCCCTTCCCCACCTTCCCAACAAATAAAATCTGTTCTGTTAATGAACAAGGTTCTCTTTTTTACTGTTTTCGCGGGAATGTTTTAAACCGGGGACGCAGACTGTGGCGGGGGGCGGGCTTACTGTTTTGATGCAAATGATGCTTCTAAAGTCCGGGAATGACAGGCTCCGCAGTGCTGCATTGGTTGTTTCAACGCAGCCTGCCAGCAGTCCTGGGCGGGACTGGATGTATGTGTCGGCCAAGTGACTTTCTGGCAGGGGGCGGAGGGTAACAGATCCCCTGCTGCGTGGCTCTGTGATCCAGGATAAGGACCGCGGCATAGGATCTCTAACTGCCCTCCCCCGACACAAAGTCACAGATCAATCCCCCTCGCACCCCAGAACAAGAAAACCGCCTCCCAGACTGACCAGGGTAACTGGTGACTGTGCTGTGTATGTGTCCTGATGCTGGACCTGCCCCCGCCTCTGTAGCCTGCTACAGGTGACTGTCCTGTCCAAGTAACAAACCCCTTCCCCCCCTTCAGACAGAATCCCCTCCAAAAGACACTCTCGGAAACAGTACTTAACAGAAACCGATGTTTTATTACGAACCGCACATGAAAAGGGGGGGGGGGGAGGAAACTTGGACATGGGCTAGTGTGAGATGGGTAGGAAAGGACTTTTCAAACTTTGGAACGAGAGCCTTCCATTGCTGCAGCAGTGTGCAGTGGCCGACTGACAGTTTTAACGGCCCTTGCCGCCCCTCCTTCTTTGTACTTTTGGTGAGGGGGGTGTGGGACTTGGTGGCGGGGGAGGGCGGTTAGAGATAGACAGCAGCAGTGCTCTGTCCTCCTGCCTCCGGTCTTGCAGAACATCCACTAGGCGCCGGAGCGTCTCCGTTTGCTCCCTCATTAGTCCAAGCAGGGTTTGAGTAGCCTGCTGGTCCTCCTGGCGCCACCTCTCCTCCCGTTCCATGACTGCTCTGTGCATTTGTGACAAGTTCTCCCTCCACTGTGTCGTCTGGGCTGCCTGCTCTCGTGAGCACTCCATAAGTTCATAAAACATGTCTTCACGAGTTTTTCTCTTCCTTCTTCTAATCTGCGCTAGCCTCTGGGAGTGTGATGCCAGGCTGGGTTGGGAGACAGTCGCAGATGTGTCTGTTGGAATGGGAAAAAGGGAGTAAATTCCTGAGACAGATAAATGAAGTTGCTAACAAAGAGCATAGTCTTTCTCTGTGAACAACACCATGCACTGCACCTTTCACATGCGCACTCAGGACAAGGTCGAATTTTCGGCCCTCGCCTTATGTGTCTGGGGTCCTGCAGTTGCGATCAGAGAAGCGTTGCAGGACACCTCTACTTCTGCTGCGGGAAAACATGGTAAGCCGTAGACTTGTGGCAGCTTAAACATGTAATAGTAGCACTGGGCTCCTTTCGCACTGAATGCAAGGCCACTCTCTGCTGGCAGCAATCAGGGAAGCATGAGCTCTGCCCCTGTCCCACCACCTCGCGGCTGTCCCCGGGAAAGATCCCTGTATGCTGCCCCTCTGCCGCCTCCACCGCGTGGCTGTAAAGCAGTCCAAATACTAACATTCCCCTCCCTAATTTAAAGCAGGGCGTCATGTGTGACATAACCCTCATGAGGATCTCGGAGACCGAGAGGGGAAGGATGCTGCGTGAATGCATGCAGAGGCCTGGGCCATATGCCGCCATGCTGTGCCGCGCACTGATCCCCGACTACCTCATGGACTCATGGCGTGGGAACGTGTGCTACCACGGGGGACCAAACAAGATTGCCCTGCCGTTGAACCTCGTGCGCATGCGGAGCGGTACCTCCAGGAGAGCTATGCGGAGCTATCACAGGAGGACTGTCTGTCCATTCCCGGGCACATTGACCGCCTTTTCCTTTAAGTTGAGCATAACGGACTACAGAGTGGAGGGGCCGTGTTGTGGACTAATCATGAATATCCGGACAGTACTTGATTTTCTATACATAGTTAGTAGAAAAAAGTTTACTAAGCCAACTAAATCATGAACAACAAATTACTGATATAGTTATTATTCCTGTTTTGTTATTAATAAAAGTTTCTATGTTTAACTGAGTGACTGAAAAGCCCATTCTTAACAATATAAATATTCCACTTATGTTAAAATGAAATGTTTAGATGTTTAAAGCACTCACTGCTTGATCCTTCCCCTGATTCGGTGTCCGGGGTAAGGGCTGTGGACGGTTGGTAGGGGATCTCGGTAAGGGTGATGAAGAGCTCCTGGCTGTCGTTGAAATCAGCGGTGCAAGCGCTGTCGACTGCCTCGTCCTCCTCATCTCCTTCCTCATCTTCCCCGTCACCTAACATTTCCGAGGAGGAACCGGCCGTGGACAATATCCCATCCTCGGAGTCCACGGTCACTGGTGGGGTAGTGGTGGCGGCCGCACCTAGGATGGAATGCAGTGCCTCGTAGAAACGTGATGTGTGGGGCTGGGATCCGGAGCGTCGGTTTGCCTCTTTGGTTTTTTGGTAGCCTTGTCTCAGCTCCTTGATTTTCACGCGGCACTGCGTTGCATCCCGGCTGTATCCTCTCTCTGCCATGGCTTTAGAGATCTTCTCATAGATCTTTGCATTCCTTCTTTTGGAGCGCAGCTCTGAAAGCACGGACTCATCGCCCCACACAGCGATGAGATCCAAGACCTCCCGATCAGTCCATGCTGGGGCCCTCTTTCTATTAGATTGCACGGCCAACTCTGCTGGAGAGCTCTGCATCGTTGCTAGTGCTGCTGAGCTCTCCACGCTGTCCAAACAGAAAATGAGATTCAAAGTGGCCAGACAGGAAAAGGAATTCAAATTTTCCCGGGGCTTTTCCTGTGTGGCTGGTCAGAGCATCCGAGCTCAGACTGCTGTCCAGAGCGTCAACAGAGTGGTGCACTGTGGGATAGCTCCCGGAGCTATTACCGTCGATTTCCATCCACACCTAGCCTAATTCGATATTGCCATTTCGAATTTAGCGCTACTCCTCTCGTTTTCGAGGATTACAGAAGTCGAATTTAAAAGAGCTCTATTTCGAACTAAGTAGCTTCCTGGTGTGGACGGGTGCAGGGTTAATTCGATGTAACGGCGCTAAATTCGATATAAGCTCCTAGTGTAGACCAGGCCTTAGTGTTTATATCTCATTATTGTGCTACTACAGCAGATCTAAAACATGTTAAATTTCATTCTTTTATAACCCATCTAAACAACATTCAAGTTTAATATATTTTTGTATATACATTTAAAAAATAATAACTCTTGAAATTATTGATCAGTTTTTTGTATTCAGGCTTTCAAAATTGTATTGATTCTTATTTCATTTACTGAACCTTTTTAATAACACTTAGATATATCCTGTTAAATTAACTCCCTTTAAATTTCAAATATATATGTACACATTTTAAAGTTAATGTTTTAATATTATGAAATTATTAATTTAAAAACCAAATCTGAAGATTTTAGTTGCATTTCACTGGGTTACCAGAAAATTTATATAGAGTAGGCCATGATATGTATTAGTGCATTACTGTTATTACTCAGTTACATTGGTAGTAGGCAAAGTTAGTCTGGTATACATGGTTAAACAGGCTTGTGCTGTTTCTGGAACTCCCTGGAGAGAAGCTGACATGTATATGGATATATTTTAATTGTTACTAATTGCTGCTAATCAAGGCTGCTTGATTGTACGTGTGTGTGTGTGTGTGTGTACTTTACATGTATGTGAGGTTTTTGAATAGCTTTAGTTCTCTTCAGTTCAAGAGCTCTTTCACTGGTGAGTTCTTTGTGGTGTTTACATGAGAGAGAGGTGCCTGAAATTCTCTAATATAGGATATCCACCTGTACTAAGTTTCTCTTTTCTAGAAAAGAGTTCCAGACTTCCCTGAATATACCCAACTTGTTGTGCAGCTGACGTGGATTTCTCCATCGCAGCAACTCCTATAATCTATTTCAGCTATTCTGCCAAAGTGGGCACATTCCCCTCCTTCCCCTGGGTACCTGTCTTTAAAAGGGGGAAGAAAGAGGACCCAGGGAATTACAGACCAGTCAGCCTAATTTCAATACTTGGGAAGATACTGGAACAAGTTATTAAGCAATCAAGGTGTAAGCACCTGGAGGATAATAGGGTTATAAAGAATAGGCAGCATGGATTTGTCAAGAACAAATCATGCAAAACCAATCTCATTTGCTTCTTTAGGGTTACTGGCCCAGTGGATGAGGGAGGGGGGGAAGCAGTAGATGTGATATATCTTTATTTTAGTAAGGCATTTGATATAGTCCCACATGACATTCTCATAAGCAAACTAGAGAAATGTGGTCTAGATTAAATTACTATAAAGTGGGCACACATCTGGTTGCAAGACCTTACTCGTAGTGTAGTTATGGTTCACTGTCAAAGTGTGAGGGTGTATCTAATGGGGTCCCCCAAGGTCAGTATATTCGTTCAGTATTTTCATTAATGACTTGGATAATGGAATGGAGAATATGTTTACAAAATGTGCAATTGACATGAAGCTGGGAAGGGGGTGCAAGCATTTTGGAGGACAGGATTAGAATTCAAAACAACCTTGACAAATTGGAGAATTGGTCTGAATTCAACAAGATTAAATTTAATAAAGACAAATACTCCACTTAGGAAAAATCAAATGCACAACTATAAAAGGAATTACTGGCTGGGTGATAGTCCTGCTGAAAAGGATATGGGGATTATAGTAGATCACAAATTGAACATGAATCAACAATGTGATGCAGTTGTGGAAAAAAAGCAAATATGCTGCAGTGTATTAACAGGAGTGTTGTATGTAAGACACAGGAGGTAATTGTCCCACTCTACTCGTCACTGGGGAGGCCTCAGCAGGAGTAGTGTCCAATTCTGGGTGCCACGTTTTAGAAAAGTTGTGGACAAATTGGAGAGTCCAGAGAAGAGCAACAGAAAATGGTGAAAGGTTTGGAAAAGTTTAAAAAACAAAACAAAACCAACCAATCAAACAAAAAAAACCTGGGCATGTTTAATCTTAAGAAAAGAGGACGGGGGGACACGAACCTGATAAGTCTTCAAATGTGTTAAAGGCTGCTATAAAGAGACTGGTGCTCAATTGTTCTGCATGTCCTCTCAAGGTAGGACAAGAAGTAATGGGCTTAATCTGCAGCAAGGGAGACTGAGGTTAGATATTCGGATTAATTTTTAAACTATAAGGGTAGTTTAAGATCTGGAATAGGCTTCCAAGGAGGTTGTGGCATCTCCAGTCATTGGAGGTTTTTAAAAACAGGTTGGACAAGCACCTGCCAGGGATGATCTAGTTTAGGGTGACCAGATCACTGACTGAAATCTCGGGACACGAGGGGGCGGAGCAAAAAAAAGCCGTCTTGCAGGTGCCGGGGGAATTAGCAGGCCCCGGCTGCGCCACGGCTACGTGCACTGCCCCCCCCCCGGGCCCTGGGCACATGTGGCGCGTCCCGCCGCCCCCGCAGGGAAGGAGCCGCTGGAGCGCAGCTGAGTGGGAGAAGCGCGGGGCTCTGGACCCCGGCAGCGGCAGGAGAGAGCGGCTCAGGGCCGCGCAAAGTTTATCGGCTCGGGGGGGACCCCGGCCGGCTCCTCGCCCCTGTAGGGGGGTAGCATCCCCGCCCTGCGCCAGCATGTCCCGCCGGCCGCCCCAGGCCAGGTAAGGAGCCGAGTCCCCCCCCTCCCCCCTCGTCCTGGCTCCTCAGCTGAGCGGCATTCCTCCTCCCTCCCAGGCTTGCAGCTGTAATGCCAGCGCAAGCCTGGAGGGAGGGGGTGGTGGCCGGCTTCCAGTTCCTGGAGCTGGAAGCACCGGGCAGGCAGGCAAGGGGGCTGCTCCCCCAGGAGGGAGACGGGGGGTGGGGGGCCTCAGCTGAGGAGCCAGGACGAGGGGGGAGTGGGGGGGACTTGGCTCCTTACCACCCCCCTACAGGGGCGAGGACCGGCCGGGGTCCACCCCGAGCCGATAAACTTTACATGGCCACTCGTGCGGCCCCGAGCCGCTCTCCCGCGCTGCTGCCGGGGGTTCGGAGCCCCCCCCGTCTCCCTCCTGGGGGAGCAGCCCCCTTGCCCGCCCGGTGCCCATACTCACCAGCTCCAGGAACTGGAAGCCAGCCACGCCCCCTCCCCCCCCCAGGCTTGCTGCCATTATAGCAGCAAGCCTGGGAGGGAGGAGGAATGCCATGTGCTTGGGGAAGAGGCGGGGCCAGGGCGGGGATTTGAGGAGGGAGCCAATGGGGGGAGGAGGGGGCGGAGCCAGGGCAGGGGTGGGGCGAGAGCCCTTCTGGGAGGGCAAAATTGCTTGTTTGTCCAGTGTCCCGACCGCACATCGGTCGGGACGCGGGACAAACAAGCAAATATCGGGACAGTCCCCATAAAATCGGGACGTCTGGTCACCCTACTCTAGTTTTACCGGATCCTGCCAGAGAGCAGGGGCTAGAACTTCGTGACTTCTCAAGATCCCTTCCAGCCTTATGTTTCTATGACTCTGTCTGAGGATTACACTTGGGAACAATTTTAATTTAGGGCGAATATTGAAAGAATGACTGTAGAGTGACTATTCATCTTGAAAGTGTTCACCATATGAATCCATAATACCAGACAAATAAAATTGGGCTAAATTTCACTAAGGGTGGTGGTTAGCTTTATTTTAACATGCAGGCTATTTTTAATCTTTTTTTATTAGTTTTACAGCTACAGTAACCATTAACTTCAGTTGTCTTTGCTGAGTGTCTTGGATAAAGCATAAAGCAAAGCCAGGAAGCAAAGGCAATAACACTGCTTGGCTTCCAACATAAAAAGGACTAGACCAGATCTTCATCAGAAGCAACTATTTCTGTAGTGCTCACATCACAAAATGGTAATTAGACTGAAGAACTTAGTTGTCCAAATGCTGGAACTTAAAGCTAACAGAGCTTAAATTTTCCAGAAATACAACATGATCAATGAAGTGTCACATTCACTTGCTCTGAAATATAAGCAGCTTGAATACTTGTTAAGTTTTACTTTTGGGTAGAAGATATGGGAAAGTACTTTGTCATTTGAATTCACTTGCAATATTTGGGCCTGCATCAGAGGATGATAGGACTTCTTGTGCAGGTCAGCACTGCTTGCATGAATGATGGTTTGCAAGTTCATGTTCGTTTTTGTTTTTTGTTCAGATTTCAAGAATGTATCCATGTGTAAATCATGCTAACGCCATGTGGCTTTTTCTCCCTCAGGTGGCTAAGCCATGTACAGAGGTTTCTGAGTTTGCTTCTGCCTCAGAGCTTATAGACCAGGTCCTTTTTTATGCTCAAGCAGTAAAGTATCAGGCTTTGACTGAGCTAACTGGGCAGGATCCAATATTTTGGATGCAGTAGCAGACTCCAACATCCTTATTGACCTAGCCAATAGAGAGGACAAAGAGCCACGCTGTGGTGACATGGGTTATATGTATGGTTGCATATTTCCATAATAAAAGTGGAAACACTGGTTTGATAGTATGAAGAAATTGGTGTGCACTAAAAGTGTAAGCTGGATATCAAATATGTGAAATGTGCCTAGGTTTGTAGATAAAAATAAATGAAAATGCTACTTCTAATAAATCTGCAGAATTCTAGTAGACCGAAGAGTCCTTTCCCATGAAGATATGCAAGTGTACACTGAAAAGTGTTGATGGGTGTGTAGATACTCCATGCACATGCTTCTAGATATATTGTATTATTGTTGATTCCAGATGGAGCAGGTTAACTGGGCAGAGCAGCACTTGTTGGAAGGTTTAAAATGTCTCATATAACTCCAACAAAGCAAGCTGATAGCATGTACGGTAACCTTGTAAGTTCATAAGCACAGAGTGTCTTGGTAGGAACTGTTTTGAATTCCATACTTGACCACAAAAATTATTTTGCAGGAGTTTTGTGTAGGTCAGCTTTTTGTAAAAATGAAAAAACAAAACAAAATCCAAACCTAACCAACCAAAAGAAGAAACGAACCGACAGATTCAGTTGTTAATAAAGGAAGAAAACTTTGAGCCTTTGTTCAGAAACATCTTTAGTTATTGTTGAATTTTAGGCTTGTGCACAGATTCAGAGCCACAAGTAAACAATATTTCAAGCAGTTTGGATTATATATTTTAACTAGTTTTCTAAGTGAAGTGAAGAAAGATTTTGCTTTGTTATTACCAGAATAACTCTTTAAAAAAACAAACAAAAAACCACCACCTTGTTATTATGACAGTTGGGGGGGAGAATCATTGTTTTCCTCTAAATATAAATATTTCTATTTAAAACAGTGGCTATAAAAACAAAATGTCTAATATAAGTGGAAACTAATTTGGAAAGCCTAGAAAATGCTGCCAGTTTCACTTGCAAATCTAATTGTAATGGTACTAAGCTTTCAGACTTTCATGAGCCAGGGAAGAGAAATTGCTTTTCAGAAGAGTTGCTGATTGTCCCTGGTCCTGTGCTTATCACAGTATATAGGCCCAGTTAGAGCAGAAATAAAGCGGCTTCTCCTGTAAAAAAAAGTAGAAGTGGAGAAAGGCCAAAGTAAATGATTACTACAAATGTTGCAAAATCCATTCCTTTGCTTCTGATGTTTGCTTAAGGTTAAAAACAGTAAGTTCATTGTATTCTGCATGCCTAACTAGAGTCTCAATACAGAAGTTTACTCTCAGTAAGCATGGAAGAATTAGGGCTTTATTGAAACTGGAATCAGGATTAATGGTATTGAAATACTTGGAATTTAATCTTTTTACAATCCACTCAAGAAGTATGTTCAAAAATATTAAAGAGAGCAACATAATGTATCTGACTAAGAAATAACTTTTCATGTTAAACAGACAGTTTTTGAATTATTTTTATTCCCCCAGTGAAAAATTAAGTAGCAAGATAAGTTTTAAACTCTGAACACACTACCTTTATAAAACTAAAGTACTATTTTATATTGCTCTGTAAAAATTAAAGTCGTTCTGGTGTGGATTGCTCCTATATTTTTATGCAGTTCAGTGCTTGTTGTATTCAGTTGCTTCTGAGTAACCAGCTACTGGCATTAGTAATGGCTGTGATAGCAAAGGAAGTAGTCCCTTGTGTTCTCTCACACAACTGACCACTTTTGAATCTGTTTCATTGAAAGAGGAAATATTTACCAAGGAACTGGTGTTTATACCTCCACTACCCAGGTTATTTTTCTTTATAAAAAGCCTAATTGCATCTTTTACCTTCTTTCTGCATAACCACCAGGGATGACAAAGGATACTTCAGCTGGCATCTCACCTGAAAGTTAGCATTTTTAATCAGGGGGTAGTGTAAGGTAGAGTTGGGGGGTGGGCAGCTAGAAGGAACATCAGCTCTTCCCCACTGCCCCCCTTCTTGTTTCCATCCTCTGTAACTGCTGCCTGCAACTATGCCAAAATCTTCCACTGTACTGTCAACATTTTAGTAAAGACCAAGTCCTGGCATGAGACTTCAAATGTATGACAGTTGGGGGTTACAGACTATTCCCAGTCTTCGGCCTGACCCAAAATCACTGAAGGCAGTGGAGGTTCTGACTCTCAAATAGACAAAACCCCAAACTTTCATTCCCACATATTACCATGCCCCAAATTTATCTTATATTACCTTTGTCACAGTAACACTCACTCCAGCTGAAGGGGGCAGGATTCTAGTCTAGTCTAGTAGCCTTTATATTAACTTACATTATCCTAGATAAAGATACAATTATGTGCTTCAATGTTTCCAGAATCACTTGGGTAATATAGTCTAAGATTTCAGCAACAACATGTGCCCTTGGGACTTTCAACTCTGTTTCATCTCCAGAATGATTTGCATTTTAAAAACATAAATTTATAAGTGGTGGTACATCCAAGCCCAAGGAAAGTCTGAAATCAAATATTTCCCTATACACTGGTGGAGTTTGTATTTATTTCCTCCTAAATCATTAAAAGCATTTTAGATGGTACTGAATTGGATGCATTTATCTGTGGTTAGGAATTATTCCATTCAACCCCAGTGGACAGACTTTATTGCATCATTTCTGGTGAGCTCAACGTGTGCAGTGTCCCAGTGAAATAGCAGTGAATGCTCAGAACAAGCTGTCTTGAGAGCATCAGCATTTCCTCTTCCATGCACTCTCTTCATCATTGTCATCCGTCAACATAATGCTCATGCCAAAAATAGAGCCATGGTGTTTTCAGTAGCAATCTGGAATTCACAGTAACCAGAGTCTCCTGCGCCTCATGTCCTTCAAACCACAAATTGTGGCTTTTGTGAAGAACTTGACCTCTGACACAATTTAAAAAAAAAAAAAAAAAAAATTCAGCCAGTGAGCAAATGTCTCTGCTGAGATTTCACTTTGTTCATATTAAATAGTTTTAGGATTATTTTGGAAACTGACTGGCCTAAAGGCTCTCCTCCTTTGAAACAGCCCCACAGAAAGGGGGTGGAGGGAGTTAGTCGGGACAATGGGCAAGCCTCACCTTATGGGCGTTCCCGACTTCCACTCAAGGCTATGTGAAGGGGACAGGAGTCCTTCTGCCTTCATAAAAGGGCTGCCTATCTGTACTGCTTCTGATATCCTCTCTCTTCTCAACAGCATGGTTTCTTTTTGAGTCATGCTGCCACTGGCTCCCACTACCCTGCCAATGCCTTACACTCCTCCTCTTCCCCTTTCCTTTGCGAAGTGAGGGTAGAAAGCCCAGAGGGTACGTAAATGTTGTTAGCTTATCTGATGGCATTTTTAGAGGGGAGTTTTCCAAGTGGTTATTAAGAAGGAGGCATGCTGCATAGAATGACTAGTCCCATCTGCTGGAGATCCTTCCCCTCTTTCTCCTCCTGAAGATCCCTAGCCATGCTGTAGTCACACGGTGTTTGGATGAAGGATGCTTAAATACCACTCAAGACTGATGCAACAACCCCTCCTCCCCCCCCCCGCCGCCTTCCCCTCCTCCACATTAAAATCCTCTGCCATTCCAACTCAGCTAGTGTTTGCAATGCTGTGGATGGGCGACTAGACTAGACTAGAATCCTGCCCCCTTCAGCTGGAGTGAGTGTTACTGTGACAAAGGGCCCATGAGTGCATAAAAGGTGGAAGAAGTAGGAAGATCCTTCTGAACCCTAAAGTCAGATGGAATGAAAACTTGGTTGGGACTCTCTTGGCTATAAGAGGCCCCCCCCAATTCAAGGAAGCTCTGTAGATGGGCCATGCACCAAACTTTTATTTTCTTTTATTGTATATCTCTTAGAGGCTGATGTCTTCTGCTTGCTAGGAGCCAAGAGTCCGTGGAAGGCAGGAAAGTGCCTCTTTCCTTTTGATTGATTGGAGCCCTCTAGAAAATCAAAAAGCACTAATGGTTTAGGTGCTCTGGAGTGCTGTCTGAAAGTGTCAGTGCATGGTGTGATATAAAGACTTGTGGACGGGCTTCTTCCAGATATCCTGGTGACTGCTCGGACAAGGAGTTACTGGTGGTTATGGTGGCACATTGACCATTCCCCGTTTTTCTGAAGTTATCAGGTTTTTGCTGCAGGAAACGGTAACTCTGGCAGAGGCCAGCAAATTTAATAGGCTATTTCTACACTTGCAGAGTTTTTGCGCTGTCCGTTTCAATGGTGATAGTGAACTGGTGAAAGAAAAGCGCTGGTTTGTGTACTCACTTTCACAGGCATCAGAGAGTGTTTATATTTGCAGCACTTCCATCCCCGGTGAGAGCAGTGCACTGAGGGCAGCTATCCCACAGTGCAGCTTTCTCCATTTTGATTATAGGTCTTGTGGGAAGGGGCGGGGGATGGGGTGGGGGGCGATCACAGGGCATCCTAGGTCCCTGCACAGCCTCCTCTCCCCAAACACTGATCAGCTCCAGTAGCTCAGCATTGCTCCAAGCAGGAGATCCTTTGCTCCGTGGAGCAGGCATTGTCACCTGGCCAGATAAGTGAGCACTTGCCAAGAAAACAGGAAGGGGAGTTTCAAAGTTCCTGGGGCTTTACAGGGGGAGGGGTGGATGTCTGTTTACCTGGCATCAGAGCTGCTGGCCAGAGTGGTCACCTAGGCACTGTAGGATATCCTATGAAGGCTAAAAGCTCTGTAAACAGGAAGAACGTATCTTCACTTGCACCTCACCGCAAAAGCATCACCGGTAAGAGCTCTACGCCTCTCGTGGAGGTGGTTTTCTTTTTGCAGTGAAACTTCCGAGTTTCACCGCAAAAAGTCATTGGCAAGTGTAGATGCTCCTATGGTTTTTGCGCAAAAAGGGGACTTTTTCCACTTTAAATGGCAAGTGTAGACATGCCCTAAGTGGGTGGCTATAGCTATATCACTCATCCTTTACTTTTCACTGGTTTCCTTATGCTGACTTTCATACATCATGGATGTATTTTGAGAAGTTAACAGTTAATCACCTTGGGCTTGAACCTTCAAAGGTGCTGAGTGGGAATGGAAGCACTCAGTTCCTGGCAAGATTAGAGCCTCTGAGAGATGGAGCAAGGGAAAGGTTGTTTTTTGCTTCATGAAGCCCTTCACAAACGAACAGGGAACATACCACAAATGAGGAACTCAGACTGGAAAACAAAATTGCCTAACTTATTTTTGGCAACAAGTATTTAATCATGGCCCTAGGTCCAAGAAAAGGTACAAACTCTCAACACTGGAAATTTATTATACCCTAAAATGGCAACAGAATGATGTAAAAGCAAAGATTATTTATTTTAAGCATGTCCACAAAATGTAAGCATTCCAAATGCTTCTCTGTTTCTTCCCACAGGAGGCTTTTATAGGTTGCCTATATTCATTCATGTTGAAAGAATGCAAGATTTATGTGATGGGTCTCCTCTTGTATTTAAATACATTGATTATTTTGGCTTCCCTTTCCGTTTGAAGCAAACGTGGGTAGAGAATGAATGGTTTGTGAACAATGTTAAATTAAAAGTGTATCTGCAAAGGCCCTTCTAACAATTTATTTTAAATCTAAAAGCCAACTGATGGGGGTCCAAGTAAAATAACTAATTATGTGGGAGATTAAACAAGCCTCAGTTTGGTATTGTGTTTGGAATGGTAGGTAATTCCTTAATAGCAGGAAGAAGGGAATATGACTGGCCCCATTTAAAACTCTGGACTTGAATCCAGGTAAGCTCTCTCCAGTTGTAAACAGCTAAATAATCCATCTTAATTCTCTTGGGGAAAAATAAGAACTTGGGAATCTAAATCTTTTGACCTGGGATGACTTTAGTGGGACCTGGGATGACTTTCAGACTTTAGTGTCTGAAATTCAGAATGAGGGGTTAAAGTAGGATCTGGGAGTGGCCCTACAAAGTTATTTTAGTACTTTAAAATGTACACTAATTAGAGTAGCTTTCTCTTCTCACCGCTCAATAGTAGTTGTCCTAACTACTGCATGTGGTTTGACCATGAAGAACATGAATTACTCATTACATGAATGTAATCATTTTAAATAACAATGTGCAAAGAATGCAGGATTACCTCCCTTATACTGGAGAGTACTAGATTCTTTTTCATTCGGGCGTGGTTCACACGGGGGTTGGAAGAGTGGAGTAGGTCCCCTTTTCCTGGAATTTCAGTTTTGGAGTAACAAGATGTGATGCAACTGATGA
The DNA here is from genome assembly GCF_028017835.1 of Emys orbicularis. Taxonomy (NCBI): domain Eukaryota; kingdom Metazoa; phylum Chordata; order Testudines; family Emydidae; genus Emys; species Emys orbicularis. The sequence continues at coordinate 99,066,928 of NC_088686.1, read as the reverse complement.
CAAGATGAACAGGCTCCTCATGCTGAATCTAAGTTGTTCTGGGTTAGTTGTATACCAATGCCCTAGCTGTAATTGGACATCTTTCTTTAAAATAATTTAGTGTTGACTTATGGCCAATTCCCAGAGATACAAGGCTCTGACTACAGTTATGGTTGAGGGATGCGTCTGAGGAATTACTGTGTGTGAAGTCGTCAGAAAGGTATCGATTGCTAGCTAGTAGAGTAAGGCCAAAAATGATTGTCATTAGACAAATGTGATAGCGTTTTAGGGAGAATGAGTTGTCCTTAAAACAAACAGGAGTACTTGTGGCACCTGTGACAAAGTTCCTCCTCTATCTTGGTGGGTCCTGCGCTTATTGGCAGATTTTCTTGCCTCAGAGATTCACCATGTGGGTTGGGGAACAGCCCAGAAACCTTCCCCTCTGGAAGAACCCACAGTCCAGGTCAATTGGGAGGTTTGGGGGGAACCCGGGCCCACCCTCTACTCCAGGTTCCAGCCCAGGGCCCTGTGGACTGCAGCTGTCTATAGTGCCTCCTGTAACAGCTGCATGATAGCTACAACTCCCTGGGCTACTTCCCCATGGCCTCCTCCAAACACCTTCCTTATTCTCACCACAGGACCTTCCTCCTGGTGTCTGATAATGCTTGTGCTCCTCAGTCCTCCAGCAGCACACCCTCTCACTCTCAGCTCCTTGTGCCTCTTGCTCCCAGCTCCTCACACTCGCACCACAAACTGAAGTGAGCTCCTTTTTAAAACCCAGGTGCCCTGATTAGCCTGCCTTAATTGATTCTAGAAGCTTCTTAATTGGCTCCAGGTGTCCTAATTAGCCTGCCTGCCTTAACTGGTTCTAGCAGGTTCCTGATTACTCTAGTACAGCCCCTGCTCTGGTCACTCAGGGAACAGAAAACTACTCATCCAGTGACCAGTATATTTGCCCTCTACCAGACTCCTGTACCCCACTGGTCTGGGTCTGTCACACACCTTAGAGACTAACTAGAGATGTATCCGAAGAAGTGGGTTGTAGCCCACAAAAGCTTATGCTCAAATAAATTTGTTAGTCTCTAAGGTGCCAAAAGTACTCCTGTTCGTTTTGCGGATACAGACTAACACGGCTGCTACTCTGAAACCTGAGTTGTCCTTGAAACTTGAAATTTGAGTGTTTAAGGATGTTCATAATGGTCATTATGAAATAAACTGATGCCTAGCATTAAGAACATAAGAACGGCCATACTGGATCAGACCAATGGTCCATCTTGCCAAGTATCCTGTCTTCTGACAGCGGCCAATGCCACGTGTTTCAGAGGGAATAACAGAACAGGTAATAATCAAATGATCCATCCCCTGTTGCCCATTCCCAGCTTCTGGCAAACAGAGGCTAGGGACGCTTCAGAGCATGGTTTTGCATTCCTGCCCATCCTGGCGAGTAGCTATTAATGGACCTCTCCTCCATGAATGTATCTAGTTCTTTTTTGAACCCTGTTATAGTCTTGGCCTTCACAACATCCTCATTGCAGAGGTGGCATAATTTTATTTATAATTTCTGCAGTTGGTATATTTCATGCCATTACTAACTTTATTCTGCACTTTGTCTCATTTAGAGAGCCTTTCATTTCTGCATGCTTGTATCTAGCTGGCTTTAAATATGATTTGTAGGTTTTTGATCTTCATTATGTTGAAAATATGTTAATTTGACTTTCTTTTCTAGGTATAATATTCTTGGAAGTACTTGATAGTGTCTGTCACCTGTATCAGAGCACCACAGTTCAAGTTTAGTCCTTTCTACACACACTGCTCAGAACATGGGGGAAAACGATGATGAAAGGCACAGCCATGGTGGCCAGATATTTGAAAACTTTGTACAAGCATCAACATGCAAAGGTACCATTCAGGCCTTTAATATCCTCACCCGTCAACTTGAACTAGATCCATTGGACTACAGAAATTTCTATACTAAATTGAAGTCAAAGGTAACCAGCTGGAAGGCCAAAGCTTTGTGGAACAAGCTTGATAAAAGAGTAAGTCATAAAGAATATAAGCGAGGAAGATCTTGTATGAACACTAAGGTAAGTTGAGAACTTCCATTTCTAATTTATGGTTTAGAACAATTTTTAGTTGCCAAATTTGGCAAAAGATGGCAATAGTTCTGAATAGTTTATAGTATGTTCTTACATAGCAAATGAGTGGTGGTTGTCTGCAGAGCACTTACTGGAACGTGGAGATCTGGCTTGTCATGTGGCATTGACTCTCCTTGTTTCTAGCTATTAAACTATAGTAAACATAAATATTTAAATACCTTCTTATTGTTGCTTTTGCATACAAAAAATTTCTGTCGTTTTCCCACTGATCTTACGTGATTGCAAGTAGGGATGTAAATATCGTTTAAAAAAGTACCTGTTTAAACTATTAAAATTATATCGGTTAACCGTTTAACATTTTACATCCCTAGTTGGTACCCTGTCACCACCCCCTCCTGCGCACCGTCCTGGTGACGGGGGGGTGGGGAAAGGGAGAGACCATCCCGTGATCCAGGAGTGTTATGGTGGCAGGGAGAACCTGTCGTGACCAGGAGGTGTCATGGTGACATCAGTCTCCACTGTCATATAACCCAGTCTCCCTCAGTGTGTCGTGGGACTTTGGATAGTTCTGGTCACATGCCCCTTGCTGCCCAGCTCCCTGGCCGCACCCTGGGCCAGGAGGTGGCGAGTGCCCAGCACCACCCGCCCCCTCAGCCCGTCACATCCGGTGGCAGCAGCCAGCAGAGGCCTGGGTCCTGAGCAGCTGCCCATATGGGAGGAGTCTGGATGGTGTCCAGGGGCTTGGCGGAGTCTCACGGGGGGGTCGGGGCAGCGGGGGGCAGTAGCTGCTCCTCAGGCAAGGGGCCTGTGTCTGTGGGGGAGGGGATGTGCCTGGCTGGGGTCCCTGTACTGGATCCTAGCGGGGAGCGAGGCACCCAGCTGTTCCGGGCTCCCGAACCATCACCATGCGAGGGCAGTTTGGTTTGTCCTGCTCTGGGTGCTGCTGGGGAGTGGGATGCAGATAGGGAAGAGGCGGATTTGTTAATGCACACAGTGTGCTTGGACATGGGGGGGCAGGGAGCGCAGCCAACTTGAAGGAATGACAGCAGAAGTAGGGATGTGAAATGTCATTAAATTATTTTACCAATCTGTTTTAAAGGTTAACCGCAATATATTAACAGTAAGACTAATATTTATTGGTTAACCGTAGAATATTTTACATTCCTAATTGTGAGTAGAAGAGGAGGTGGTCTGTGTGATTGTGAACAGCATGGTGATGTTCTGTTCTAGTAAGATGTAGTGCAGACCTGTTGGAAACCATTGGATTCCAGTGAGTATAAATGCTGTTATAAAAGTTTTATACTAAAGTTTTATTTTTAACCAGTTCAATTGGGGGGGGGGGTAGCTCAGTGGTTTGAGCATTGGCCTGCTAAACCCAGGGTTGTGAGCTCAATCCCTGAGGGGCCACTTAGGGGGATCTGGGGCAAAATCAGTACTTGGTCCTGCTAGTGAAGGCAGGGGGCTGGACTTGATGACCTTTTAGGGTTCCTTCCAGTTCTATGAGATAGGTATATCTCCATATGTTATATATTATATGCCACTGGGGTCATCTGTTTGGCGATTATATTTCATTTTAGAGTAGCTAACTTGTGACTGTATAAATATGGCTCCCAGTTTTATTGCTGAGTTATAGCCATAAATTGAGATCCAGATTGAGAATTCCCATCCCTCAGATGGACAAATCTAGGTGTTGTTGACATTTGTGTAAGTAAAACACAGGGAGAAACGGTATATAAAATATACACAGGATTCCAAACCATGAAGGGTTTCATAAATTGAAATCATCATGAATTTCATAGTTGTAATCTCTGCAAAGGGGCAGTGTGGCTTTTCTACCCCCTTCACTCTCCTTAAAGAACAGGGGCTTTTCAAAAGCATCTGGGAGAAAGGGCTCTTAAATCACTTGGAATGCATGTAAGGGCTTCTGTTTTTGTTTGTAAAACTTATCTTTTGGATAAGCTCTTTGTTATTCTTTTAAAAAAATAGTTTTGAAATATCTCTGCCACAAGCTTCTCTGGGAAATGAAGAGCCAAGAGATTTTGGACCATGAAAACTGTCCTCACCACTTTCCTATCTGCCTCCCACTTCTTCCTCTGTTTGCTTTTTTCCTTCCCTTCCTCCTGTCACTTCCATTTTCTCCTATCCTTCCTCTCTTTGTTCTTTTTGAAAGAGTTTTTGAATATATGTCAGTGAGCAACTTCATGGTGAATGTACAGTCAGGAAAGGGAAGGAGTTGGGGGGGGGGGGGGGGGGAAAGCATCTTAACTGTACCGTACTATACTCCATTCCCCCCCCCCCCCCCCCCCCCCAGTTTCTGTTGTCAGCCTGAGGAGATAATAGCAGCAGAAAACAGGTAGTGTTGACGGCATGTGTAAAGTGTAGGGAGAGCATGGCTCTGGTCTCTGAACTGTGCCCATACAGTGCAAGGCCCTGGTCCTACAAAGCCTTAAGCATTTGCTTAATGGCACACACTATGTGAAGTCACACTGAAGTCAATGGCACTCTCAATTTGTAACATTTAAGCACCTGTGTAAAACTTTGCAGGATTGTGACCCAAGAGTCTAACTGCCTCCTGTGGTATTAGTTCTGTGCTTTGGAATAAGGATTTATTTGTACTTATGGGGCATAAATATTTGTATAAACTAATGTGTGTATTATATGTTATGGATAAATGTAGGATAACTCCTCATAGACAAAAGGGTGCGTATAGGAGTAAGATATATCTGTATTTGTTGCTTTATATTATCTACCATAACAAGACCTATAATTCACTCTCATCAAAGTGAGCTGATTGCATGTGAGAAGAATGAATCTGGAGGTTGCAGCAAATGAAAATGTTAACTGTGGTCTACAGGCTTAGTGTGGATATCTAGCAAACATTCCTTACATGTGAATCCTAGTTTCTTGTGAAAGCATATCTGTGCCACATGAATGGTGGGAAACACATTGAGACAAGAGGGCAGACTCTCTGATCATTACCTTGATGCAATCCGACAGTCCTATTTACAGATCACGATAAAGTATAGATAAGTCATTTTCAGAAATACTAATGGTCCAATAAAAATACTACTGCACAATAGAGAAGATTAATGGTTAAATATACCAACCCATTACTAGTATGTTATTAGCTTTGTTGATGCTACCAACAAATTGCCATCTTCAAACCACTGTGACTTTTATCTATGTAGTTGTGCAAAAAACTCCAGAGCCATTATTCGTTTTAAACTTGGTGGTCCAAATTCACCCTCTTCTTGCGTCTCATGCAACACTGTAGGCTTTTGTATGTTGCACAGTGTAAAATATGGCCCAAACTTTCCACTTTCAGTTATATACGGAAAAGTGCTGGTTGCAATGGATCAGTTGGAATGAAAATCTTAACGGTTTCATATTTCAGCAGACCCAAAACGTTAGACAAGTGGCTATTTGAAAATACAATTTTATTTGAGAGCTAAAGTTGCCAATAGGCATCACTTTTTTTTAAAGTTCGCTAAAGACATTAGTTCTGTAGGGTGGTGGATGGGGAGAAGGTGTTGTCTGGCATATAAATGGGAATGGAATGAGATGCTGCAGTCTCTGGATTTTAGTGGAAGAGTGGTGTAATGGAGGATTAGTTTTTGGTCCCACATGTTAGGACTTGACTGTAGAACTTTTACTGTGGAAGGGTGGGCAAAGAACATCTAAGATCTGGATTTTGAAAGGGAGCACTGCGGGGAAGACAGTGGTACAGGGGATCTCGAGTCTCTTGATGAGCAGGAATATTGAGGGCAGCATTAATTTATGGACTTTGATGCCCTAATGGAGACAATGGCACCACTTGTTACAATCACTTGTCAAAGTTTCCCATCAGTCAGGATCGATTCCAAATTCCTTCATATTTCGCTTGCATGTGTCTTTATGGCGAAGCTTGGGACGTCCTGCTGTTCTTTCCCCTCTGATAGCTCCCCATATAGCATGTCCTGGGGTATGCGTCCGTCTTCCAGCCTACTCAGAGGACCCAGCCAGCGCAGTCGTCTTTGCTTGAGCAGGGCTGTTGCACTTGGTAAATTTGCCCGTTTGAAGAACCTAAAGAGCCTGTAGGAAGCAGGCAGTTCCCAACCAAGACACCTACGTTTGCAATAACTGCCAAAGATCATGCAAATCTCAGATTGGACTATTCAGTCACATGGGACATTGCAAACTATCTACATCATAGGCTGCAATTCCCACCGTCTCTTGCAGATGAAAGGATGCCAACATTAAGTTAGGTGTAAGAACTAATACTTGACTGAAAGGAAATTTAGAATTTAAGGAATGCTATTTAATTTTAATATGTTTTTTAAAGGGGGGGGGAAAGCTTTTACTTAAATTTACCTTAGAGGTTGTTTTGTGGGTTTGGGAATGTCCTTAGGGTATTTTTTTTTAAGTAGAGGCCCCTAGCAGCTTTGCTGGTTATGTTAGCTGAACTTGTAACCTTGGTGGGCACAATGACCAATATCATAGTTTGAGGTTCCTTTTACATGTTGCTTTATAACCTATCCAACTACCCAAAATCGTCTGCAATCTTTGGTGGCTGAGATAAAACCAGGGTCTAAACTAGCCTTGATCCTTGTTTTACAAAATCAAAATTGGCCGCTTTACCTGATGTCTTCTCACCTCTTTCACAGTGCTTACAAGATCCATTTGCTGCACAAACCTTTTAGACACACTTCAGTGACTTGTAATTTCCTCTATACCAGGGGTTCTCAAACTGGGGGTCAGGACCCCTCAGGGAGTCGCGAGGTCATTACGGGGGGGGGGGTCGCGAGCTGCCAACCTCCACCCCAAACCCCACTTGCCTCCAGCATTTATAATGGTGTTAAATATATTTAAAAGTGTGTTTAATTTATTAGGGGGGGTCGCACTTAGGCTTGTGATGTGGAAGGGGTCGCCAGTAAAAAAAAGTTTGAGATCCACTGCTCTATGCTATGTAGTATAGTAATATACATGGAAACATTTAAAAAAAAAAAAGAGCTCTTATTTCCTAAAGAATGTTCCACTACAATTAAGTAGTAATAACCCTGTGCATTAGTTATCATTTAAGAATTGTGTCAAATTTTATTTTGAAGTTTTTACAGTAAAGTGTTTTTAAGTTGGGAGGACTTTTAAAAAAAGTGTCGAATTTTCAAAAAAGTTCAAACATACCATGTTTTAGTCACCTATCTCAAAAATGACATCGTCATTTAAGCTTAAAATTTGCAAAAGAAACCACAATAAAAAAAACCCACTCTACTCTAGGGAAACACCACACACAACATTTCAGGCATAAAGTAACCTTTTTCAGAAGCTAGAAGTACAGGTCTGTCGCACCTTACACGCATTTAACATGCGCGATTTCAACTTTACACGGTCGGCAAAAACAAAAAAGAGAAAAACAATAATTTTAATACTATACCTGTAGTGCGGGAGATTTCGCCCGCCATTGAACTCAATGGGGTTTTGGCTATATGTGGTTTTCGCTTTACGCGCTAACCGTGGAATGGAACCCCCGCGTAAGATGAGACAGACCTGTATGTGTATTTAATAAAATAAAAAATGGCTCCTCTCCCCTCCCCAGATTTGTAATGTTATAATGAGTGCCTTAACTATGGAGTTACCTTGATTCTCGTGTCCTACACAATGCACCTGGATTACAAAAAAACAGATTGTTTTCGGCATCCAAAATATAGGAAAGCATAGTAATACACACACGCCTCCCCCCACACAACACAAGTGAGTTACAGAAAACAAACTCCTGAGACCACTTCCTTTCACTGTCTTCTCTACCACTGTGAATCCATAGGTCAGGCAACACTTGCAATGTTCTCTTGATTAGAGCTTGTTCCTCTTTTTTTTAAAATAGCCTCTGCCACCTTTTCTGCCCCTGTTTCAGCTGGAGAATTTCCAAGCTCCAAAGCCAGCTCCCTCCGCTTCTGGGCAGAGAGTAGTTCAGTCAATGGCTCCGCTAATAGCAAGCCTATTGTTTCACTAGGGTGGAACTATTCAGTGTTGATGGTCCTTGATCCAGTCAGAGCTTCCCAGAATTAGGGTGTGTCTATGCTGCTCCACAGTTAGGACAATAGGTGTCTGAACAATATTGAGCACCAAGGTGCTATTCTGTAATGCCCCCAGGTGGACACTGCAAGCATGAACTAAAAGGTTGCAAGTTCCCATTAACATAGGTTCCTACCTCATATTGAGGACTTTTTTAGTTCACACACCCACATGGGAGAGTTACAGCTCAGCACTCCATTCACATTGCTATTCACATCCCCAACCGAACTGCAGTGTAGACATGCCCATAGTCTCTGTACTAGGTGCCAAGTTCCTGCTACCAAATAAATGCTCAAAGCCTCACTAAAGTGTTCATTAAAAATGAAGGTTGACATACAACATGGTGTTCAGAAAGCCAAAATGAAACTCATAAACTGACACAGACATATCCTCCCAGTCAGTCGCATAAGCATTATCTCGCTGCTTAAAACATAAGGGATACTTAAAAGAACAAACTATTACTACTAAAAATTTCTTTACAGAGAATAGTGCTGGCGCTGCCTACATATCAGTACTAGGTACTCTTGTACCTGCCAGAGCTTATTTCACATCTTCTAATTAACTATTTACACTAGAAAATTAAACGGTTTTGAACCATTTCCTTGGGTTAATGCCTACTTTTTCCTAGGTTTGCATATTCCTTTTGTATAGAAACCGTGTAATTTAATATGCTATCAATGTGTGGAAGTTGCTGCTGGTGGTGGTGTAAAAATATAGAAACAAGTGAACTATCACACTTGTCAGTTATTTTGGTTAAGCAGGTACAGTAAACACTCAGCTTATTATTACAGTATGTGACTTCAAATTTGATATATGCAGAACATTGTGCATGTATGCAGGATTATTATAGGGCCAGGATATGAATCAGTTGAGAGGGTCTGATCTCACAAATCATGAATGAAGTTGGAGTAGCTGTGACTTAACCAGAATACCAACATCAAGCCGTGTCTTCATAATATAGCCACTTTCATTCATTAATTATAAAATAGGCCAATTTTATCTGCCAAGCCCTTGTTTCTTCCTTTTCACGGTGTGCCATTGAATAACTCTTTTCCCCCATCTACATGAGTGGATTTTTTTTTTTTCACCTCTAAAAAACATCTGCACCTTAGATTAAGCAAATCTATTTTTAACAGAGAATTGAGAATGGCAGATTTATTGCCAACCCATGCTGTGAGCTACCATGTAGTATGGTCCAAAGACACTAAACTGGGCAGGTGACTCATATTGGCACTCTTGCATCTTAGCTATGTACAAAATATCTGCCATTCTCATTGGTCTTTAGTATGGACAAAAACTTGTGATTTGCAAGCAGAAAGTTGGAGCATTGTAAGGACACCATGGACAATATATTTGTTTTCTGGAGGTCCTGTTTTCTTGAAGGTGCTGAACAAAAGTTTGTCTCATAATTAAACCAATCCTCCAGTGTGTTTTAACTGAAACACTGGTAGATTTACCTTCCCCCAAAAGCACTGTCATTTGTGATCCACCTAATGCTTCCAGAGACACCTCACTCTGCATTCTATTTACTTTAGTGAACATTCTGAAATATTTTGCAGATGGAAGATTTAAAATCTCCTAATTTTGCTCTTAATTAGAACCTGAGTGACTGACTCACTTTAGTGACTGACTCACTCAAAATAGAGGTTAACCTCTTGAAAACCAGGTTTGAAATGGCTGAGATTTTAAAGTTTTTATTTTTTTTATTTTTTTTAAATTTTTTTTTATAATCAAGCTTTATAATGAAAAGCCCATCTATTTTATCTAAAATAGCACTGATAACTCTACTAGGATAACAGAGCAAAATGACACTAGCTGACCATTGTATTTTTTTATATTTGATGACTAAAATGGCATTAATATGTTTAGTACCATTAAATTAATGGATTATCTAACCCCTTGGGTATTTTTTTTTCTTTTTGTGATTTTGTTTTTGTTTTTAAATCACCATTAATTCTTTTGGGTTTAATGTACAGCAGATGTAACATGGAATCTCACAATCTTTTCATGATGATGTCGTATTAAACTCCATTTAATGTGAAGTGTTACCATAAATTCTAAAACCTGTTTTGCAACACTGGAAGCCACAGTTAGGAAATTCCCCTAATCATTGTCCTTTATGCCTCTGAAGGTATAGATGATATAAAAGGTGTGCAAAACTGCATCTAATTACTGTTTTACTAAAGACAACTCTCTGTGGTATACTGTAGCAAGCAGGTTGGTCTCTGTATATTCATCAACAGGTCACAAAATGTCATAATAGGAATTAAGTACCATAATTATAAGAAGTTCTGATGAGGAAACTGTGTGCACAAAAATACATTCTGATATCAACTTCTTTATTTAAACAAAAGAGAGCAAAAACCACTTGTCTCTTCAGCCCTTCAATTTAGGCTGAACTACTGGTCCTGAAGTTGACACGCTGCTGGTGGTACTTACAACCAACATATTCCACTGACTTAAATGGCAGCTGTGAGTGTTTAGCGCACTTGAAAATCACGTCACTCACTTAAGTGCCCAGGTTACTTTATTTTTGTAATTTATGGCATGGGTGCCTAGAGCCTCGGAGAGGGCCCTCTTTTAATTCTTTTATAAATCGATATAAATAAAGGTATAGAATGCTTTGAGTTCAGGGAAGGCTGTGGGATTATCTATGAAATCGTATGGAAGACCTACTGGGGGAAAGGAGAAAATGTGTGTATAGGGACAACATGTTACAACAGAGCCCTTTAATTGTTGATGATGGGTTCAGACTTTTTCTTCAAGAAATGTTTTTTTGTCTCTGAAAAGAGTCATGGTGATGAAAGGACATGGTTTTGTTTTGAGAGAATGATATCTGCGAAGTATTTGACTCTCTGAATCACTCTGTTTTCAAAGCAGGCCAAATTACATCACCAAAGGCAAAGTTTTGGTATTTGATTTGATAATGAAATCACTTATTTTTATTAGAACTTGTATACATTATACTACAGATGTTTGGTCAGGCACCCACTTTCCATTTTTTTATCATTCATGAGAAACAGTAATCTACGGCCAGGAGAACCTAATCAGAAAGCCTGACTAATATTTTTGTAAACTTTTCTAGATGTTTGGAAGTCTTAAGGTTTGGTTGACAAGATAATGGCAGCTTTACATCTGTGTCCCTTTTTTTATGTCTTTGCTATTAATCTACAGAAAAGAACTTCTCCTATTTCACCGATTTCCAAGATATTCTTTTTTTTGGTACAGATTTCCACTGAACTAGGTGTCTACACTCAGCTTGCTTTTACACAAATCACTGATATTGTTGCTGTCACATGGTTTAGTTAAATTTGACTGACTCGAGATTATCAAGAGATTACAGTGAGATACATTACTTTATTATGACATTTTGGTGGTTTGGATTTATAACTGTGTGAAAATAGTAAGGACAGATATCCATCCAAATTACAGGGTGGTGTTCCTGATGTGTGCCAAACCAAAGGAAATAGTTCTCCAATGCAGGCTCAGGAGTACAGGCCTGCCAGACAGTTGTTTTCCTTTGTTGATGGTTTGGGGTCAGATCTTTGTTTCTGTCTAGGGAAGAGAGAGAGAGCCAAACTGAGCTCTGATACAGCTTTATTGTTAGTTACATTACAAGCTTCTATTTTTTTTTTTTTTTTTTTTTTTACAGATAGGTGAGGAAATACATAATTTTGGTACCAAGAAAGGATTATACATTTGGCTGAGAACAGAATAGGTTCCAGATGTAAGGCAGTTTCCTGTCTTCTGTAGAACAGGTGTCTCTCTTATTTAAGTTCCCATGCCTGTTTCGAGAACCAGCTAGTTTTTTTTCCTGTTCACATAACATAGGGCATGTTATTTTGCTGTTTTGAGAAACATGTATTTTATCAAGAAAAAGCATGATGTGTGTTTGTGTCAACGTTTATTAAGACACAAATTCTGTAGTTTTTCTGTATATCCAGGAGGCACTGTAGCACATGGATACATTTTGTCACATTTTTTTTGTCATACACAAAACCTTGATTTTTTTTTTTCCCAAACAATTTTAATATCGTTAGTCAGAGTTGTGGCATAGACAAAGAACTCACTGGGGGGAGAGAGAGAGAGAGAGTGTGTGTGTGTGTGTTTAATGCAGTGAATAGTTTGCAAGTTGGGGGAAATGATCGTTTTCTCCCTCTCCCACAACACTTTAAAGCCTTTATTCTATACACTTCCAATGCAGAGAGTGATTGAAGACTTGGCTCTAGAGTGGGAGACTGATATATATTAACATGTTTGCATATGCCCAAAACACCAAAATACATGGTGCACATAGGTATCCAGGTTCCTGGCCAAACTGGCAAATTAACTTGGTTTTGACATGTCACTAGCTACAATATAAACTTTGTATAAATCGAAAGGCTCACAAGATGGTGGGAATATATGAGCAGAGTTATAGTGGTTCAGGATTATTTATGGTAACTCCATATTGCCGTGCTTTCTCATTTCTGGGCTATTTAATCCTAACTCCCTGGCATTCAGATGTGTTATGTAGGTTTTTATGTTCTTAATATGTAGTGTAAAATGTTGTTGTTTTTGTGGTAGAAGAAAAACCTTAATAGAAACCATGAATAATAATCCAGTTTAATTTACTCTATTTTAACTATGTCTTTTGGTAACTTTGTCTCAATAAAATATTGATGAGGATGACATTTTTAACATTTCATATTTAGGTTTAACAGTTATACAAACCCATATCCAATTTGTTTACAGCTGAGTCCATTTCAAATGGAGAGACTGTTTGTTTAAAAGCAAACCATCAAAACTAACTGGCCAAACATCTTTTTTTGACACAAAAGTAAATAAGGAAGAATAACTAATTATTAGAGCTGAGCTCCCCTAAAGGATTGATCCTTCCAGATGTTTTTGCAACATCATTCTCCATGTGTGGGTTTATTTTGATTAAATGGCTTTCTGCTTTGTGGTTTCCCTTGTTCTGGCTGAACAAGCAGTAGGAGGATGCAGTCACCACACGGTGAAGCACTGTAATAAACGGCTTCAGATCTCTTGTAATTAGCTTTTAGTGTAAAAAAAAAACAACAACAACAAAACAACCCCTAACAAACCCTCTTCATCAGAGGTCAATACATTTGATGCTTATTTTCTTTTGAATTTGTGACCAAGGTAACAGCTCCCGTAGATAATTGTTTTCTAAACTATTTGTGTTAAAAGGTAAGACCTTGTTTCCCTGGCATTGCGGGAGGCCGCGGGCACTGGTGCACCTCCGCTTCTGACACATAATGGTCTAGTCTTCTGTGAACTCACAATACTTTGGTCTCGTTTCAGTTTATTGGGTTCAGGGATTTGGAGCAATCAAATTTTTGAATTGCTCCGCTATGGCTCCGCTCCAGCTCTGGGCAAAAACCTACTGGTCCGCGCTCCAGCTCCGGGCTCTGCTCCAAAGCCCTGATTGGGTTTAGTGTGTGGGTGATGATTGTATTTCTGGCCTGTGATATACAAGAGGTCAGACTAGAAGATCTGGTGGTTCCTTCTGGCCTTGGTGAGACAGAGTTTATGTAAAAAGGTTTCCTATAGATTTTTTCCTGGACCTCCCTTTATTATCTCTGGGATGTTACCATTGGTGCAAGCTGTATTTCTGAACAGATCTTCAAAACGAGAAGTGCTGTAGACAGGAAACCATAACCTAAAGCCTATGTTTCCAATGGCTCTGCAGTTTCAGCTCTGTCTCTGAACTGGCAAGTAGTCTATTGGCACCAGAATGTTTCTGTGCTGGCAGGACTTCTGATGAGGGTTTTTTTGTTTTTGTTTTGTTTTGTTTTTTTAAATGTTCTGAGATATGGCAAATGGAAGGGTGAACTTTGCATCACCTTCAGCTATCTGAAGAGGAATAACTTACTCTCCTTTTTCACAGATTATCTGAGGTGATTTTACAGCCTATGACAATTACATCTGGAAATCAATAAGTGCTCTGGACCTCTGATTTTCACCACTGATGAACCATTTAGGAGTCGGGGGCAGATGGGAGAGGATGATGATGCAGCCTTTTACTGAGTAAAAGATCTGTACTGTAGAAACTTACTGTCTCTTCTACTTACTGCTTATGAGTAATTAAGAATTGGGAAACATTTTGTTTACAAAAAATTCATTTGTAGAGTAGGTTTTTTCTGCTTACAAGGTAGGGGTGTGTGTCTGTGCGCGCGTACAAGATGTCATGAACACCAGCACTGCCACCTAAGAGTTTTCCTGATACACTAACTGTATTCAGAATTTGTAATTCTGCTTTAAAAACTGTATGCTGGTTGGGGAACTTCAACCATTTTCAATCCAACTTTTAGATGTCTCCTGTCTACAGAAGAAGGTGCAGCAGGAGTGCCACCTCCCCCAACTACTCTACCAGTGTCCTTATGTTGCAAGCTGGAGGGGGACACTCTCTAGGAATGAAAGATTAATTCAGTCAATTCCCCATTGTCTATTCTGTCCTTGAACATGCTCTGAGACAGCCAACATTATTGTCAGTAGTAGTGATGATGATGGACACTTGAATAATGAAAGTTGAAACAAGGCCACCAAATGCCTTTCAGGCGATACGGACTTTCAACCTGGCCTGTATTCACATTGGCCCCTTAGGGTATGTCTACACTGCAATTAAACACTCACAGCTTGGGCTACGGGGCTGTAAGGCTGTGGTGTAGACCAGGGGTTGGCAACCTTCGGCACGTGGCCCATCAGGTAATCCGAAGGCGGGCCGCGAGACATTTTGTTTACATTGACCATCTGCAGGCACGGCCTCCGCAGCTCCCAGTGGCTGCGGTTCACCATTCCCGGCCAAAGGGAGCTGCAGGAAATGGTGGGCCGCCGTGAACTGCGGCCACCGGGAGCTGTGGGGGACCAAGCCTGCGGATGGTCAATGTGAACAAAATATCTTGCAGCCTGCCTTTGGATTACCCTGATGGGCTGTGTGCCAAAGGTTGCTGACCCCTGGTATAGACTCTTGTGCTGGAGCCTGAACTTTGAGACACTATGCGGTGGGGAGGATCCCAGAGCCTGGGCTCTGTCTGAGCCCGAATGTTTACACTGCAACTTTACAGCCTCGCAGCCTGAGCCCTGTGAGCCTGAGTCAGCTGACACAGGTCAGCCAGGAGTGTTTAACTGCAGTGTAGACATACTGTTAGAGGTAAGAGCTTCTGAATCCATTTCATTGAGCTGTCGTGTCCCTTGTAACTAATTTCTTCTATCAGATGGTTGACTTTTTTACATACAATAGAATTTCACTTTTAGTGGATGCTGCTCGTAGTGATTGTTCAGGTACATGAACCAAAGCTGCTAACTATTGGATGCAGGTGGCTTTGCCTGCTCTTCCATCATTAATTTGCACTACCACGTTTAAATAAATAATAAGAGGGATTAAAAAAAGCTTGTGTTGCAATAAATGGTTCTCTTAATCTTTCACTGGTGTAACCATTGGACCTCTGTCGTTTTCCCCTTCCTCCCAACCTTTACGCTTTGTCATCCCTAACAAACTGTACGGTTTAGATGAGAGACAATCCTTGGGGCAATTCACAATCCAGATCAAAGAAATGTTGCAAGGGATGTCAGTTCAGTGTCCTGCAAAGCACGGTCTACTCCCAAATAATTTAGTAATAATTTATGCCCATCAGTAAGTCTTCAGTTGTAAGAAGAAAACTGGAAGTAATTTCTGATTCAAGGTGTGGAATTAAGAGGTATTTGCGTGCACGTAAAGAATGGCACAATTTGTAGGAGTGCCAGTCTTACCCAATTATAACCTGACTGACCTGCCTTGGCACATGTCTCGTAGAACTTGCTCTGTCCTCACAACGCCCACATTTTGCTTCTGTGAATTTATCCAATGTAGGAAGTTCATTGTTTGTCAGTCTGGATATAGAGATCACAGTGACCAGAACAATCACAAGTGTTGATCTTTGTATCAGAATTCCATGTATTTGGAATGTGACAACAGAGTTGCAATTACAAAGCCACATACATATAAACTTGTATATAGAAAAGCCATGTTTCGTTTCTGTTGTCTTGTGCATTGACATAAATTGGCGCTTCATATAGCTTGTGTTCTTCTGTCCACTGCTGAACACTAAATTCCTCCGAATTCTCCCTGCCTCGTACATGCACACTTAATTTTTTCTTTCCTTTTCCAAAGGCCTTCCTTCTGGCAACAAAGGCTCTAGCTGCCCCTTGACCCCTCAGCCTGTTAATATTTCTGAAACCCTTTTTTGTCCAGGACAACTGAGGTCCCTGAACGCCGATTCCCTACAGTGTCTTAGGCTGTCACCAAACTAGTATGCTGGCCCTGTGAGGGAGTGTTATGTTAACACACTGTACTATTGGAAACATTCCCAATAATTGTTAAAGGTACACGCTCTAATTCTGGTTAGAATTTATAACTGTTCTGGGTTTCTCTGCCTGTTGACACTAGAAAACAATGGCACTAACAATGCTGAGTGGCCAATCTGTACGTTGTACCTAGAATGGCAAAATTTAAAAAATAAATTTTTATTTAGATATCAAAGATCTTGAATGTACTAGTGTGATTGCCTTGGAAAAGCTCAACTTCCCACTCTAAGGAGTGACCTTCAACACTGCTAGTTAAGATGGGAGTTAGTGATGATACTGAAGAGCAAAATGCATCCTTGATCAGAGGCAGTTTTTTTTTCTTTTCTTTTGAAATATGGGAGGGGTGGACTGGAAGGGAAATGACCTCAGGAACCTAGAGTTATTACTTATGAAGTATTGCATCCCACATTTAACTATAACTGCCACTTGTTATACAGTCGCTATGCTTATGATGATTAGACTTGATGAGAGGAAATGGTCTGCTCCTTTACAAACCTGCATTCCACTTCAAATGTGATTGTTTGTTTGTTACTACCTGAGCTCAGGCGTCATAGGTTAGCTTCTCTTGGTATTTGCCTGTAATAGAATAACCAATATTTAATTAAAACTGCAAATTAAACTATTTTGTGAAATATGCTGAGAAAGTGACTTGCCTTAAAAACATACCCTGTGATATTTTTTTGTTTTTGTTTGTTTAACCCTGTAAACTTCTTGTTTTAAATGTATACTTTAACTGCTAACACTGAGTGGAGTTGTTGCATCTGCTGTGCTCTCTGTAAAGCCCAGGGAGCTTCATTTTAACCTTGTCTTCAGCATGCATCAGCAATATATAGTTACTAGATTTATTTTAAATATCTAAAACAATAACTGTTTCTCTTCTTGGAAATGTTGATTGTACAGTATGTTCCTAGCTATACTGATACAATTAAAAGACTTACGGCATTATTTTTATTACAAGACTCTAAGGACACCCAGATAAATAAGCATTGGTACAGTGTAATATGCTGTCTCTGCAAACAGATATTATGGCTGTGTACAATAGTAATATTCTTATTGTAAATTACCAATTCCTCCTCCTCCTCCCCTCCTCGAAAAAGACTGTGGCTGTTGACCAGCTTGCCAGAGCTGCCTTTAACCCCATATTCCCCCCCCCCACTTTCATTTAAGGAGACAGGTGTGACTTCCATTCCTCAAGCCAGAACTGACTCCCTTCAGGACCTATTAGCCTTGCTTGTTGCGGCCCTGATCCTGTAACCACACAGTAACCTTTCTCATGTAACTAGTCCCATTGACTTTAATGAGGTTACTTTTCCAAGAGTAAAGTTACTCACATATCCCATATTTGGGGCTCTAGTCCGGATCTGAAGTGTGGTCAAGTGGTTAGGGCACCAGCATTAGGACTTAGGAGACTTGGGTTCAAGTCCATACTCTGCCATGTAATTCCTCTGTGATCTTGGGTAACTATTTTAGCTTCTCTGTGCCTCAGTTCCCCATGGGGGGGAGGGATAGCTCAGGGGTTTGAGCGTTGGCCTGCTAAACCCAGGGTTGTGAGTTCAATCCTTAAGGGGGCCATTTGGCGATTTAGTTGGGAATTGGTCCTGCTTTGAGCAGGGGGTTGGACTAGATGATCTCCTGAGGTCCTTTCCAACCCTAATAATCTATGATTCTATGATCTGTGTGTGTAGGTATTTGGGCAGGCTGGGGTCAGGGAGAGACTACAGCACTTGTATCTCCCAGGGATGTTGGGAGGATCAATACTCAAAAATGGTGAGATGCTCAGATACTATGGTGAGGTGGGCGTATAAGTACCATAGATAAATAAACAGGTTCCACTTGAAAGAGGTGAGGCACGCTCTCTTCCCTAGAGGTTTAGCTTTCTACCTTTTCAGCCATTTTTGGCTCACAAGTGTGACAACGAAGAATTTAAAGTTTCTAGAGACACTTGTGTAGATTCTGTGTAATGTCTACCAATTACCAATTTACAATTATTTTTTTATAAGCTATAAACTGTTAAAGCTCTTTGGAAGCTGACAGACTTAAATATGACAAAAAGCTAATGAGAGAGCTGTATTGTACTAAAAAGCTAAAATCCAAAGTAAATTATATAGCTTGGCATGGTTCAGTTCTCCAGTTTTAAAAATGAAGATATTCAGTGTATCTCAAAATCCCTATAAATTGAATGTTTCAATGTGTAAGTGGAAACACACATTTGTTGGATAATGGAGCATAAATTCTGGATCTCTTGCATATGATGTGGTGGTGTTTTTTTAATTTTGAGTTGTATGACAAACACTTATATGTGAGCCTAATGTTAATACATAAATCCGAGAGACATAAATATATGGATATTTGGAATTATTTTTTTTAAAAATGAAAAGCATCTGCATTTTTCCAACTAGAAAGGACAATGCCCTGATTTAGAATCTCTGTCCCCTCACTTAGAAAATCCTGATAAAGAAGGGCCAACTGATTCAATGCATTAATGCATGTGTTTCACCTCTGACCATATGTGCAAAAAAAAAAAAAAGATACAATAAAGATAAGTGCTGTTTGTTAAGAAATTATTTTTGAATAAGCACTCTATAGATTCTTGGATGGATTCCACTAGCGAGTAGCTGGAGAGTTCAGCTGTGGATACAACAGCTGAAGGATTTGCAAATTTGTTGGAACACAACAGCTGAAGGAATGCCAAATTTGGAATTAGGCCAAATTTGTAAACTTTAAATCCTTGGCACATGCCTTTTAAAAAGCCAGTATGAGAGTTTCTGTATCTTTGTCACCTAACTCCAAGAGCTTGGAAGTCAGAAATTAGCAAAGTTGGCTGGTTCATTAGGTCTCCAAGGATAAAAGGCTATAGTCAAATGCTGCTCAGGTCATAAGCAAAAGTCAGTTTTGGTGACAACACGCTACTCTCCTGTGGTCAGTTGCCCACGTGACAATACAGCACACAACTTCACATAATTGGAAGTCTGTGAAAAATGATTCAAAGCTGAGTGTCTTTTGCCATATATAGTGATTAGAAATACATAAGCTTACATACTTACCTCTTCTGTCGTTAAACTTCACCAACATCTTATTTCGGTATTCGTTGATTTTAAAAATGCACATCCAACAAGCTGTAAGTAAGTTTACAAACATTTGAGACAATATGAAGTGGAGTAATGTATGGAATGACTTTCAATGTGTCAAGTTAAGCACACACAAGTCTTTGTAAGATTGGATCATGTCTCATTAAAGAAACACAGTTAACTGAAAATTCACACTTTTTTCTCTCTGAGATTTGTTTTTTAATCTACAGTGGTTATAAGGAACACATATGACACTCATTCCTGTAACAGGAAATAAACAACTTTCTTTAGCTTACTTTATGTACAGTCAGTTTTACTGGAATCTTATATAGTCATTGATCAGCTTTCTCCAATGTCTGTATGGGTCAGCAACATTAGAGAGGGAAGTGGCGGGGGGAAATATATATTTTAAGAGAACCTCTATAAACCCACAAAAATTGTCAGGGGCATTTGGAGGCAGATCTAGTATCTGAAACATCTTTTAATCTTTTGAACTAGATTTCAGGTTGGCAGTGATTTTTTTAATATTAACCTTCCACAACATGGCATCATACCCTTCCTAAACTTACTGCCATCTCCATCAAGCGAAAGCCTAAAGGCTTGTCTACACTTACAGCACTGCAGCCACAATAGCGCTTAATGAAGACGCTATCTACACCGATGGGAGAGCTTCTCCTGTCGGTGTAGGTACTCCCCCTCCCCGAGTGGCAGTAGCCATGTTGATGGGAGAAACCCTCCCATCTACATAGCACTGTCTATGCTGGGAGTTCGGTCGGTATAACTGCATCACTCAGACGTGTGGATTTTCCACACCTCTGAGCGACATAGTTGTACTGACAAGTTTGTAGGGTAGACCTCAGTGTCTTATTCTGTCACCTTTTAATGGGACGACTTCTGTACTAAGGCACTCTTTCGCATAAGGGTGGTTGTAAGGCCCTGCCAGGATAGAGCACCATGCCTAGGGAGTGCACCATGCTCAGTGAGAGTGTGAATTACAGAGTCAAGGGCTGTCCACAAGGATGCTCTGCCTTCCATTACTCTGGTGTGTAGCCCTAGGGACTCTTGATGACAGCTCCTCGACTGACATCCACTGACATGGTGGTTCACAGGGAGCCAAGTCTCTCTCATATGTAGGCCCTGATCTAGCAGAACGCTTAAGCACATATGTAGTCCCATCAAATCCAATGGGACTATGCATGTTAAGTGATTGTTAGACTGGGGCCATAGGCTAGTCAGGGCTCAAATCATAATATATATTATTATTACATATTGCTAGTTCTTGTCACACTTATTAGCTTGTTTTTTGTAAAGGAAAGTTTTGAGTGTGGGTATCTTATTTTGACTGAAATTGCATGTAGGATTCTATCTTTTTGAAAATTGGATATTATCATTTTCTGTCACATTATACAATTTAATCTATATTGGTTATTCTGGTCTGTTGATTCGGGGACACATTTCCCATCTGACTGCACTTTTACATCCTATCACTGACAATGAGCTTATGTGCTAAAATTGAAACTGGCAAATAAAGCAGCCAGAAATTGTCATGAATCTCCTACAGAGCACCCATGTACTTGCCAGAAATGCTTCAATTTTTACTTATAGAGATAAAATAAGGAGCATGGTGCTGGGGAGAACTTCCCATCAAAGCTTCTGTTAGCTGTCTGCTTTAGATGCTCATGCAGCTGTTTTTCCTTGAAACTGTTCCAGGGAAAGGGTCATTGCTGATCCAGAAAATGTATTATTGTTTTATTATATGTTATGATTATCACTCATGGCATCGTGTTTAGTTATATTACAAGTAAACATTGGCCCAGTTTCAGGCCGGGTATGATTCTTTTGCAGACAGTGGAGTTACACCAAGGATTGATCTGGCCCACTGTGTAGTCTCTAATAGTGTCCTTAACTGCCGTTTAAAGAAGAGGTTCAGCTCTGTGTGTGTGTGTGTGGGGGGGGGCAACAGCGAAGCAGTAGGGATTCCGTTATTTCCTGCATACCATGAAGGTATCCACTTCTGATCTCAGTGAGGTTGGAAGGGCATCATTATGGGCCAAGAGCAGTGCCAATGGAAAATCTCCCTTGGGGAGAAGGGTGCAATGGCATGCATATGTGATAGTCCTCATATGAGACAGACGTGACTTTTAGCTGGTGTGGGGTGCATGAGGCTAATGCTCCACCTCCTTAATGCCACAGTCATTTCTGTAGGCAAAGCTTTGTTTTCAGAATTGGGGTTTGATGAAGGAGATTATTTCATTTCTGAAGACAACCTTATCTGGAGTCCTTTTGAGCACATATGTGTTTGGAAATATTGTTCTTTGTGGCTGGGTTTAGGGTTGTGTCTTGCAGGCAGGAATCCCTCCTCTGGGCTGAGTTCCTCTCATTTCACTTGTCACAATTGGGTGATACACTGATGTTCTCTCAGCTCTTACTTCTCTTCATGTATAAATGGAAATGTCCTGACCCACATATTGGATCCATGGGTGGATTCTTGTTCCTGGGTGGAGCACCCCCACACAAGCCAGGGTCTGCCATGATTGATCTGATTGCTGGATCAGGGCCTGAAACCTACCACTTCTTCCCCCTGCCAAAAAGTCTATGTATCTTTCATTTCCATTGTTGTTTTTTTCAGTGTTGGAACCTTTCTAATTTTCAGTTTTAATGTTGCAGAACAGTATTTTTTTTTGTTGTATTTAAAATATTTTTTATATATTCCAGTATTCTTTTATATAGTGCCTGGATCTCTTAGGTAAGAGAATGGCATTGCACTTAAATATAATAAGGAAATTATTATTATTATTAACATGCTGAGTTACAGGCTTTTTGTTTATTTTTAAATACAGAGAGAGAGGATTTTTTTACCCTATTTTCAAGGAGTAGATTCCTTGAGTTCAGGCGTGTAAAGGGTGGATATACTTGCAAGGTAAATGAGTAATTATGTTATTCCTGTAATTAAAGTGAACAAACAGGATTTTTGTCACCAGATCAGATAGTTTTCTCCTTTTAACTTGCTGATAATTATACTGTCCTTTTTGTGTTTGATCTCTGATAATTTAAAACCTAACCCCAGCACCCCCCAAACTGATGGAATTATTCACCTGCAGATCTACAGTACATTAAGCCACATTAGGCTTTTCCAGGGTAGGGTACAAGTGTTGAGGGTTCTTGGTGTGCCTGCTCCACAGCAATTACTTGAGTCCAGTCCTGTTGCCATCTGTCCTCTCCAAAATTCCTGCCTCCCAGCAGGAGGAATCTGCTCAGGGATTGTTGGAAATAAATGTCCAGAAAGGAGAAGCACAAAATAATTCTGGCTTTGCAGAGTTAACTTGTGCTCTTATTTGGCTCAGTAAACTGATGCCAGTTATATCCTACCAATGGTATAGAAATATGCAAAGGGGTTTATCTAGGTGCTACATTTCTCAAATGTCTGGTCGGCAAGAACTCAATAGTTTGACTATCTTTGAGTGGGGCCCATTTTGAAGGTAACTAATACTATATCGTCACTAAACTAGAGAAACACAGAGCATATTGGGAAATGAAGCTTTCATATAAATAAATAAATAAAATTTTTAGTTCAAAACCATTAGTGACGCCAGTACCCACTGCTTTCTCCAACTTTAAACAGAAATAGAGCTCGGCATGTTACGGTCTGGGGTAAGATTTGTATGGAAACTGTTTCTGAAGTATAAATCTATGTCCTCAATGTCCACTCTCTACAGGTACCATAAAAATACCATATTTGCTCCATTAATATCTGAAGTATCTAAGATTTATAAGATATGCATGATTTTATTAATAATTTTTAAAAATATAAAATAACTATTACATAGGATAGTTAAATTTTATGAGAAGAAAAAAATGACCTGATGACAAATTTAAGACCATATTGCAGTTTAAAGTGACCTGTTTATGAAAGAGTGCTTCAGCAAGATGTGTATAACTAGGAATGTTAAAATTACTTTAAAAAGTAAATCAATTGAGTAAATCCACTTCTTATTGATGATTTTGTGTCATGAGTATGAGATCTCGCAATGAAAGGCCTGCTGTACTGATAACCAGAATGGTGTCATTCATGTTCAGGACAAGAATGGCAAGATAAGTAATTGAAAGTAATCTGGATTAAATTATTATGAAAAGTAATGGTACCTTGATGATTACTTTAGTAAATCTGGTTATAGATAAACTGTTTATGGTAAATCAATTACTTTAGCAATCCTGACTGTACAATTGGCAAACAAATATGTGATTTGATCCCTGTAATTCCCATTATAGACAAGGTGATCAATCGTCTTTATATGAAGATGTATTAGCCTTTGGTATTTAAAATTTGTCTGTTTAATCGGTATTTACAGTCTTCATTAGAATCTTGTAATTTCAACCTGTCACTTTTTTCCTAGGGTGTGGTGTATGGAGCAGTGTGACCTAGTGGTTAAAGCTGACAAAAGTGAATCAGGAGCTCAGAATTCTATTCATGGCAATGCCACAGGCTCTCTGGCTCTGATCAAGTCATTTAGCCTCACAGTACTTTAGTTTCTCCATCTGTACATACGTATATAGTACTTAAAGTGCATTTAGATCTGTGGATGAAAGGTTCTGAATATAAAGTATTAATTATTTTAATAAAGGACAAAGCCCTAATTGTAAGCAGGTCTTAATTATAACTTCTTACACTATTTAAAAGTGTATTTTATAGGTATAATTGTAATAATAAATTAATCTTTTGTCATTTTCAAGACCTGTACATTAGCTTGCAAAGTGACAGATAACCATATTATTCTCTTCCTTGTGCACTTTTCCTCCCTGTATTCTTGTCTTCTATTCTGTTCCCATTTTAGTTTAGGACCTGATTCTAGAAATGCTCACTTGTTAGGCCCATGAAATTCAATTAATTAAATTCTTTAAGTGAGAGAAATTGCTCACATGTGTAAGTGTTTGCAGGATCAGACCTATAGACTGTAAATTCCTTAGAGAAGATCTGTTTTTATCTGAGTTATAAAACACCATACACCATGTACGGCCCTATGTAAGTAAAAAAAAAAAAAAAAGTGTATCACCTTAGCCAGAGGAGAAAAAGGATGCAGTGTTCATTCTTTGTTGTGGACTTCACAGCAGTGTAGCCGTTACCTTACTGCTACTCTTTAGTCCTCTATGTAGTCCCTTGCTTTCCTAACCAAATACACTCACTTCCTCCACTTGCAAGAGAAATATGGACAATATGGGGGTCATAGTGGATCACAAGCTAAATATGAGTCAACAGTATAAGTCTGTTGCAAAGAAAGCACACATCATTCTGGGATATATTAGCAGGAATGTTGTAAGCAAGACACGAGAAGTAATTCTTCTGCTCTACTCCTAGGGTGACCAGATGTCCCGATTTTATAGGGACAGTCCCGATATTTGGGGCTTTTTCATATATAGGTGCCAATTACCCCCCACCTCGTCCCGATTTTTCACACTTACTATCTGGTCACCCTATCTACTCCACACTGATTAAGTCTCAACTGGAGTACTGTGTCCAGTTCTGGGCACCACATTTCAGGAAGGATGTGGACAAATTGGAGAAAGTCCAGAGAAGAACAACAAAAACAATGAAAGGTCTAGACAACGTGACCTATGAGGGAAGCTTGAGAAAATTGGGTTTGTTTAGTCTGGAGAAGAGAGGACTGAGGGGGACATAACCATTTTCAAGTACATACAAGGTTGTTACAAGGAGGAGGGAGAAAAATTGTTGATCTTAACCTCTGAGGATAGGACAAGAAGCAATGGCCTTAAATTGCAGCAAGGGCAGTTTAGGTTGGACATTAGGAAAAACTTCCTAACTGTCAGGGTGGTTAAGCACGGGAATAAATTGCCCAGAGAGGTTTTAGAATCTGCATCATTGGAGATTTTTAAGGGCAGGTTAGACAAACACCTGTCAGCCATAGTATTATCTAGACCATACCTATGTCTACACTGGTAATTGAACGACATAACTTTTGTCTTTCAGAGGTGTTCACCCCTCCACCCCCCCGGTCCCTGAAAGACAAAAGTTTTGCCGTGACAAGTGCCAGTGTGAACAGCGCGTTGTCAGCAGGAGAGCCGCTCATTGGGTGTGGAAGTTTTGTTTTGTTTTTTTTGTTGGCAGGAGATCCTACAGACAGTGGCTACGCTGCACGACTTTTAGTGGCACGGCTGTAGCGATACAGCCATGTCGCTAAAGCTGTGTAGTATAGGCATAGCCTTAGTCCTGCCATGAGCGCAGGAGACTGGACTAGATGCTTCTGGAGGTCCCTTCCAGTTCTACGATTCTATAATTCTTCTCCAAAGTTATCTTCAATTACTGTGGTTTTCCTCAGCTGATAGAGGGCTTTCGAAGAGCAAAGTGATCCTGGATCATAAAAGTAAAGGGAGTTTTTTCCATTGGCTTGAATGGGAGCAGAACAAAGCCTTTCAGCCGTGAGTAGCATCTATGTGCCAAGACTCCCTTGATTTCCACAATGCTAGTCGCTACAGCTCAGAGGTCAGTTTCACCAGACTTGTTTGTACGGCAGTAGTTACTCACCATGGAAGAAATGGCTTCACCTGACTGTATGAAAGCAGCGATAAATTCATTACATTCTGAATATGGCCAATAATGAGCCAAAAGACTGGTTTATTAGCGGAAAAAATATAGAGCTAAAGGTTTCACAGGTCTTGCTAGAATGTTTGAAGTACTGTTTCTGTTTTTGCATATAAACAGAGAGCTTGTTTTTTCCATGTGTTGTCTCTTTCACTACTTAATAAAGGTAGAAGCCTCAACACTGTAAAAAAAAAATTAAAAATCTTTGCAATAGATTCTTGCTGTTCTTGGCTCCAGAAGTTTCCAAAATGGATGATAAATTGTCAGGAGGAGTGAGCTATACATCACTGGAAAAGCTCTCCTGATAAGCCAAAGAGCAAATAACTCTAAGACATGCAGATATCTATGTTTATAGATGGTAACCATGGATGGTGGCAAAAATACAATTACTTTTCACAGTGCCCCCAAGCAAGTTGGAAGATACCTTGTGGGGGGAGAGGGGGAAATTCTCTATCTCTCTAAAATTTGAATACATTCATTCCTACCGCTCTGTGAGGAAATGTCAGTGTCTGGGGTTTTATTAGTTGGCAAGAGCTACTATGACTAAATCTCAAAAGACTACTTTAAAAAAAATTGCATGTATTTATATATATAATATTTCTTGTCCGCCAGAAAAATTCTGATCAATCCATGTATGGTCTGTATTTGCAAAGTGCTGCTAGCTGCTTGCTCAACATTACTGGAAAACTGCATAGCTGTAAATGCATTCACTTACTTGTCAGAACTCAGAGTTCCCATGTTAATCATAACAAGTATGTGCAGAGAGGAACTGACCCAGCCTCTGCCAATAATCCCACTCTCTGATCCTGGTAACATCTGTGCTGGATTTTCTTCCTTTGTATAATTAGATCCATTGATGTTTTCTTCGTATTTAGCATACAGTGCGGTATGTTACTCTGAAAGTACAAGCTAAAAATGTATTTTAGGAGTAAGAAGGCTTGGGAAATGGCTGATGGAACTGATTAACTTTAATTAATGATACTTTAATATCTGTAGCATTATTATTTTAAAATCTACAGTACCTGTTCATTCTGTGGAAATTCCACTATTCTTGAATTTTTAGAATATTTTACTTTTAAAAAAGATAACTGTAGCTCTTCTCATCATTGGTTTACATTAAAGCCTGTGCCAAATAATTTTAATCTGAGATGTAAAACTGTAAAATAAATGGACAGACCAAAATAAATAAATAACCCTACTGTTATGAAAAAGAAATGTAATTAAAACCAGACTTACTGTAAACACATTCAACTAGGTTTAAAGTCCTTGCTTTTGAAACTGTAATCACTGTCTGGCTATGTGAGAGAGAACCAAAGGAGCATGTTTTGATTGTGAGATAATGCAGTTGTACTTATAGCATTGATCAACATCTACCTCATAGTCAGAACTCTCTGAATTAGGTCATGCACACCTCAGCGGTCAGCAGGCTTCATTTGTTACCTGAACTGATTTGCTTCTCTAATAATTTGAGGTGATACATATATTATCAAGAAGGGCTGTTTCTAATCAAACAATTTCTGGTAACCAAGTCAGAAAATGTAAGCATCTGATGCACATGCAGTTTTCCAGAAATCACAGCTTTCTGGCTTGTAGAAACTTAAAGCTGCAGGCCAAAACTGAAATCCATACATATATAGGTGAGATTTGTGCATAGGCACTTTGAAAATCCCACCCTTATGTGCCTAAATGTGGACATAAGAGCCTAATTTTAAGATCCCATTTTTTAATATGTTGGTCAGTGTTAAAACAAAGTAGAACAGGCCCAGTTCACAAGTACTGTAAATCAGGGTAGGTCTAATGACATCACTGGAGGTATGTTGATTTACATCAGCTGATGATCTCATCCGTTGTATTCAGAACACTAAGTAACTTGCATTGTGGAGATAGTTTTACGCTAAACTAGTGTAGGAATATTTGGGGATTACTTTTAATCAATGGACTCTGGTCTAATCTGAAGATTGCAATAGCGCATTGATGTGCCTATTTAAAAAAAAAAAAATCTGCTGTGAGACCATTTATTCTTCATTTCCAAGTCTCTCCTGTTGTCTGCTGCAAGTAATTTTGAAATAACTGTTATATCCTTAACATTTATTTACATCTACTTAGAGCTGGATGAAAGCATTTTGACTAATTTTTACCATATTTTTTTCATCAGTTTTTCAATGGGTACTTACTTTGATGTCTGTATATGAGGCATTTGCCAAATTCTATAAATAGTTGAACACCCTCCATTAAGTAAAATATTTGATGAATGTGACTGCTTCATTTTGTCTATAGTATACTTGAATATTTCTGGAGGTATATGATCAGCTCTTGATACAGTAGCATTACTTCAGTTGACAGTTTACACCCTTTAGGTGACTTGGCAATTTTATATTGACTTCCATTTGCATGAACAAACTTCTTCTTTCCTCCCTCAGTGTTTGATTATTGGAGGTGGTCCATGTGGTTTGCGGACTGCCATAGAACTTGCCTTTCTGGGAGCCAAGGTTGTAGTTGTGGAGAAGCGGGACACTTTCTCAAGAAACAATGTGCTGCATCTCTGGCCTTTTACAATCCATGACCTCCGGGGTTTGGGGGCGAAAAAATTTTATGGAAAATTCTGCGGAGGATCTATTGACCATATCAGTAAGTACCAGTGACTATATGGAAATGTACAATTTTGTTGAATGCTTGCTATGCAGAAGACTGGCTTCAGAAATATTAATAGAGATCTTCTGGACTTGCTGTGTAGTGTTTCTTTACCAAGATAGTAATGATACATCCTGAATACACACACAGAGAAAAATCCCCAAAGTCAAGCACTTCTGATTTGCCAAAATTGCATAATCTTATTTGAACGATAACCTAAGCTCCTCGTCAAAGCTTTAAGAGAAACCTTGTGTTTTTTTTTTTTAATTGCTGTCCAGAACCAGTTTAACAGACTTCATTTTAGGGTGCTTTTAAAAGTGTACTCTAAAAATAAAAGGTTTTACAGTTGTATGAATGATACTGCTGCTTTATATCTAGTGCCTTAGTTGTACTAAGTGCCTCACAAAATACCGAAAAAGGGATGGTGCCTACCCAAAAGGGATTTTAACTTAACTTGGACAAAAACAAACCTCTTGAACAGCATCTTGAGTGTGGGAATGTTTGCAGATATTATTGAGGAGGAGAACTTCTAGAGAAAATGGTACCAAAAATAGTAAACCAAATGTGTTAACAAAAACCATGGAAGTGAGTTTTGATCACTTTGGGGGAGGGAGGGCTGTCTGCTTTTTCTTAAAAAGCAGGTGGGATGGAGGAGAGTGACATCTGATTGTGTGGCTATCTGTTTTCATTTGAATGCGTATTCATCACAGTATAACTAGATGTAATTTAGATGTATGTTTGACTAATATGAGTTAGATAGTGGGTTGGTAAACAAATGTCCTTGTACATGAAGGTTGCAAGCTTGGCCCACAGAAGTCAATGGGAGTTTTGTCACTGACTTCTTTGGGACAGGATTTCACCCATAATCCAAACATAAGGATACAGGACATACTTTTACACTGATAAGCCTCCTGAACAAGTAGGCAGACCACTCTAGGGTATTTGCCTGATTGCTTGTATGGTTCGAAAGGATGTCACCACCGTGTGTGTGTGTGTGTGTGTGTGTGTGTGTTTTGTAAAGATTAAAAAAAAATGGCAGGGAAGAGAGGAGAAAACACCATCCTGGCCACTATGGATGTAGAAGCCCTCTACCCCAGCATTCCACACAAAGATGGACTACAAGCCATCAGGAACAGTATCCCCTGTGGCAAACCTGGTGGCTGAACTTTGTGACTTTGTCCTCACCCACAACTATTTCACATTTGGGGACAATGTATACCTTCAAGTCAGCGGCACTGCTATGGGTACCCGCATGGCCCCACAGTATGTCAACATTTTTATGGCTGACTTAGAACAACGCTTCCTCAGCTCTCGTCCCCTAATGCCCCTACTCTACTTGCGCTACATTGATGACATCTTCATCATCTGGACCCATGGAAAAGAAGCCCTTGAGGAATTCCACCATGATTTCAACAATTTCCATCCCACCATCAACCTCAGCCTGGACCAGTCCACACAAGAGATCCACTTCCTGGACACTACAGTGCTAATAAGCGATGGTCACATAACCACCACCCTATACTGGAAACCTACTGACCGCTATACTTCCCTACATGCCTCCAGCTTTCATCCAGACCACATCACACGATCCATTGTCTACAGCCAAGCTGTAAGATACAACTGCATGTGCTCCAATCCCTCAGACAGAGACAAACACCTACACGATCTCTATCAAGCGTTCTTAAATTTACAATACCCACCTGGTGAAGTGAAGAAACAGATTGACAGAGCCAGAATACCCAGAAGTCACCTACTTCAGGACAGGCCCAACAAAGAAAGTAACAGAATGCCACTAGCCATCACCTTCAGCCCCCAACTAAAACCTCTCCAGCGCATCATCGAGCTACAACCTATCCTGAAGGACGATCCCTCACTCTCACAGATCTTGGGAGACAGGCCAGTCCTCGCTTACAGACAGCCCCCCAACCTGAAGGAAATACTCACCAGCAACCACACACCACACAACAAAAACACTAATCCAGGAACCTATCCTTGCAACAAAGCCCGTTGCCAATTCTGTCCACATATCTATTCAAGGGACACCATCATAGCACCTAATCACATCAGCCACACTATGAGGCTCATTCACCTGCACATCTACCAATGTGATATATGCCACCATGTGCCAGCAATGCCCCTCTGCCATGTACATTGGCCAGACCGGACAGTCTCTACGCAAAAGAATAAATGGACACAAATCAGACATCAAGAATTATAACATTCAAAAACCAATCGGAGAACACTTCAACCTCCCTGGTCACTCAATTACAGACCTAAAAGTCGCAATTCCTAACCGAAAAAAACCTTCAAAAACAGATTCCAATGAGAAACTGCAGAACTGGAATTAATTTGCAAACTGGACACCATTTAAATTAGGCTTGAATAAAGACTGGGAGTGGATGGGTCATTACACAAAGTAAAAACTATTTTCCCCCTACTGTTACTCACACCTTCTTGTCAACTGTTTGAAATGGGCTATCTTGATTATCACTACAGAAGTTTTTTTTTTTCCTGCTGATAATAACCCACCTTAATTGATTAGTGTTGTTAGAGTTGGTATTTTTTCTGTGTGTGTGTGTGTGTGTGTGTGTGTGTGTGTGTGTGTGTAATCTTCCTACTGTATTTTCCACTGCATGCATCCGATGAAGTGGGTTTTAGCGCTTGTGCTCAAATAAATTCGTTAGTCTCTAAGGTTCCACAAGTACTCCTCGTTCTTTTTACAATAAATCAAAAAGTTTGTGGAAACCTAAATGTGCTTCCCAACTCTTATTATAGGTGGGGCTGGCAGTACTACCTATTAATAAGAGTGCCTGCCACTTCCCATTTTAGGACCCTGTTTTCAGTTGCTTATAACTTTCCCAAATTTTAGCTCTTTGGCCTGCAATTTTCTATGGCAAGTGTCTGTGTCAGGATGAACTTTATTTGGAAAATTTCAGACAAAATGGTTCAGCTGTTTCCTAGAATGAGGCTAGGGATAAAGACTTTGGTGACCTTTTCTATGAGAAGCTCTCTAGTGTCTCCACAGTTTGGAGCACAGACTTGAAATTTGGCAGGGGAGTGGCTATTGTGTCAGGGATGTTTGCTTTCCCCTTGAAAATCTGCCCAAATTTGGCTAAAGTATAAGCCTTTGAAAAATTGCAGTAGGGCATCCTCTGTAGGTATTTACTAGATCTGAGTCTCTCTCCTGTGCTCTGTGCTCTCCTTGCTGGCATTCTAGCAGTGTGGAGGAGAAAGCTGCCTGAACCAACTGCAGAGGGGACAAGAGCCAAACTTGGGGCTGTGCCAGGGGGAGCAAAAAATGGGAAAAGGAGCCTTTGGGGTGTAGAAATGGCTGGGCTAAGAGACTGGGATGAGAATCCTGAGGAATGGGGGCTGAGGTTGGCTAGGTGAGAAGAATGGGACTGGTATGAGAAGCCAGCGGTTGGGAAGAGATGGGACTAGAGTAGGGCAAAGCTGGGGGGAAGGGGCAAAAGGGTCGAGCTTGTGGAATGGGTAGAAAAATATGTGCCCACTAGAGCTTGGAATAGAGCACTGTCCCCTCCAGAGCTTGAAGTGGAATCGAAGATTTCTCTGTTTTCCGCAAATATCTGTGAAATCCAGTGTCCGTGTCTCATCCCTTCTACTGCTAGTCCACACACAGTTCGACAACTTACTACTGCTGCCATTTACTCCATTAGCTCACATGGCAGAGGACTACGTGTTGGATCAAAACTATGTTAAAAGAACATGATTAAGGTTGCAGAATCAGGAAATACGAAGGTATTTAGTATTAAGGTTGCCTATGCAATCTTAATTGAGCCGCCTTGGGCATATGCATTATGGTACAGTCTTTAACTATGTAACGTAACATACTATTTTTTCCACAAGACCTGTTCCTCATTCAGTGCACAGGCTAGACCTGTTATGTGATGAATCCGAGTTGTATAGTAAAGGAGAGTGTTGTCTGTAGAACTGCTACTTCAGTTGCATAAGTTGGAAGGCGTGTAGTGAATGAGGCAGGGGATTGCAGGAAGAGAAAGGATGATCTCTTGGTTCAGGCAGTGGAATGCTGCGCTGGGAAGTAAATTCTACCCGTGCCCTGCCACAGAGTGATGCTGGGCAAGTCACTTAAACTAAACTTTTCACAGGTGGTCATAAATTGTGTGTATGTGCCTCATTTTCTGGGTGCCTGTCTTGAGACCCTGGGCCCCATTTTACAAATGGGGAACTGAGGCAAAGAAAGATTAAGGTAAAAAATATCCATTAATTTTGGATACCCAATTTGACATGCCAAGGACCTGATTTTTCAGAGTGCTTAGCATTATTTTAATACTCAATAGCTTCAAAACACAGTTCCCACTGTCTTCAGTTGCGAGCGCTCAACACTTCTGCAAATCAGGTCTCAGGGTCTCAAGTGAGGCACCCAGAAAATGAGGAGAACACAGTTAATGACCACCTGAGAAAAGTTAGGCTCAAGTGACTTGCCTAGTCTCTAGGGACTCCAGCAGAGAAACTGAAAATATGTTATGTATCTTTACAGTGCCTAGCACAATATGAGGGCCCCAGGTGCTACCACAATATTAATTTAATAAAGGAAATGCTGTTACATAGTCTAAAATGACAAATGTATTATCATTGTTCACAGGTATTCGACAGCTTCAGCTTATCCTCTTCAAAGTTGCACTTATGCTGGGAATTGAAATCCATGTGAACGTAGAGTTTGTGAAAGTTCTGGAACCTCCTGAAGATCAGGAAAACCAAAGTACGGCTGACTTGTGACTTCAAATCACAAAATTAAGAAGCCAGTAACTTTGTCCTATTGAATTACTCTCACTGTATGAAATAACTGTATTATCATTTGTGAAATAATTTCTAATCAAGCCAAGGTAGCCACACTTCCTCTTAAAGAAACTTGTGCCTTTCTTATGAAACGGTGTATGGAATTGCAAGCATGATAACTGTCATTGTATCAATATACTGATCCATTTAAAAAATATGCCCGGGCCAGAGAAGTAGAGGTTTCTCACTATGCCTGCTGGCATGTGCTTGAGGTTTTGTAGGGAGGCTAGTATGGCCTGCTGCTGTCTTCTTGGCATGAGAATTTTAGATTGATAAATATGAATTTTGAGGATATCTTTAAGCCCCATGAGCCAAATGTTGCTCTTCCTTCCATCGTATGCGACTCCCATTGACAGTTAGTACCCTATCAGAAGTTAGCCATTCTCATTGAATGGTATTTACCAGTATGTATAAATATGGCTGCGAGTCTGTCACAGACACCATGGATTCCGTGACTTTCCGGGACCTTCGGAATTTCTGCAGCGGCTGGTCGGGAGGCCACCTGACCAGTTCAGGCAGCCCCTGGGCTAGCCGCTGCTGGGGCAGTTCTCGGGCCACCGCCTCCCCCACAGCAGCAGCAGGAGGCATTTTGGGTGTGGGAGGGGGCTCCGGACTGGGGGTTGGAGCACTGGAGGGGGTGAGGGGACTCTGGGCCGCACTTCCCTTGCAGGGCTCCCCAGAAAAAGGGCGACATGACCCACCCTCCCTCAGCTCCTGGCTCTGTGCACTGCCTCCACCTGCAGGCACCACCTCCACAGCTCCCATTGGCCATGGTTCCCAGACAATGGGAGCTGTGGAGCCGGCTCTTGGGGCAGGGGCAGCGCGCGGAGCTAGGAGCTGAGGGAGGGACATGTCCCCACTCCCAGGGAGCCGCAAGGAGCCACGTAGGGAGCTTGCCAGCCCCACCAACTTCTCCCCCCTAGCACCAGCGGGGGTCCTGGGCTGCCCATGGCTCTTCTACCTCCCCCCCCCCCCCCAAAATGATTTAGTCGGGTATATAGTACAAGTCATGGACAGGTCATGGGCCGTGAATTTTTGTTTACTGCCCATGACTTTTACTAAAAATACCTGTGACTAAAACATAGCCTTAGTTTATAACGTGGTGCAAAAATTTAATATAGAGTGAGCAAGTTTTCCATTTTATATCTTGGCGGCTAATACTACTTCTGTGTTGTTTTTAATTGACTGTGGGTAGATGAAATGAGATAAAGGGATACTAGTTATGATTGTCAGTATTTGTATTTAGAATATTTGTCATTAACATAAGTACAGGTAATACAAACATTTTCAGATTCTGTTTTAGGTTAATGAAAGTGATGCATCTTTCTCCAAAAGGTTGTAGCATTTTGGCTAGATTTTATTTTTCCCTCTCTTTGTGTTAGATTAATTGGAATCTGCTTAACAGTTTTTAAAATAAAACTATTAGGGTCCAATTCTGCAAACACTTACACATGTGAGTGAGTCGTCGCATTGAGTTCAAGCTGGAACTACCCACGTGAGTAAATTCACTTGTGTATGTATTCACAAGATTGGGCCCATAGTCAACATAATGTTTTATATGATCCAAATGAAGGCGTTCCTTTCTGCCGTCAGCTTGCAAGCTTAACCCTCATTAATGTTAGTGAGAGTGGCATGCAGTTTTGACGTCAGTGGAAGTTGTATGCAGATGTCTGAGGGCAGATTTCGGTTCAGTTTGAAAGGAAAATAGACTCTTTTTTTTATCCTAATTGCTTTCCTTCACATTCTAACAATGCTTCTTCTGTAACAGTGCAATATCTGAATAAGTTTTATTACTTCTATCTTTAGAGATAGGTTGGCGGGCTGAATTTCTCCCAATGGATCACCCTTTGTCAGCATTTGAATTTGATGTTATTATTGGTGCAGATGGTCGCAGGAACACTTTAGAAGGTGGGTAAAAAGATATTCTTAAGCTCAATAACTGTCTTAAAGTACAGTGGAAAGGCTAAGAGCTAAGGAGAACGGAAGGGAATGGGTTTTCTCCTTCTCCCTGTCCCTCTCCCTCTCCTTCAATGCATACGTGTTTGCGTATATGATAGTGGAAATTCCTTTATGGCGTGTCTCCCGCCTCTATTATAGTGTTTTCAGCTGTACCCCAACAAGTGAGACATTTACTTAATTACTGATTCTTAGGGCCATCTCTGCCAGTTTGTAGGGATCATATTGTGGTGGTTAGTACACCTCTACTTCGATATAACGCGACCCGATATAACACGGTAAAGCAATGCTCCGGGGGGGCGGGGCTGCGCACTCCAGCGGATCAAAGCAAGTTCGATATAATGCGGTTTCACCTATAACGCGGTAAGATTTTTTTGGCTCCCGAGGACAGCGTTATATCGGGGTAGAGGTGTACCATAAGTCCCTACTGCAAGGTTAACAAATAACATGCTGGTTTAATTTTATGGTGATTGACAAAAATGTTTTGGGAACCACACATTCTTCATGTCATTGTCTCATAAGTCAGCTGAATATACTTGAAATAATGATCATATGGTGACTGCCAGGTATTTAATGAACACAGCAGAGGAGTTGTTCTTGGACAGTGGTGATTAATATCAGAAGTAGTCCTTTCAGTAACAGATGTAAGAGATAATAAATAACTGGAAGGAAAGGAAGGTCCTGCTGTTACATCTCTTACAGTCATCAAACAGAATTCCAACCCCCTGAGTTGCTTTTGTGAGTGAGACATTAGCTAAGCCGCTCTGGCGTCGCATGAACAAACCTGTTACTTAATTACATGTTCTTCTGGTAGCTTTAATTATACTCATGTTAGTTTCAACTCACCAAGTTCCTGATTTCCCTTTTTATTAGTCTTAGTTTGCTCCACATGTCAGCTTTTTCTCCTATCTGCCAAACACAATACAGTGCTTATAGATTTTTTTCCCTTCCCCCTGTAACTTTTTAAAAGAAAATTTTGGTCACACTTCCTTGGGTGTCTTTGCAGAAAGTCTGTTGCAGGATTCACATGTCAGCAAAACAAAATTACTGCCAGTGCAACCTGTTGGGGGTTGCAGACACTAGCAAAAATCTTGGTGGCCCCTTTAAAAAAATCATCTGGCTAAGAGAAAGTATTTGATGCACACCATAGTTGATCAGACCAAAGACATTCATAAAATAGTGATAATTTGCACATTTATACCTACCCCAAGCAAAGGGTGAGGTCAAAACTAGAACAGAAACACACACCTACAGACAAATCACTATATACTGTGAATTTCTTTATTTTCCCTGATACTGACTATGAAATACACTAGCTGAAAGTCATAATTTTTGCCATTGGTTTAAACTACTCCCAACGATCCTGATCCTGCAAACATTAGTCTGCTTAAGTTTACACACACAAGGTTTTAATGGACTGCTCAAATGCATAGACATAAGCAGATGCATATTTGCTGGATCATGACCTACTATCTTGCTCTCACACATGCTTTCTTTCTATCTTTCTCATAGTTGTAGGAGCCAAATATTTTTCAAATTTTCTGTGTTCCTCCTCTTGATTGTTGACAACTTGAATTTTTTTTTTTTTTTAAAGACTAACCAAATAGTAAGTGCTACCAAAACTCTGGCTTTTTCCTAAGTAGCTTTTACAAATGTTCTCCCTCATGGTTTTAAAATTTTCAAGTAATGAATACATGGGTTTGTTTTTGCTGCACACTTCCCTCTTTCTCCCACCCCAGAATAAAAAATAAACCACCAAACAAAAATCCAACCTTCAACTTAATGTTGTATATCTTCATTACAGTACCATGCATGTATCTGCAGGTCTTTTGGGGATGGGGATATGCAGACACTTGAAATGAAATGCGTGGGATTTTGGAAAAAAGGAGGAATCCACTGGCCATAAACTGGGGGCTGGATTGGTATTTGTTTGTGAAAGAGAGAGTTGCCTTGAAGGTTTCCCCCATCCCAGAGCATAGTTGTAAAAACTTTGGCTGGTTTTACACACCAGCCAGGGTTACAAGAACTTCTCTCTGGATTGCCAGTCTTAAATTGTCACTGAAGGGGTATGAAAGCACTAAAATGTTGGAGGGATGTAACCCAACTTTGTTTAATAAGGCTGCAAAAGCTAAGTAGTAATGCAGTATTTCAGAGCGTTTGAAATTAGCAGCCTTAAACTTTTCAAGATATGTGGGTCAGCCTCAACAAATGAACCTCAGTGTTGCAGTAATGTTAATTCTTTCCCTTGTTCTCCAGGTTTTAGAAGGAAGGAGTTTCGTGGAAAGCTGGCTATAGCTATCACAGCCAACTTTATCAACAGAAACACAACTGCAGAAGCCAAGGTAGAGGAAATTAGTGGTGTTGCTTTCATCTTCAATCAAAAATTCTTCCAGGACCTTAAAGAGGAAACGGGTAGGTCCTCATTCTCATTTTTTTCATGACCAAACAAAATATACGGTAGGGCAACTTGATATATACAGGACCACCCACCTACCCCACTCCAAAAATAGTTTATAATATATTAGATAACATAAAGCAATAAAATTCTGCTGATTTCAAAGTCTTAGGGAGTGAGGTGTTCATACAATGGAATTTTTTTATCATGGGTGTTACCACATCCTAGAACTTTTGGTGTTTTCATTTTTCTCAACTGTAAAAAAAAAATATTTTTGATACAAACGATCTCTTTTTGTGAGAGAACATTCTCAATACCTAAAGATTTCCCATAAGGAGAGCATGCTTTGATTTCTTTGTATTAGTTCACGTATTGTATGTTTTAAGCACCTCATAAAATATGCTCACTTGCTTTCTTGGAAGTATCATTGTCTATTTGCTAAGAAAGTACTTTTTGAAGTGCATGTTGGTTTGCTGTCAATAGGCTTTTATATCACTTTAAAATAAAATATAAATAGTTGATTTAAAGCCATTCACCCTAAATTATATAAACTGTATCTTGGCTTAAACCTTCATCCTTGAGTGTGTGAAAAAGGGGCCCAGAATAGGGAAACATCCACTAGAAGTATACTAAGGTTATATACTTCCATTCCCTGGTTTCGGGAATATACTTCCATTCCCACATTGCAGTCTGTATTTTAAATTAACGTTTTAGGCACCATGCACTTGATCCTAGTCCAGTTTAAATCAATGAGCATTTTATTGGAGCCGTAGCTAGGCCTATGGCAACCTACACATTTTGTGTCAAATATGGATCATATTTTCCCTTTCTTAGAAGAAGATTTAGAATGCTAATAATAGCTACAAATATTTTACAGCTGGTCAAGGACTTTCTTGTATTCTGTGTTTTGGGGCCCCTTTGTTCTATGCACTCTGAAATCTCAATTGGGGACTCCAAGTATTTATATTTGGGAGGTGCCTGAACTAAACTTAAATGAAAGATATTTGTGGGGACTATATCCATTATTAATGGCAAATGGCTAAACTAATGAAAACATTCATTTAAGTTAGGTTTTCTTCACAAATGTCTTGTCGTCTTTTCAGGAATTGACCTGGAGAATATTGTTTACTACAAAGATAGCACTCACTATTTTGTAATGACAGCAAAAAAGCAGAGTCTTCTGGACAAAGGAGTGATTATCAATGTATGTATAGATGCAGGGCAAAGCCCTCTATTTTATTTGTTCCTTTATTTAGTTGGTTGAGACTACATGAGAGCGGCTGAACAGAAGGTTTTAATTGACTCATTTAATCATTTTATGATTAGAGTATGACTCACTTAGATGGTGGTTTACCTGTGTTTGGTTGATTTTTACAGTGAGAACACAAAACTCAGAACTGAAAATGGTACTGCTTAAATGTGTCAGTTCAGAAACTGGTTGTAATATGATCTTGAGTCACCCTGGAAGAGTCATTGGCTACGCAGGCATTGATATCACTGAAGACGACAAACCTCAGTGACTCAAAAATCAAATTAGAGAAAACTGTGTATGCTCAGCCAGCAAACTGAGAGAGCCTCA
The DNA here is from genome assembly GCF_028017835.1 of Emys orbicularis. NCBI lineage: Eukaryota > Metazoa > Chordata > Testudines > Emydidae > Emys > Emys orbicularis. The sequence continues at coordinate 99,027,414 of NC_088686.1, read as the reverse complement.
GATAGAGTCCAACACTGAAATATTAAATTGTCCAAAATGGATGAAAGGCAACAGGAAGGTCACTTCTAAACAAGTTGGCCTTTATAAACAAGTTTCAAAGTACCTAGTAATTCTTGGGTGTCTAAACTGAGATGGTTTAAAAGGCCTTAATTTTCAGAAACTGAGTGCTCAGCACTTTTGGAAAATCAGGCCCCTTCAAGATGTTTCCTGTTAGGCATCCAAAAATCACTTGTCATTTTGTAACCTTGCCAGAATAGTCATAACAGACTAGAATCTTCCTGGGAGGAAAGGAAGTACCTATATGTGGGCTATCAGAATCTTGTTTGGCATGTGGTTGCTATTGATGAGACAAAGTTGCCACCCTTTTTGGAAACTGCTTCTCTGATGAATCTTTGGTAATTATTTTCAGCTTAGAGTGTAGAAGGGAGTTCAGCGAGGCAGAGAGATTGGGGTATTCTCACCATTGTCACCACACTCCCACTTTGAGCAGCCTCCCCTTCATGACTTGCCACAGGCTGGGACTCTGGGACTTACCATCACACCAGTGGGCCACCCCATCCCTCCCAATCCTGAAAGATGTTCAGAACGGGCCAGTCGATGGAACAAAATGACATCATGGTCTCCAGGACTGTGACCCGGATGACTCCTGCGATGTGAATCTAAGACTCCTCTTTCCTGTCTTTCATGTTGTCTAAAAGAGTCCAGGACAAATCTAACTTTGCAATGCTTTGCCATGACCACTTTTGAACTAAAAGCAATGTTGTGCAGCCTGACTTCAGGGTTGGGCTGGTTAGTTTTTGTTTAAATGCCTTCCATGGACTGCCCAGAGGACAACAGAGGAATCTAGCCAAACCCCTTTCCCTACCCAAGTGGGTAAAGCTGAGATACTGGAATGGCTAATTGGATCATGTGCCATGTGCTGTGACTGTGGCTTTCCAGCAACTGTACTGCAACGAAGTGACAGAAGCTGCATTTCCCAAACTTGAGCTAATCTTTTTTTTGTCCCCTATAGACAGGATCAGACTTCAACAATAAAACCTGATAGTTACTAATCTCCCCAACAAGAACATTTAGTATCATTTTAGAGACTGACAAGTAGATATTTCCAGTGGGGAACAAATGCCTGAAATTGTCTTGGGTTTCAAATGCTTTAGGTTTTTTGTTTTTTAAATTTTGTGGGAGGTGTTAGATGTACAACAAGCAAAACCAAATTCCTGTCAACAGAGCCATAGATACAAATTTCTGTTCCTTTCATATTGCCACAAAACTAACACAGTATCGTCAAAGGAATTCTATTCCAAAAGCACTGTCCCATTGTCTGGCCTTGCAGGAAGAAAAACAGGAGGCGATGGATGTGGTTTGAGCAGGCTACAACTTGATTCACTTAAAATATCTGGGAGTACCTGGCAATAAATTGTGCAGTGCAGGATATAATTAAATTTCACCTCTTTGGGAGAGGTACTGTCAGCCCTCCCCCTTCCCAACCTAGTCAAAGCCAGCCCATTGCTGGGACCTTGCCTCCTTCCCTCATATAAGAGTTAAGGGGCCTGAAAAGGAAGAGCCAGACACTACAAGCCCTCAACCCTCCACTTAGCTTTCTTAAGCGTTGCTTTCCTCTAAATCCCCTTTCCAATCCATTTTATCCAATAACTGTATCCTTTCCATACTGAATATCTGCACTGGATATCTGCCACAAAGAGACACTAGTTTGGCTGCCTCACTGCTACCCTAGCTGGGTTCCCAGATATTTGCTGATATTTTTATCTAACATTAGGGAAAGATTGTTTCTTCCCCATTCAGATGGGTGTACCCCATTCTCCCTAAAGTTGGGCGCCCAGTAAAATATGTCCAGATGAAGCGGGTTTCTCTGGAACATCCCCTTCTCTGGTCACCTGGAAGGGCAATACCCCCTTCCTCCCCACCTGATCCAGCCACTGCCTGTTCAAACTGTTCCAGTCAGGTAAACTTTCCCCTTCCTCCCTCTCTGCTATCAATTGCAGAGGGATCCCCTTATAGGGGCAACACTGCATGCAGCTGGTGCGAGGGCATTTGCACAGCATTCACCATCACTTTTCTCATCTTAATCCTATTCTCAGGACTCTCTCACAATATGTACACGTTCAAACCAATCCTGTTGTGGCGCTAGAGGCACTTAACCAAGGTCACAGGCAATTGGCACATCCACACCATTTCTTTGATCCATTTGTGTCTCGTGCTAAACACAACCTGTCTAGAGATAACTGGGCTAATATCTGTTCTGCAGCATCATCCATCTAGAATGTGCCAGGTCAGGGGTCTCATCCATGATTAAGTTGGAAATAGAAATCACCTTATCAGTCACTGACCATAAGCAGTATGACCCATAAAGAAAGAGTCCCTGCAAAGTTGAGCAGTTTTCCCTCAAACAAATTCTTTCCTTGCCCAATTTGTAGATAGTCTATTATGTCTTACACAGTGTCCATGTATATACAGTTTTAAGCCATAGGCTCATCATTATCCGGTCATATATGCCAGATCACTCGTCACTCAATAGGGTGACCCACAAGTCCTAAAGTGCAATATTCTCAATAGTGATGGGACACGAAAGACAGACTGCATTGCATACTGATAACTAGTGGTGGTGATACCTTCTCAATAGGAGGGTAGTAAATTTACCAAAATAACATGTAGCTAAGGGGAGGAGGGTGAGGAAAGCACCATCTTCTGTTGTAAGTAGTAGTGCTTATTCGGCTTGCTTCATCGAGAGTTGTTATTTCTGGATTGGGCTTAGTATATAGTTTAAAATATTAAGCAGTGTGTTTACATATTAACAAGTTTTCTAAATATTTAAGTAGCAGCCAAATTTCTCTCAGTACTTTGCCACAAGATGAGATGTTGCCATCCGCTATGTGCTATTCTATTTTCTGTCCCTGCATCAGAATATTTTAAAATCTCTCATGTTGCTGGTGTTTTTGTCTCTTCAGGACTATATTGATACCGAGATGCTTCTCTGTGGAGAAAACGTAAACCAGGACAATCTGCTGTCTTATGCAAGGGAAGCTGCAGACTTTGCAACCAATTACCAGCTGCCTTCCTTGGATTTTGCGATTAATCACTATGGGCAGCCAGACGTGGCTATGTTTGATTTTACTTCCATGTATGCCTCTGAAAATGCTGCATTAATAAGAGAAAGGCACAGACATCAGCTCTTAGTTGCCCTTGTTGGAGATAGTTTACTTGAGGTATACCTAGCAGCAACAACAAAAAGCATTTTGAATTCCTTAAAGTAAAAATGTGTTTTTTATGCTGTAAGAGGAGTTTGGTTTGGTTTTGTTAAACCCCGGGTTCAGGTACTTTGGTAAATGCATTCAGATTGCCACCTCCTGGTTATTATACTGTCAAAATAAGCAATGTGAATTTTATCTGGTAGCCGACATAATCATAAATCTTTCCTGAAAAGAATAGAATTAAGAAGATTCAGAAACCAGCTGAGCTGGCCATGTTTAATAATATCTAGTAACAGACAGCATTTTTACTTAGTTTTTAAGCGTGTTCATAATTTGTTTGTTTAAAGGGACACTGACAAGTTTTGAACTTTTTAAGTGACTCATTTTTTAAAAGCTGCAATTTCTCAGTGAATACCATTAAATAGAATGGCTGGATTTAATTTTTTTTCTTCCATTCCTATAAGATTCTTTAAGGAGAAACAGGAAATAAGGGGGAAACAGTGAGGCTGCTTCTACATAAAACACTGGCAAATGCATAAAGTATAAAGAAACAAAAAATCCAGAGAAATATTTTGTTACATGCTGACTTCTTTAATTATAATAACCTTTAGGTGCCACTTTAAATTACAGTGTGATTAGGTACAACACTTTGACAGACAACTTTGCTTTAAAAAAAAAAACAACAAAAAACCTCTAAAGTTGGAGGGGGAGTGACTCCTTGTTGGTCATGTCAGCTGTACTAACTGTGGGCCCAATACTGCAGACACTTGCTCATATGTGTAAGTTTACGTACATGAGTAATTCCAGGGAAATCTTCAAAGAAGTTGCTTGTGTGTGTAAATGTTTAAGTTACTCCTTATTATTCATGCTTGTAAATGTCTGTATCAGAGTGTTGTGGCATTATGGGCTTTCTTCAGGATGTCTTGCACGAAATGGAGTATGTGTTGTTTACTGGGCTGACATATACACTCGCATTGCCATTAGGGATGGCCTAAGAATGTCAGTGGACCCTCTTTACTTTGTCTTACAACAGGGGTTCTCAAACTGAGGGTCGGGACCCCTCAAGGGGCCGTGAGGTTATTACATGGGGGGTCGCGAGCGGTCAGCCTCCACCCCAAACCTCACTTTGCCTCCAGCATTTATAATGGTGTTATACATTAAAAACACTTTTTCATATATTTAAGGGGGGGTCGCACTCAGAGGCCTGCTGTGTGAAAGAGGTCACCAGTACAAAAGGCTGAGAACCCCTGTCTTACAATAAATGTTGTGAAATGTTGGTGCTTTTTTTCTTTACAATGGAATTTTCTTTCATTTTCATACTATAACTTGTCAGTAACTAATGCCTGGCTAATGATCTCTGATGCGGATTCCACTTGTGTATATAACACAAGTTGTGTTTCACAGCTGAAAACAGGGAGCCAGGTCCTCGGTTGGTGTAAATGGCATAGTTCCCTTGACTGCAGTCCCAGTTAGTCAACTGTCCTGCTTTGTACTTTTGATGCTGGAAGTGTAGTTAGAGTGAACAAGCAGTGTACTCAGTATCGCCAACCCCCGATGTTCAGAAATCCTCTATCAGATCCCCAAAACATTGTGAGATTGGCTTAAAAATCAGGAGGGTTGGTTTTGTTTGTTTGTTTAATAATAAGAGATGTTGGATCTTTCTACTTCCCTTCTGGTTTTTGAATGTTTTAGGGTTCACATTTTCCAGCTGTTCTCTGCATAAGTGCTGGAAATTTCTTTGGACAATGAATATACAAATACAAAATGGAAGCTGAGATTCTCATGACTCCAGGAGCTGAGGCTTTGAGAAAAAACACCAAATATTGTGAGAGCTGGCAATACTGTATACTAGAACTTTCTCTGGCCTAGCATCTCAGAATGTGTGAAAACCTAGCCTGCAAGCCCACCTGGCAACTGCTTTGGTGATAAGTCTCTTATTAAGAAAGATGAGGGATAAATATGGCTAAACTGTAAATACTCTTTACAGCCCTTCTGGCCGATGGGTACCGGCTGTGCAAGAGGCTTCCTAGCTGCTTTTGATACAGCATGGATGGTGAAGAGCTGGGATCAAGGAAAACCCCCACTAGAGATCCTTGCTGAACGGTAAACACTTCCTTTCTTTTCCCCCTCCCATTTAAGCAAATTTTAAGGGAATACGGTGATGGTAGAAGATGTTCAAGGAACAGCGCAAGTAACAGAAGTATTCTGCTTACCTGTGGTGGCAGTCAGTTCATTTAGGCTACTGAACAGTTTTCAGATGGCAGTGACCTCTAGGCCTGGTCCGGCAAGTTACACTCTGCTGGAGCAAGGGTCCACTGATATGGAGTAATCTGAAGGATTAGGGCCTAAGTGACTATTGACCTGACCCAGATTGAAACTTTGAGGAAGAGGTGTAAGGCTTGGTATCAAATGACCAGCCCCGCAAATCTTCTGGTCCCCAAGCACTTGTTGTGAAATAATCTGCTTTTAGTCAAAGAACACACATGTCTTAGCAGCAGTAGTCTTCAGAATTGGCATCTCCATTTTTTAGCTGAGCCTTTTAGTTCATGCTGGGACCGTGATGTGACTTTTATTGACCCTGTTAAATGTGCAACAAGCAAGAATCTGCATAGCTTTTAATCATAAGTTTTTTTTCTATAATCTATTATTCACTCTCCTAAAAACTGTTATTAAAGGCACCAACAAAAATTTTTTTTGCATGGCGATGGCCTGAATTTGCTGACCTTGTTTAGTGGTTCCAGTGGCAAATATTTGATACTGTTACAGCTGGTCAGGATGTTTTAGAAACTGATGTATGGTAGCTGTTTGGGAGCAGTATTGTTTGTGGTAATTATGAGATCAGGACTATAAGTGCAGTGCTGTGTGAGGAATGAGAAGGCAGATGTTTGTGGATGACTCAGAGAAACAGAGCAATCCCAAATGGAAAATTGAATGGAGTAACAAAGGAAGGGCCTAGTGGTTGGGTGAATTGTAGGATGACTGGATCCAATGCTGTTTTGTGGTAAAAGGAGAAGTTACCCCTTGGGTGGAGATTAAAGCAAAACCAGATGTCTTTGCATGACGTAATCTTACTTCTTTCTTGCTCTCTTCCTGCCTCAGGAAGATACAGTCATCACGTAAGTGTCTGTCTCAGGTTTGGGTTGGAAAATTTCTCATGCTGAGACAGTATTGGCAGTTGGTGCAGATGCAGGTTTAGTGCAGGGTGCTAATCATTGACCGATTCTAAATAAAGGTGAGGGCAATTACAAAAGCAATGTAGGAAAAAATGGTTGCACTCTGTCTTCAACTGACACTTCTTTATTATTGTCTGTCAGAGAGAGCATTTATCGACTATTGCCCCAGACTACACCCGAAAATATCAACAAGAACTTTGACCAGTATACCATTGACCCAGGAACGCGCTATCCCAACTTGAACTCCAGCTGTGTTCGACCTCATCAGGTCAGTTCTTTAAAGGCTCACTTTACAAAATCACAATTCATTTTTGTCCCAGGAGTCATATGGCTGCAGTTGAAATGCTGCATAAACAAAACTTTCATGAGATTCTCTGGATGAGGTCAAGTTACCCGATAAAGTTCACGTGAAAAGAAAATATTATATTAAAATCACTTGCAGTGGTTCATGTACTCATGTTCAAATTGTTTTTGCTTTAGGTTAGACATTTGTGTGTTACAAATGAGCTACAACAATGCCCTCTTGAAAGGGTCAGCTCTATTAGAAGATCAGTGAATGTCTCAAGGCATGGTATGTGAAATTTTCTGCCTGGTATGATTCTTTTACATTTCATGATCAGAGCATGTAAGTGACTGAAATGTTCTCCCTATATTACACCTGCAGAATCTGATATTCGACCTAATAAGCTTTTAACCTGGTGTCAGAAACAGACAGAAGGCTACAGGAATGTTCATGTCACGGATCTCACTACTTCTTGGAGGAGTGGCCTTGCGCTGTGTGCAATTATGCACCGCTTCAGACCTGACCTCATGTAAGTTATGTGGGTAAAGTTTGCTAATTGTAGGATACGCTAAGTAGTTTATAAAAGTATAGACTAGTGTAAGGCCAACTAAAACAATGCTGGTGGTTTAGAGTCCCCTTTTAACATTTGTTTTTGCAACCGGGTGCATGCCATTGCTGAGTCTGTTTTTTTCCCAGATGTCCTTGGCCCAGCATTTAAAACTGACAGTATACATTTTCAAAGAGCTGCATGGCTTTTAGCTGTGTGATTCTTGTTGACTTTAGTGGAAATCACATGCCTATTTTTTTTTTTAATGTGAGGGTTTATGTCCATGTGTTCCTCGAAGCACATCCTTAGAAAGGAGAGGCAAGTTCAGGGGAATTTTGTAGCTTTAGACTGTTTCTGTATGTGCTCTGTCCAGAGCAATACAACACCCTTTCATATTAGCTGCATTATGAACACCAAAAATCGAGTAACAGATTCCCGAGGTAGTCCTGGCAAATTAACTCCCTCTTCTGTCCTAACCCCCTTCTTCTGACTGTAACCACAGCATATCCCACTGGACCTAACTAATTACACAGAAACTTTTAGAGTATGTCTACATGGCAACCAGACATCGGCGGCCACCCCGTACCAGCTGACTTGGGTTTGCGGGGCTCAGACTGCAGAGCTGTTCAATTTCAGCGTAAACTTCCAGGCTCCAGGACTCTGCAAGGTGGCAAGGTCCCAGAGCTCAGGCTGCAACCCAAGCTTGGAAGTCTCCACTGCAATTATACAGCCCCTTAGCCTGAGTCCTGCAAGCCTGAGTCAGCTGGCATGGGCCAGCCGTGGGTGTCTAGTTGTAGTGTAGACATACCCTTAGTGTGTGTCCTCTGCCCCAGCTACTTATTGTGACCTGTGATCTTCCTACATCCAGAGAAGCTGTAATCAGTCTTTAATGGTCATCTCTGTTGAAATCTGTGGTAGGAGTGACTCCAGTGTCCTCTCAGACTCTCTGTGGCACTGGAGAGTGCACACAGGCATGCTGGGCTACCCAATGCACACAGACTTTTAAATCCACAATGACACTGGCAGAAATTTGAAAAGAAGACCTAACTGGAAACTCCAGAATGGAAAAAAATGGCACATGGACCAAAATAAGAGCTAGTGTAAATGGAAGCATTAATGGTTTCCGACATGGTTAAAGCTGATGGGTGTGCTAAATGCTAATTATTCAGCTAAATAGGAGGTGCAGTTGGGCCCCTTTTACCTTGTGAAACTGGAAATCATAGACGCCACCATGCAAGGTGGGCCACATGGCAAGGTGTAACTCAGGAGAATAAGAGGGGTTTCCCTGGGATTGACTGAAAACACAACGACCAAGGGATGGGTTGACAAGCTGTGTGGGCATGAGTAAGGGTGAAATTTTTGTCATGGATATTTTTAGTAAGTCATGGACAGATCACAGGCAATGTCCTGTCCCTGACTTTTACTAAAAATATCCCTGACAAAATGGGCAGCTGTGGGGTCCCTCCCCGCTGGCTGGAAGCTGCAGGGGGGTGCCTGCGGCGGCTGGGAGCTGTGAAGGGCCCTGCCACCAGCAGCAGCTGAGAACTGCACCGGGGCCGAAACAGAAAATGTCATGGAGGTCTCTGAAATTAAGGATTCCGTGACCTCTCTGACATAATTGTAGCATAAGGCCTGGTCCACACTAACCCCCCACTTCGGACTAAGGTACGCAAATTCAGCTACGTTAATAACGTAGCTGAATTCGAAGTACCTTAGTCCGAACTTACCGCGGGTCCAGACGCGGCAGGCAGGCTCCCCCGTCGATGCCGCAGGGTCCCCCGTCGATGCCGCGTACTCCTCTCGCCGAGCTGGAGTACCGGCGTCAACGGCGAGCACTTCCGGGATCGATTTATCGCGTCTAGACAAGACGCGATAAATCGATCCCAGAAGATCGATTGCCTGCCGCCGAACCAGGAAGTAAGTGTAGATGTACCCTTAGTCATGGGAGAGGCAGAAAGCGAGAGAATCTGTCATGAATGTAGAGTGAGAAGGAGCACAGAGACCTTCTTTTGGGCACAGTACTTGTTGGAAAGGGAAATTCAAATTCCTGAGCAAGAAAACTCCCTGCTGTTTTGTTTCTACTGTGTTTAGGGAAACAGGACTTTGCATGCTTTCTTTGTAACTAAAGAGGATTCCACCTAAGAAATATCGGACTCCAGCATCAATTTCTCCTCCTAAAGGAAACAACCTGGCAAGGCCCCAAATACTGGCTAATCTCATTGGCCGGAGGGCATCAATATGAAGCACTAAACACAGTAATGAGATCCAGAACACTGTACAGATTTCTACCATCAGATTTTAAAATTGATGCTTTTGGATTCATAAAAGCAGCTACTGGCCCATGACTGAATTTCAGCCATCCTGGGCATCAGGAAGGGATCACTCTTTTGGGGCGTAGAATTTCACATTTGGCATGAGGTGGAGGAAACGTCTTTGCTAGCAGCTTTATTTTTTTTTTTAAATGTCTGCTTGAAACTACTTGGGATTGCAATTTTATTGAGTCTCAGAGAAAATGGATTGGGGGCAGGTAATGCGGTCAAAAGTGTGTGATAAATGTATCACATGACTGTCCAATTTATCGCAAGGACAACAATTTGTGTGTGTGTGTGTGTGTGTGTGCGCGTGTGTGAGAGAGAGATGCTTTTTTATAAGAGAATGTGGTGCTAGTCTGAGCTCACAATTCACTAGTCTGTGGTCATGAATTTGATTACTTTTCATTCTAAATGAATTGGGATTATTCCAGTGTTTAAAGGCAAAGTGCATCACTTGCAGCGGTTGGAACATGTAGCAGTGCAGCTATATTCTGGAAGGGAAGGATTTTTTGTACTGTTTGTGGTATGCTTACATTTTTCACATAGTAGATCAGGAAATTCTTTCTCTACAACTAGCTCAAATAATAGTTTTGAAAAATTAGGTTGTGACGTTTTTGAAATTTAATTTGAAAAGTGAACATCAAACATAGGTCGTATGTTTGGGTCGTATGCCTTGTCTGTAAAGTTGGATACAGTTCACAAATGCAACCCTGTGAAATGTGCAGGCAGTCTTGAATCATGACTTCAGTCATGACATTCCCAAATGAGGCAAATGAGTGCTTTTATTGTTTGTTTGTGAAAATGGCAGAAGGCAGCTCTCCCCCAAACCCACCCAATATTAATCTTTGTTCCTCAGTGACTTTGACTCTTTGAATGAAGAAGATGTTGTTGAAAACAACCAGCTGGTGTTTGACATCGCTGAACGAGAGTTTGGAATTCCTCCAGTCACCACTGGGAAAGAGATGGCGTCTGCTGGAGAGCCTGATAAACTCAGCATGGTCATGTACCTCTCAAAATTCTATGAGCTATTTAGAGGAACCCCTCTGAGAGCAGTAGGTAAGCAAACCATTGTTCTTCATTTTTACCGAAATTGGAAAAATCATTTCACCTAAGCTGCCTAATTACCCCTGATGTTGGGCCAAAGTCCGTTTCTCACAGCTACAGTATAACCACTCTGGAATGTTTGACTCCTTTTGCTGTCTGTAGTAGTTATCTCATGCTTAAAACGGAAAGGGAAAAATATTTGATTTGGATCAAGGCTTTCTATTCCTTAATGGTCTCAGAAAGCAGGAGAGCGCTGAGTAACTGCCACTATCATTAAGATAACACTGTCAAACATTATAGTAACTTGCTAAGGATGTTGTTCTCCCCATATTTGTTCATATGGGATTCTCTTCCAATTTTTAGAAAACATATGTAGATTTTATTTATTCATTCATTCGTTCTGCGGGGAGAGTGGGCTCCAACACACTCATGTATAAATGCTACTATTAGTAGACTGCAAAAATATTGTTTCTACAGAGAAAATGCTTTGAAAAATGACTTTTTTATGTGAATACAATATCTTAAGAGTGCACTATCTTCATTTTAACAGATGCTGTGGATAAGCAAAATGGAGAAAATAATGACCTTTGCTCAGCAAAATCCTCAAACTTCATCTTTAATAACTACATCAATTTAACGTTACCAAGGAAGCGAGTACCAAAAGTAAGGTTCTTTGCCCTCTACTACTTCACCTCATATTAGTAGGTTAAAGATATACTATCATACTTCTACATAATGTAAACCAGTAGAATATATACATGATTATATGAAAATAATTCCAATGCAGACAAGGATGTGTTGTCTTATTAAACAAAAATATTCGTTATGATGTTTGTAACTCTAACCATTGCAGCATTATGCTAGTCATCAATTAAATTATCTAGAAAGTAACTAGTTCTCATAATGCAGTCCTTGCAAATCCAAAATTCCTGTTAATGTTCAAAGGGAGTTTTGAGTGTGCAAACAATGAAAGAGTAGAAAGCAAAAACTTATCTAACTAGTTTACTTTAACTGTCCAGACTACTGTGGTATTATTTGACATAGGTAAATAAATATCTTTTTTTAAAAGAGATATAAGATTTTTCAACTTGCCAGTGTCCTTTCTTAAAACATTTTCTACTTTAGCTTTATTCAATTCCAGATTGTTCATTTGTGAGCAACATAAAAAGCCTGTTTTTGCAAATCATTTAAAAAACTCTTTGATATTTTTGGCCAGTTTTTCCACTATTAATATGTAATGAAAAATATTTTATAAAGTTTTATAGACTTGCAAAAAGACTGGAGAAAATCTTGTATTTTTCCCTGCATCAGTTAACCACGCCTTTATCAAAGGTGTACTGTAGTCTTACAGTACTTCATATAAAAGAGTGAAATCTATATTACCATACCACATGTACACTCAAATAATAGTTGTGATTCTGGGAGAATTTTTCAATTTATTAAATATCTTTTATTTATAGCAATGAAATTAATGACCTGAAAAAGCCATAGTTGAGGTTAATAGTACTGATACCACATTTTCAGGTTCCATTCTCCAAAACATTTTAGGGGCCAATCCTCCAAACTTACAGAAGTATAATGCCTATGACCTTGAAATCAATGGGAAAGTTCACTACCAAGAGTAACATTTACTGTTGTAAGTGTTTGGAGGATCTGGCCCCTAGGCAATAATCCATTCACATATGTCCCCTTATTTTTTCTCTCTCCTACTTTATCATAAGTCCCGCTGAGTAATGGAGAATTGCTATTAAGTACGCAATTCCCTGTGCTTCATAAAGCACCCCGTGCCTGTCGAAGTCAGTGAAACCGTGCAGGGCACAGGGATCTGTGCTAGCAGAGCCTGATGCAGGATTGGGGCTGGTGAGAGTGGTTTTTATTTTTCCTTAAGTGAATAGATGCTCTTCCAAGACAATGACTTTGGAGACATATTCAGTTACATATTTTCCTGTTAAATAACTTTGCTATCCTACATATTTACCCTTCTCCCCACCCCAAATGCAATCCTATCACTAAGTTAACAGGAACTTGGAGAGGCTGTTTCTTTCACCCCCAATCCCACCCTCATTTTCCCTTTTTAAAACTGAGCCTGCACAGTCTGGCTCAAAGTCAAAAATGTCCCTCTGTGATTGTTCAGATCTAATTGCTATCAAGTGCTAGCCAACCCACACCAGAACGTGGCTGCTGCTCTGTAAAGTTGTGATAACAGCATAGTTCATTAACCTCCATGGATGTTTCCTGAAAATACAATCTAATGCAAACTTGTGTGAGGTTGTGTTTCCTGCACCATTCTGTAACCTTATTTTCTTCAATAATTCCAGCTGTTGCAAAGAAGCCATGTTTGTAACAGACCTAACTTGCTACTCTATTGTAACTTTAGTCTGTTGCATAGTAAAAGAAAAAATATCTGCCAATACAAGCACTTCAGATTTTTTTACTTTTAGTTTTTCATTGCCTCACATGTTAACTTGCAAAAGTAACAGAAGGCAGCTCTCCCACTCCTTCATTCCTTCATTCCTAGTCCAAAGATCTTAACAGGACTGTGTGTGTGTGTGTGTGTGTGTGTGTGTGTGTGTGTGTGTAAACATTTATATAAAAATATAATGTTCATAGTTTTTCCTTATTGGTTATAAATCTGCTTCCACCTTGTCTTTTCAATTCTGGTGTAAACCAGCTACCTAAACAAGATTTTCCTAACCCAGAAAGTGCTTCAGAGCCTACAGATATTTCCTAGGTTTACTTGAGTCTTACATGTTGCTAATTCCATAAACACATTTTTAAAGCATGTGACCAGTCAACCACTCACTAGTTATCTCATATATCCTTATTAGGTAACAACTTTTACCCATCAAACACCCACAAACAAAACCAGAGTGACACACTTACCAACCAGCCAAACTAGAGGCAAGCCAAATAGGCAAAATAAACATTGTGCTCGATTAAAACAGATGATTTCCTTTGGAGAGGAGCTCTTCTTATTGCCATGTTGTTTTTTCCTTAGTTACTCCAAAAAGTAAACAGACTTTCAGTAGTGGAAATCTTTCCCCACTACTAAGGTGTTTTGTCTACCAGTTAATGAGAGAGGATTAAAGAGATACCGGTACTTCTTGACCTCTGCGAGCAGCAGAAGTAGGAATTAATACAATAGTTCAGCACTTTGCATTGTCCAGTGAGAGCAGCAGCTTTTGGGAGTTCTTGATAAAACAATAACTGCCTCCCTTCCCCAAAAAAGTTTACAGATGAGATAAACGACGAGAGGGAATTTGCTTTGTGGCCTCCTGTTGGCACCACCATCACAATGCTCCGTGGAAAGGAGAAATAATGCTTTCCCTTCAGACCCCTTTCATCTCCAACCCCAGATCCAATATAGTGTGTTTGCAATGTTGTCCATGTAGAAATGGCTCAGGGAGCAAGCATGTCGAGGTCACTTCTTTTGCAGGAAGCGCCACAGACCTTCACAGCTTCCTCTGTGATGTGTAGCTTCTGTGTTCCAAAAATGTTACCTTGTAGTGTGCATTTACACAGCAGCTGGAAGGTGAATCCCCAGCTGGGGTAGATCTACATGTGCTAGCTGTCCTCAATAGCACCTAAAAATAGCATTGTAGCCATGGTGGCACAAGCGGCATCTTGGGCTAGCCACCGGAGTATGTACCAGAGTAGCTGTAGCTACGCTGCTAATTGTACCGCACTAGCTCCAGCAGAGCTAGCACGTTTTCATCTACCAGACCTGGGAATGACCCCTCCCAGCTCCTGCATGGGCACACCCTCAGTTTGAGACAGGAAGTTACGCAAACTATAGCTATCTGAAGAGGCGGTGGAAATGTAGCGAGGCAGAAAGTAGCTTCCCAAGTTAGAATTTGGCCATAACCTTAGCTCTAAGTCTGTTCTTCTGCAAAAATTGATATAGGACCTATTAACTAGTACAAATAGTCAGGTGCTTAGTGTTGTGTCTTGTTGGAGAGATGGCACTTCCAACACAATGGTATGCCCTTACGTTATGTGGCTTTAATTCAGCACTGACCACAAGGGGAGAATGCCACCAACTGAATTGCCAGCACTGCTTCCTGCACTGTCTGGCTTTTCCTTAGAGCTGGTCATTAGTTGGATGGGAGACCTCTAACCCTGCCTAGCGTGTGAGAGATTAGGAAATTGCAGGCTGAGGGTAATGTGGCTGCAGTTGGTTTGCCAATATGTACTGGGCTAGATAATGTTTTTCATTTTCCTATTAGTGTCTGCGGTGCTCCAGAGGAACTGAGGTTCCCTGCACTTCTCCAGACTATAGAATGAGTTTTAGGTGTTTACATGATAATGAGCACAGTCTGCAGGCGTGGAGTCACTGCGCAATTAATTGCTTAGTAGTCTAGGTCTTTAACTTTCAAAATTTTATACAATGGGCTGTGATTAAATTTTTTAATGTGCTGTTGTGCCCTTCATTCTCTTGTGTGGTCTCCGCTTTTATGTACAAACTATTCTGCAGAACACATTGTGCTATTGCACTGTTCAATCTTGCTGGGCAGACTGATGCTTACGTAGGACGGGAAACTAGATTACTGAGAGCCAATGCTTGAAAGACACAGTATTCAAAATATCGTCATCTATTTCTTTTGGTATTTGCCCAGAAGTTAAGATTGAGATAACTTCAATTAACTCTAGAATGATTTATTATAAGCTGTGGAAAATATTAAAAGGAAGTTTGTATTCATTGTCCCTTCCCCCCCCCCCCCCGTTCTTTTTATTACTGGCATGGAAGGTTGCTCATCTGCAGCTCATAGAAATACAAATGACTGAACTATGTTTTTTATTGACTATTATACAGAAACAACATAGGCTGACATGTTTACCAGGCAGAAAGATTGTCCATGTTATAATTACTTTTTCCTACAATTTACCTGTTTGTGGAAGTTGAACCAGAGTTCCAGGACTGAATTTTACTGAGAGCTGATGTAAATTTTAAATCACTAAGTCATTTGACAGGGTAATATCACTTGTCTGTATATTCAAGTAGGCTCTGATTCAGTAAATTTCTTAAACACATGCATAACTTTAAGCATGAGAGTAGCCCAGTTGAAATCAATTGGGACTTCTCACATGCTTAAAGTTATGCATGTGCTTAAATACCTTACTGAATCAAGACCATAATCAGTTTGATAGAACTTGTGAATAAAGCAGACAGTTTTTCTGAAGGGGAGGAAAGCTATGTTTGTGCTTGAGAATCTACCTGATGGGGTGCATGGTGAGAGGTGGGAGGGGGATGTGCCTGTGTATATTTGTTTTTTTAACTTTACCTGAAATCCATTACAGTTTAATTATAATATAATTTGTATTTAATACCTTTCATTCAAGAATGTCAAAGTGCTTTATGAGCACTAAATACCTTTTAAAAATTGTCCCCTAAATCATTAATTCCTGAAGCACTCCTTTGAGATTTCATACAAGGGAAACTGAGACCAGGAGATTAAGGCCCCAAGAATTCAATCATATCCATTAGTCCCATTGAAGTTCAGTAATAAGTCTCAGTTCAGCAAGGTACTTATGCACATACCTAGCTTTAAGCATGTCAGTATTCCCACTGAAGTCAATGAGACTATTTGTGTGCTTAGTTAGGCATGTGCTTAAGTCCTTTGCTGAATCAGGGCTGTAATCAGTGTTAGGGGTGGGATAAGTACCCAAAAGTCCTGAAACTCCTGAGCCCAGTCCCACTCTGCAAACTACCCGTGGGCCCCACTTCCATGTTTGCTAAGTTTTTAATATTTTTAACATCTTGATTAATAAATTCTGCGTAAATATAGTTGTGCTCAACATACCTTGTTTGGCTTTATTGTTGCAGGTTGAAAGGAGAGAAGAAAATGATATGAACAAAAGGCGTCGAAAGGGCCTCGGTGGCTTTGAAGAGGTGGGTGTTAAGTCTTGTTGCTATGTTAACCCCATCTTCTGCATGAAGAGAGTTAATAAAGTAGCAGGAAGCAGATTCAACAGAGGCCCAAAAGCTGAACTTTTGTGTTCTGTGCTGATTAAGACATACCCCCTCTCCCTTTCCTCCCTCCCCCCCCCCCCCCCCCCCCCGCCCCGGGGAGCTTGCAGTCTTTAATTTATCTTGTACACAGTAGTGAAGCTAAATTATTTTTTTCAAGTTATTTATAAAGGAAAAGTGAGAGATCTTCATTTTTTAAAGTCCTATTCTGGTTTAGGAAATATATATATAATATATATATATGTTACTTTTCTTGTCCCAGCTCAGTTATTTAACTTTTGTTTTATAACTTCCTAACAGCATTTCCTTCGGGCAAGAGTCCCATTCCCTTCCTGATTTTGTTTTTTATGGCTTCTTGCTCTATGTTCAGCAGTGTCAGTTCAGTCTCTGTAAATCCTGTTCTCTTTCTCTCACTTGAGGGATGGGTCACCAAGGAGAATAATCTATTAGTTTATATAAGTGATTTTTTTTTTACTGTCCCATAAAAGTGAGTTCCTTTTTGAAATAAGCAGATGTCACAAAATGACATCATTCTTCTCAGGCTGTGAGTGTCTGGTGTAATATCACTGAAGTCTCAATTTCAGACTTGAAGAAAAATTCTCCGTTTTTTTTTTACAGGCTTCACGTTTTTCTAGTCGGGGTATGAATTCTGGTAAAGATCAGGGCGACAGAGAAGGAATGAATCAAAATAAAGTAAAGTCAATGGCAACGCAGCTGTTGGCAAAGTTTGAAGAAAATGCCCCAAACACATCTCTCCGGAGACAGGTGAGTGACGAATGTAAAATTCACCTTTGAAATTCAAGTAATCTCTCCTCATGAACAAAACAGTAGTTCTCAGATAAAAATTGCATCTGTAGTGAGTTTGAATAAGCTTTTTTTAAGAATTTTGTCATCTAAAATTTGTATAGAAAATATCCTTTTCATTGCATTTAGGGAGAAACTAATTGGTGACTATGTAGGTGCCCATTGCATAGTAATACATAGTGCAATTGTGGTGGTTTGAAACGTACTGCGAAATTGTCTCTGAAGCTATGGCTTTATAGTGGAGCTTTGTAACAATAAGTTGTCATAGGTCTGCTGGCTAAGGTTTTGTAAAAGCTCTTCAGTTTTCATGTTTTGTGGATGTTAGTAAAGGATACAGAGTCACTTTCAAGACAAAAAGATCCAGTGGAATGTTTTCTTTTCACTGTAATTCTTGTCTAGGAAAGAAAATGTAGAAAATACAAGACAGTGCGTCTAATCTTTTGATGCATGCATTGTCATTAAATGAACAGAATATACTGTGCATGTTTTGCAGTTGATCACGAGTGACTTCAGCAGGACTGCTCATGTTTAAAGTTAACCATAGTCTCTGTTTAAAATATTTAGTATTCCACATGCGCACTTCCAAGTACAGTTGTAATGGGAGAGCAGACTATTAATTTGGGTAGACTCCAAAAGGGCTGTGTAGAACATCTGGATAAAGCCCTTTTAGGGATCCCTTTAAGCAGTTTTTCTTTCTTTTTCTGTCTGTCTCGAAATATCTTGTTCTATTTACCTTTTCCTAAGATTTTCCAATCTTATGTTTTGTTTTGACTCAAAATGTTATACAAGGAGCTAGTAGATAAACCAGCCCTGCTCTCTTCCTCTGATCCTCCTGCTAATCCTCGCTTTACTAAGCCTAAGGAGCCAAGTCCTTCACCTCCACCAAAGAGTCAGGTAGGAATTGATAAGGAGAAAATCTTTCTATAAATAATTAACGTACTATTTTCATTTAGTGTGGTAGTACCCAAAATAATACAGAAAAAATAGGTGAATTATAAGAGACACCCCCCCCCCCCAATGTTAAAGTTACACTATACTCTTCAGACAAGATCAGAAAGCTGACTGAAGAATAAGTGTATGCACGCAAAGCACTCTAAATGTGTATGGGTCAAGTTCTATGTGCTTAAATCAAGCAAACTCCCATTGACATCAGTGGAGAAGTTGTGTATATATGTTGTAGTGTATATATAAATTTTGTATGCTAGAAAAATACTGCAATACATTCAATGTGTTGATATATGCATGTACAATAATCTGTGTAGTTTGATAGAATGCTAAGACAAAGGGAGTTTTGCTGAGTTTGACCCTATGAAACAATTCAGAATGACCAATGACTCAGCGCTCAACAAAGGGTTGGGATTCAGTTTAGAATCATAGAATCATAAAATATCAGGGTTGGGAGGGACCTCAGGAGGTCATCTAGTCCAACCCCCTGCTCAAAGCAGGACCAATTCCCAACTAAATCATCCCAGCCAGGGCTTTGTCAAGCCTGACCTTAAAAACCTCTAAGGAAGGAGATTCCACCACTTCCCTAGGTAACCCATTCCAGTGCTTCACCACCCTCCTAGTGAAAAAGTTTTTCCTAATATCCAACCTAAACTTCCCCAACTGCAACTTGAGACCAGTACTCCTTGTTCTGTCATCAGGTACCACTGAGAACAGTCTAGATCCATCCTCTTTGGAACCCCCTTTCAGGTAGTTGAAAGCAGCTATCAAATCCCCCCTCATTCTTCTCTTCTGCAGACTAAATAATCCTAGTTCCCTCAGCCTCTCCTCATAAGTCATGTGCTCCAGCCCCCTAATCATTTTTGTTGCTCTCCGCTGGACTCTTTCCAATTTTTCCACATCCTTCTTGTAGTGTGGAGCCCAAAACTGGACACAGTACTCCAGATGAGGCCTCACCAATGTCGAATAGAGGGGAACGATCACGTCCCTCAATCTGCTGGCAATGCCCCTACTTATACAGCCCAGAATGCCGTTAGCCTTCTTGGGAACAAGGGCACACTGTTGACACATATCCAGCTTCTCGTCCACTGTAACCCTTAGGTCCTTTTCTGCAGAACTGCTTCCTAGCCATTCGGTCCCTAGTCTGTAACAGTGCATGGGATTCTTCCGTCCTAAGTGCAGGACTCTGCACTTGTCCTTGTTGAACCTCATCAGGTTTCTTTTGGCCCAATCCTCTAATTTGTCTAGGTCCCTCTGTATCGTGTCCCTACCCTCTAGCGTATCTACCACTCCTCCCAGTTTAGTGTCATCTGCAAACTTGCTGAGAGTGCAGTCCATGCCATCCTCCAGATCATTAATGAAGATATTGAACAAAACCGGCCCCAGGACCGACCCCTGGGGCACTCCACTTGAAACCGGCTGCCAACTAGACATGGAGCCGTTGATCACTACCCGTTGAGCCCGACGATCTAGCCAGCTTTCTATTCACCTTATAGTCCATTCATCCAGCCCATACTTCTCTAACTTGCTGGCAAGAATACTGTGGGAGACTGTATCAAAAGCTTTGCTAAAGTCAAGGAATAACACATCCACTGCTTTCCCCTCATCCACAGACCCAGTTATCTCCTCATAGAAGGCAATTAGGTTAGTCAGGCATGACTTGCCCTTAGATAAGCATCTAAGAGCTAAACAGTTATCCAACTTTCCAGTCCTTTTGAGTGGAGCCCCAGATATTTTGTGGTAAGGATCTATGCTAAGAACCTCATTGTAGCCCAGAATGAAACACTGAATAAATTTGGCTTTTTTTTTTTTTTTTTTTTTTTTTTTAAAATCAAGTCTCATATCAAACAGTGCTGATACTTAAATTTAAAAAGGCTGAATATTTTCTTATGCAGTTCAGGTTGCTGTCTTGTTTCCATTTTGCGGAAGACCATTCTTGGCATGCCAGAAAAATCAGAGTAGCCTGCTGTAGAATGTGAGCTCCTTGTTCCATACTCCTTCCCTCTATCTGATGGGTGTAAGGGTAGATCAGCCGATAATTCAGACAATGAACATGATTTGGTTTGCATGAATGGGATGAGAATCATTGTTTAAAGAAAGATATCCTTGTGTATGGTGTACCATTATTAACAATTTATAGGCTGACATGTTTGTGTTTTTGAGAAATGATTATTTTTTGTGTGTGCTAATTTCATGTAATTGGTCAACCATTATAAAACAGAAGGCCTGATTTCATGAAAATACCAATAGGAGGATCATTTTTAATTACAATATGAAACCACAGTTATGGTTCAAAGACCATTTCTATTTGTAGTCTGATTTTTGGAGCCACCTCTTACTTTATCAAAACCCCCAAACCTTTGGACCTGAAATGTATTCTGCTTAGGCTCAGAATAGAGTAGATCTCGAATTATGCGAAGTAAATTGTGTTCCTCAGAGGTATTTTTACACTTCAATAGTTCACAGTTTCATGCATGTTTTCTGTCGCAATAATGCACAACACTGCAGGACATCACAGGAGAATGTGTTGAATTCCCCCTCTAGTCCAGTGGTTCTCAGACTTTTGTACTGGTGACCCCTTTCACACAGTAAGCTTCTGAGTGCGGCCCCCTTTATAAATTAAAAACACTTTTTTATATATTTTACACCATTATAAATGCTGGAGGCAAAGTGGGGCTTGGGGTGAAGGCTGACAGCTCGCGACCCCCTGAGGGGTCCCGACCCCCAGTTTGAGAACGCCTGTCTAGTCACGCTATTTAGAGTTCACATAGAGACTGTAAAAAGCGACAAAGAGTCCTGTGGCACCTTATAGACTAACATAGAGACTGAGAGATAGCTAGACTACAGGATGTGAAGACCTGCATGTGTTATATAGTCCAAATATACTCCAGTGCATGGAAATATGCATGAGTTTTATAGTAATGCAGTGTTTTAAAACATGGAAGAATACTACATTATATGAAATGCTTAGACGTGCCTGGCTATGATACACTGTTGTGTATGCTGTCTTAGAACATGTGTGAGTTGCATGATAGTCCAAGAACAACTTTTTTCATTTGAAGTGTTTCCCAGTTTCAGGCAGTAGCTAGGACTGAACATGTGGTCAGAGAGCCAAAGCAATCTTTGCATGGTTCTGATCGTGTGGCCAGGGGATCAAGAATTGTAGAAAAAACAGACATACAGTCCAGGCTTTCAGAGACTCTTGCATCTACCTGTCCTGCTGCATTTGTGATTTCTGGAGTGCTTAAACGCCTTCAGCACGTGGAGGAAAAAATTAATCAGGTGACAAGCTATTTCATTTTTAACTTCTCTCTCTCTCTCTCTCTCTCTCTCTCTCTCTCTCTCTCTCTCTCTCTCTCTCTCTCTCTCTCTCTCTCTCTCTCTCTTAACTGTGTTTATTCTGGTTAATTCTTCTATGCACACTATATATTCTGTACTTTACATACTTCTGTTACATAGTTAAGACATAAATTGCCTTTAGCTGTACATACTGAACTTCTGCCTTTTCTTGTATGACTGCTATCTAAAATCTGTCCCTCTGTTCTGTTTCCCTTCCTTGGCTTTTATTACAGAAGAAAGCTCAGTCCGTAGCAAATAGGGAATTTCATAAAAAGAACATTAAAGAGAAAGCAGCTCATCTTGCCTCAATGTTTGGATACGTGGACTTACCAAAGGTGAATATTTAGGTTTTGCAGCTGCAAAAACAATAGTCTAGAAGAGACCAGATGTAAGTTAGATGTTTGCAGCAACTTTGTATTTTCATTTCTTCTTTTCATCTTGGGTGAAGCTAAAACAGTCAGGAGTTCAGATTCCAGTACATCATGCAGAATGACTTGTGTTATTAAAATATATAACATAATTACCCTCTTTCTAGTGAAAACATGGAATAACCAGATATTTAAAGTGTGAGAATATTTAAGCATACCTGAAACATACTAGAAACCGCTCATTATAAAGGTGGCTTGAGAATTCAAATGCTGGTAGCTTTAGAAATAGAAATGACTTGACAAGGTGAATATTCAATCAGCTGATCAGTGTGTTCACTGTATAGGTTTGTTTTATCTTAAAAACTATTCCACTTCTTCTGTTGCTACTCATGGGTGTGGTTTCTGATTGAATGGCCAGGTACAGTCAGGATATTGGTTGAAGTGGTGGTTTTGCGGTGATGATTTCCGTGACTCCTCACTGTCAGATGTACAGATAGGCCTGGGGTATGTTATCCTGTTGCAGACCAGTATCCCAGATTCTGCTGAATCTCTCTTACCCTCTCTCTGCACCACTGCAGTGAATGAATTTTATTTGGAAACTACTAATGACCCTTCACTGCGCTGAACAGAAAAGGAGCTGACTTAATGGCGACTAGGGAATTGGGAGAGGGAGAAATTCTTGTTAAGGCTTTTGTTGACTGATACGAAACAGAGATCAATATTTTCTCTTGAGGGGCAACGTAGATATTCTCCAAAGTAAGAAGTCAGTATATGTGTAATTCCATAAATCTCTATCAGAAATATTGGAAACTTTCTCCAATATGTTCGTGAATTCCAATGTAACACTTTTTCCTTTGAAATTAAGTGGTAGAGAGGAGATGGAAGTTAGTGATTCAGAAAAAATTGACTGCACTTCTAATCCACCAGGAAGCAGAAAGATGCTATCTAATTGGCTCAGGTGTCAGAGTGGTAGCCGTGTTAGTCTGTATCAGCAAAAAGAACGAGGAGTACTTGTGGCACCTTAGAGACTAACAAATTTATTTGGGCAAAACCTTTCGTGGGCTAAAACCCACTTCATCGGATGCATGCAGTGGAAAATACAGTAGGAAGATACATATACACAGAGAACATGGGAAAAATGGGTGTTGCCATACCAACTCTAACGAGACTAATCAATTAAGGTGGGCTATTATCAGCAGGAGAAAAAACTTTTGTAGTGATAATCAGGATAGCCCATTTCAAACAGTTGACAAGAAGGTGTGAGTAACAGTAGGGGAAAAATTAGCATGGGGAAATAGTTTTTACTTTGTGTAATGACCCATCCACTCCCAGTCTTTATTCAAGCCTAATTTAATGGTGTCCAGTTTGCAAATTAATTCCAGTTCTGCAGTTTCTCTTTGGAGTCTGTTTTTGAAGTTTTGTTGTTGAAGAATTGCGACTTTTAGGTTTGTAACTGAGTGACCAGGGAGGTTAAAGTGTTCTCCGACTGGTTTTTGAATGTTATAATTCTTGACGTCTGATTTGTCCATTTATTCTTTTGCATAGAGACTGTCCGGTTTGTCCAATGTACATGGCAGAGGGGCATTGCTGGCACATGATGGCATATATCACATTGGTAGATGTGCAGGTGAATGAGCCTCTGATGGTGTGGCTGATGTGATTAGGTCCTATGATGGTGTCCCTTGAATAGATAAGTGGACAGATTTGGCAACAGGCTTTGTTGCAAGGATAGGTTCCTGGATTAGTGTTTTTGTTGTGTGGTGTGTGGTTGCTTGTGAGTATTTGCTTCAGGTTGGGGGGCTGTCTGTATGCGAGGACTGGCCTGTCTCCCAAGATCTGTGAGAGTGAGGGATCCTCCTTCAGGATAGTATCAAAGGGGTAGCCGTGTTAGTCTGGATCTATAAAAGCAGCAAAGAGTCCTGTGGCACCTTCTAGACTAACAGACGTATTGGAGCATGAGCATCCGAAGAAGTGGGTATTCACCCACGAAAGCTCATGCTCCAATACGTCTGTTGGTCTATAAGGTGCCACAGGACTCTTTACAACCTATCCTGAAGGAGCAGCAGATCCTTGATGATGCGCTGGAGAGGTTTTAGTTGGGGGCTGAAGGTGACGGCTAGTGGCATTCTATTACTTTCTTCGTTGGGCCTGTCCTGGAGTAGGTGACTTCTGGGTATTCTTCTGGCTCTGTCAATCTGTTTCTTCACTTCACCAGGTGGGTATTGTAGTTTTAAGAACGCTTGATAGAGATCGTGTAGGTGTTTGTCTCTGTCTGAGGGATTGGAGCAAATGCGGTTGTATCTTACAGCTTGGCTGTAGACAATGGATCATGTGATGTGGTCTGGATGAAAGCTGGAGGCATGTAGGTAAGTATAGCGGTCAGTAAGTTTCCGGTATAGGGTGGTGTTTATGTGACCATCGCTTATTAGCACTGTAGTGTCCAGGATGTGGATCTTTTGTGTGGACCGGTCCAGGCTGAGGTTGATGGTGGGATGGAAATTGTTGAAATCATGGTGGAATTCCTCAAGGGCTTCTTTTCCATGGGTCCAGATGATGAAGATGTCATCAATGTAGCGCAAGTAGAGTAGGAGCATTAGGGGACGAGAGCTGAGGAAGCGTTGTTCTAAGTCAGCCATAAAAATGTTGGCATACTGTGGGGCCATGTGGGTACCCATAGCAGTGCCGCTGACTTGAAGGTATACGTTGTCCCCAAATGTGGAATAGTTGTGGGTGAGGACGAAGTCACAAAGTTCAGCCACCAGGTTTGCCATGACATTATCGGGGATACTGTTCCTGATGGCTTGTAGTCCATCTTTGTGTGGAATATTGGTTTAGAGGGCTTCTACATCCATAGTGGCCAGGATGGTGTTTTCTGGAAGATCACCAATGGATTGTAGTTTCCTCAGAAAGTCAGTGGTGTCTCGAAGATCGCTAGGAGTGCTGGTAGCATAGGGCCTAAGGAGAGAGTCTACATGGCCAGACAATCCTTCTGTCAGGGTGCCAATGCCTGAGATGATGGGGCGTCCAGGATTTCCAGGTTTATGGATCTTGGGTAGCAGACAGAATACCCCTGGTTGGGGCTCTAGAGGTGTGTCTGTGCAGATTTGTTCCTGTGCTTTTTCAGGGATTTTCTTGAGCAGATGGTGTAGTTTCTTTTGGTAACCCTCAGTGGGATCAGAGGGTGTTAACGCCACATTCTACAGGCCATTACACTCTGATCCCATTTTTTTTTTCATGTTCTGTGTGTGTGTGTGTGTGTGTGTGTGTGTGTGTATATCTATATCTTCCTACTGTATTTTCCACTGCATGCATCCAATGAAGTGGGTTTTAGCCCACAAAAGCTTATGCCCAAATAAATTTGTTAGTCTCTAAGGTGCCACAAGTACTCCTCGTTCTTTTTGCTAATTGGCTCAGCAGATTTCACTTAACTGTAGCAAGTTGGAATGCACTTATTTGAGGATAAATTCTGTTTGGCTAATGTTGTACCGAACTTTTGCATTTACCTCTGAGGTCAAATTTACTACCTCATCTTGTGACTTTTCAGCCAATTGTGACCCAATAGAAAAATAATTTCTATTTATTCAATAGTTGTTGAATTACTTTCAAATTTTAACCAATCACTTGTACTAACTTCAATTGTTCAGCACTTGTAGATACCAGATCATAATTAAATGTTATTAAATCCATTTGGTGAAAATTGATGATGATCTGATTATCCCATCCATTCATATTGTCCACTTAAATATATTTTCAGTGTGGCACACACCAAATTGAGTGCAGATTCCATTAATCATAATAATAGGCCTTATTGCTTATGTGTTAAGTGAAAATGTGCACTACAAAGTTTTGTACATGCACAAGATCATACACCTATTGTCTGAAATGACACTATTTCCTAATATATTAAAATAATGGACTGAATTCTGTAAAACACTCCATAGTAATGAAAAACCTAAGTAATTGCAAAACACACTCTGAAGAGGCTAATCTACTAGACTGGTGCATTCCCTTGTAAGAGTTGCAGCAGATATTGTTCTCTGGAGGCTGCTTATTGTTGTGTTCTGTTACTCTTCACTGTACTTTTTAATAATGTGTATCTTAACAAAGAACCAAGTCATGTTTATTTGACCAGAGTAGCAGAGCTTCAGTTTTGAAGTAACTGTACTGTTACTACCTTCCTAACCTTTTCTTGTGCATGGTTGTGCAATTCCGTCAACTTAACATTTGTTAATGTGACTATCCTCTCTGATAATGTTTCCTCTATTTCTGCTCTATACAGAATAAACTACCTATTAAAGGCCTATCCTATTATCAGCCCCCAACTCCCTCTTGCCTTCCAGCTCATGATTCAGCTGCTACTTCATCTTCATCATCTATTCACTCAGCTTCCCCTGCTGTTCAATCTAGCAAGGTATTCTATTAACAGATTTTCATGTAAAATCCATTCTTGCTCTAAAAACTGCAGAAGAATTGGCTCAGATTGAAGGTCTTGGCTTTGCATGGAGAATCTGTGCGTACTATGTTTCACATTGGACGCAGAGGTTTAAACCGCTCACTTTGTTTTGTTTACTTCTGCATGTTTGTAAAAGTAAAATGTCATAACAAAAAGTAATTCAGATTAAAAGCTAAGAAGTAGATCATACATTTTTGAGAATTTTAATCTTAGCAGTAGCTAATTTTAAATTGTTTTTGTTTCCTTTTAATAATACTGCAAACTCTCTTTTGAGAATTAAATGCTTGAGCACGCGTTTCCTCTATAAAAGAAGCTTTGATACATAGGAAATAGGCATAAAGTGACTGAAGACAATTCAATAAATTAGAATCCATCAAATATAGAGTTCCCATTAATGATAAAGTAACAAAAGCTTTGATCTGGATAAGCTTAAAAAGGTTCAGCTTCCTTCTCCCCTACATGCAGAAACTATTTTAATTGGGGTATTTTCAGCCATCTCCTTTTTAGGCCAGATCTTTGGGAAGGACCTACATGTCCTTTCTTTCCTCCAGTGGTTATGGCAACAGCAGCACAGGTTGTCTTTCAAGCCTCAGAACAAGTAAGCATATTGAACAGGTTTGGAGTAAGAATAAGTGGGGAAACCATAAAGTTCCTAGAAATGTTAAAGAGCAGCTGTGGCGTCTGGAACACTGAGGCGTCTGGAACCAGTAGGTTCTACCACCACGTTTAAGAAGCGGGAGTTAGGGAAGGGTTGTTTATCAAAACCTAAAATGGTTTGCCATGTGTTTTGGAGGATGAGAGATCTGCTCAAACCTTTCAACCCATCCTTCCTCAACTTAAGTCTCTCTGCTCACTATGAAAACAATCATTCTTTTAAAAAAACACCCATGTCATAAATTACTCATGAGCATGGTCAAAATCCAGCCCAGATAATTAATGGCTGAATGTAAAGATTTTCAGGAGTATAAATTAGTTGTTTCAGTCAAATTCCTGGTGGATTTATACCCATCTTACAGTTGACACTGGTTAGAACAGGGGTCGGCAACCTTTCAGAAGTGGTGTGCCGAGTCTTCATTTATTCACTCTAATTTAAGGTTTTGTGTGCCAGTAATACATTTTAACGTTTTTAGAAGGTCTCTTTCTATAAGTCTATAATATATAACTAAACTATTGTTGTATGTAAAGTAAATAAGGTTTTTAAAATGTTTAAGAAGCTTCATTTAAAATTAAATTAAAATGCAGAGGCCCCCGGACCGGTGGCCAGGATCCGGGCAGTGTGAGTGCCACTGAAAATCAGCTCATGTGCCGCCTTCGGCACACGTGCCATAGGTTGCCTACACCGGGTTAGAACTTTGACTTGCAGCCTCGGCAGAATGGGCAATGACTGAAAGGTCTGACCTGTGCTTGCAACCCTGGAGGCTGGTACTTCAGATCAGAGGCCAGGTGCTTAAACTTTCATGATTTTGGTGGTTGTGGGTTTTGGAGTTTGTTGTTGTTGGTTCTCTGTTAAACACCTCCCATGAGCAGTTGTTTTAATTAAAGGTACTGTAACTGCTATTTTAATTTTAAAATAAATATTTTGGTGAATTTAGCATTGTATTGAAAGAGAGTGGCTATAGCTTAAAGTTGTTGGCTCCTTAAATGGATTTTGTTTTGTGATTTTCAGCATTACTGTAGGTTAGAATGTACTAACCTGATGTAATGGTGGAACAAAAATAATCCATGCTCAAAATATCTTTTCTGTTACCTGCACAAAACCTAGTGACTTTTTGTTAGAGCTTAGTAAATATTTGACATACTATTGAGGACTAGAAAGATCAAATTCAATATGTAAGCAAGTGCTTACACATTCTGCTGCTCAGGTGCTCCATTCCATAGAAACATGCAGGAGCTAATAGGGACCAGCTTTGGGGTGGGGGGGCAACCACTTCCCCTTCCCCCAGCAGCCTTTAGGTATATGTGTGGTGCCTTTCACGCAAGGCTGGAAAGCGAGCCTGCCCCACACACTCACCTGGCAGCAACTGTTCCTGTCTTGTGGGGCTGGGTCCGGCTTCCTGTTCTGGGTGCTATGAGATGGTGCATGGGGTCGCATGTGACCCTGTGCGACATGTCGTTGTTATGCCATTCACTCAAATTTGGCCTGGCCCTGCCCCCCTCATGACAGAGGGAAGATCAGGTGAAACCTGAATGGGACTATGACCCCGGGCGCCAGTTTGCAATGCCTGGAGTGTGGAGCTGGGCCCAGCCCTGCAGACAGGAGCTGAGCTACAGCATGTGTGTGGAGCAGTCTCGTTCTCCATCCCACCACCAATGACTCATCATGCCCCTCCGCCCCCAGTTACAAATCCTTGCCCTGCCACTGGCAGTTTGCAGGCTTGGTTAATGAAACACTTGGTTAATGAAACAGTAGCACATGTGGAGAAATGTCACATGTTGACAATGGTGTATTGGGGATTTTTGGCATATGGTTCATAATTTAAAAAAAAAAAACCACACACACACACACACTTAGAGCTTGTCAAATGTTTTGACCTCCTTCCTTGATTAGGGCCACCATGCTCACTTCTAAGGTAGATGCATTCATAAGGAAGCAGTTATGACTGAGCCTGTAATATTATTAGATTGTTGGTTTTTTCAAGAGATGGAGAACTTGTTTACAGAAGTGACCATAAGTCTTTCTTGCTCTATTGCCGGTGAATCCAAACCATTACTATTGGTATCCCACTCACTGAAGAAATATCATTTAACAATGATCTAATACATTTGACAAGCATGCTACTACTGTTACAGCTGATTGTTGTGTCCCCTACATATCCTCTCAGGTCACTTCAGTCTCCTAATACAACAAATTATTTTGTTTGCCATTAATTGGCAAATCAGCTTAAGTTTTATTTTCCTTTTTGAATCACAAGTCACCTCTTGATTATCCAGTAAATTTTCAAATAAAGTAATTTTCCCAAGAAGTAAACTACTGCTAATTTTACTGTAATATTAGCAAAGACTAAATGCCAACATTTACAAACTTGGGTCTCTATACTTGAAACAGTCTCCCAGCAAGACCACCCCTATTTTTAAATCCTGTGCATTCCCCCCCCTCCCCGCCCCGCCACCCGAAAATCCTTCTAGCCTTGATTTCCTAACCAGTAATCTCTCCATGCCCTTCCTTACTTCACTTAACAATTCAATTAAGTGTCCCGTATTTGGTCTATTTTAGATGGCAAACTTTTTAGGGCAGGGATTGTATCTTACTCTGTCTAGAAAGCACTGTCTAAATTTCTGGCCTTATATAAACAAATTTTAATAATGTCTCAGGCACACAGTGCCTATTTTCAAGTACTTTGGATGCCAATGTATTTGAACTTACCTGATGTAACTATACACCACAAGTTGCCTGTGTCAGCGTTATGTTATGACTGGTTTTAAAGGGCTCAGGATTTGCATTGGTGATCTGTTCCAAATGGTGGCACTAGTAAAGTGCAGATTTCAATATGTGGACGTGCTTCAGAGCCAGCAAGCCAATGGGGGGAACCCTCATTCATGGCACTTCTGGAGTTTACTATTATTCTACAGGGGAAAAAATGGAGAGTGTAAAAGTCTTTCTGAGCTTCTTGAGACTTCACAACTTGTCCTGTAAGAATGCCAGCCTACCAACGTCTTTGAGAATTTTTCATTTGAAATACATACTGAACTGCTTGTGTTCTCTGACATCATGTTCCTACTACCAGTTGAATTCTGATTTTATAGAATTGTAGGACTAGAAGGGACCTCAAGAGGTCATCTAGTCCAGTCCCCTGCACTCATGGCAGGACTAAGTATTATCTAGACCATTCCTGACAGGTATTTGTCTAACCTGCTCTTAAAAATCTCCAATGATCGTGATTCCGCAACCTCCCTGGGCAATTTATTCCAGTGTTTAACCACCATGATAGTTAGGAAGTGTTTCCTACTGTCCAACCTAAACCTCCCTTGCTGCAACTTAAGCCCATTGTTTCTTGTTCTATCCTCAGAGGTTAAGAAAAACAATATTTCTTCCTCCTCCTTGTAACAACCTTTTATATACTTGAAAACTGTTATCATGTCTCCTCTCAGCCTTCTCTTTTCCAGACCAAACAAACCCATTTTTTTCAATCTTCCCTCATAGGTCATGTTTTCTAGACCTTTAATCATTTTTGTCACTTTTCTCTGGACTCTCTCCAATTTGTCTACACCTTTCCTGAAATGCGGTGCCCAGAACTGGACACAATACTCCAGTTGAGGCCTAATCAGTGCGGAGTATTGACTTCTCATGTCTTGCTTACAACACTCCTGCTAATACACCCCGAAGGATGTTAGTTTTTCTTGCAACAGCATTACACCGTTGACTCGTATTTAGTTTGTGGTCCACTATGACTCTTAGATCCCTTTCCGCAGTACTCTTTCCTGGGCAGGCAATTCCCATTTTGTATGTGTGCAACTGATTTGTTCCTTCCTAAATGGAGTACTTTGCATTTGTCCTTATTGAATTTCATCTTATTTACTTCAGACCATTTCTCCAGTTGGTCCAGATCATTTTGAATTTGAATCCTATCCTACAAAGCACTTGCAATCCCTCCCAGCTTGGTATTGTCAGCAAACTTGATAAGTGTATTGTCTATGCCATTATCGAAATCACTGATGAAGAAATTGAACAGAACCGGACCCAGAACTGATCCCTGTGGGACCCCACTCGATGTGCCCTTCCAGGGTGACTGTGAAGCACTGATAACTATTCTCTGGGAGCAGTTTTCCAACCAGTTTTGCACCCACCTTATAGTAGCTCCATCTAGGTTGCATTTCCCTAGTTTGTTTTTGATACTGTCTTGCATGGCCTTCTCATAAGCTTTACTAAAGTCATGATATACCACCTCTGCTGCTTTCCTCCCCTGTCCACAAGGCTTGTTAGAAAGCTATCAGATTGATTTGACATGATTTGTTTTTGACAAATCCATGCTGACTGTTACAGCATTACCCTTATGAGGCATTCGTAATGCATCATAAGGGTGTTGACGTATTTACTCAAAATAGTGGCTGAAGAGCTTTACATGTTGAAACCTATTTTTAAGCTTGAGGCAAGGATACCTCTAGAAGGGAGGTTAAGGAAATGTAACATGCTTTCCTATTCCTTTTTAAAGGCATATTCTTTTAATTAAAGTGCTTAGCTATTGCATCTTATTAGAAATGGAAGAGAACTTTTAAACTATGCCACAGAGAGGTTAGTACAAATGAACGTTGAATACTCCTATTGCCCTAAATCTTCTGTGAAGAATTCAGTGTAGTGGTGTAGACTCTAAACAATAATCTCCAATGCAAATCAAGATGATCCAAAGTTTAGAATGACCTTTAGAAAACAGTGCTTGTCTAAGCTTTATGCTACCTAAACCCTAAAAGTCATACATACTATAAACATGTTGCAATCAGTTGGCTTTGCTATCTACAACACCTCAGATTAACTACTTCCCTTGAATCATATGATTGGAATTACCAGCTGAAAATAAGGGTTGGGTGTTTCCTACCCAGATAAATTTACTACTAAGATAGTGTTTATGCCAGGGCAGTCAGTCAAAATTTTTTTTAAAGAATAAGCAAGTGCTTAAAAGCAGGACATTTGGTAAGGAAAGGAGACAAAGTAACTCTAACAAGGAGGGATGAAGACTGTATGCCAGTGGTCCCCAACTTTTTTCATCTGGCAGGCGCCAAACAACGAGCCACGGAGGACCGTGGCGGCGGACGAGCATCCACCGAAATGCCGCTGACAAGCTGCAACGTCAATAGGCATCGCCGCCGAAATGCCGCCGACAAGCAACGTCATCCAGAGGCATCGCCGCCAACGCCTCTGGATGACGCTGCTTCTCGGCGGCATTTCGGCGGATGCTCATCCGCCAGCCAGTACGCGGGTGCACTTAGACGCCCCAGCGGGCGCCATGTTGGGGACCCCTGCTGTATGCTCTTTGGGGCAGTTTTCGTGTTTTCCTTTGTGTTTTAAGACTACTAGCACATCTGATTTCTGATTGCTGTGGCAATATAAATAATATTATACAAAATTATGAAACCCAGGCTTCTCTCCAAAACCCCTTAGCTAGTGAATTAATATTGGACAGTTAACCAACCAGATAAACCTGCTGTAGAGCTTTGGCAATGTACCATTAATAATTATGTTCAACAATCCTCATAGTGGTGGTTTTTTGTTTTTGTTTTTACAAAATATTCTTCTGAATTTTTATTTGCTTTTTTTTAGATATTTGCTTAGTGCCACCTTGCATGTTGCCCTATGAGCAACATAAGGGACCCTTTTTAGGAAACCTAGATACCCAACACCACTACTATAGACGCAGGGCTGGATTTAGGGAAGGCGACCCAGGCGGCCAACTGAGGTGCCGGGCTCAAGGTCCTGTTTTTGTTGTAAGCGACAAAAGGGAAAATAGAATGTTTGACAGGGATAAATCATGCATTCAAATTGTGAAGCAAAGTCATGAAGTGGGTTACAAATGCAATACAAAATAAGGTATTCAAAAGTTTAACAAATGGATGGGGGGGCACCAAAGACATTCCTCGCCGGGGGCACCATTTGGTGTAGGGACGGCCCTGTGTAGACGTATTTAAGTCATGTGCAGCAGTATGTCATGTAGAGCAATAACTATGGCCATGATCATACAAAGCCTTAAGCATGTTTGGGACTTTATTAGTAGTCACAAGGGGATTATGTGCATGAACCAAGTTAGGCTTAAGTGTTTGTAGATTCAGAGTAAATGATCAGTATCAGGCAAGCAAGGTGCAGCACAGCAGTGTAACTAATTTAAGCTGTATGAAAGCTGGCAGACTTCCATATATTAAAGGATCATCTTTCTGGTATACAGATGTGGGGCCAGATTCTCTCCTGTAGCTGAGATCTGCTCAGCAAAGGAAAGTGGAGGGGGACATTGTGGAACTGCTTGCAGCTCCCTATTTCTGAGGGGCTACCTGTGCTGACTCCAACCCCAATGAGGTTTAGAGCAGCAAAGGAACTGCTCTAAGTTATGACACTGGCCTAGAGCCCTGAATGAACACTATATCAGGGAAGATAGGTATAACAGAGCATGACTCTGCCAGGCACCTCCTCTTCCCCCCCCAACACCTACCCTCCCTCAGTTGACGCACACTCTATATTGGAGGGGAAGGGGGAGAGACAGATGGCACAGTAGCTTGCTGTGGCATCTTTTACACCAAGAGGGAGTTTCCCTACACCAGGGGAATTTACTGCTGACCAGTTGAAGCCAGAATCTGGCCCTTTTGTGTCACTTGAAGGGCCAGACTTTATTTGATAGTCTAAACTGTGCTGTTCAGCTAACCTACTTGGAGACTGAGTATGTTTATGCTGCCTTGCTTTCTGTGGATAGCCAGTCCCATTTTGTCTTGTCTTTTGAGTTTGCAGTCATGATACATATAAACTTGATTACCATCGTCATCGAAGCTGCCCAGAGTTGGAAAACTCTGCTAAGAACTATTGGTCATTGATGTCAGATTTGGAAGGAAAAAGAGACGAAGGATGGGATGGCCTAGTAACTGCTTTTTAAAAACCTGTTATCAATCCAGTAGCTATGGAGGAAGAATTCAGTTGGTTCCTCTTAAATGTAGTTCCAACACTGTTGGCTACACAATTACTTCTGTATTCATTTAACTAGGTCTGGGATCAACAATTTGAGAGTAATGTTTTCTCCTACTTTTGCTATTTTTTAAAAAATTGTCTGAAGTCATTGTTTATGAAGGGTGCAATATTGAAGTATTTGCAGACTGACCTTTTTTAATTCATCTGCAGTACATGTACAGCATGGATAGTACCAGTACACTGGAGGGACCATGGAATAAGATTTAGTTCAGTCTTCAATCCCATTCAGTTCTTACCCTACCTGCTGAGACTTCTGACAAGATTACTGTTTAGTGCCTCTTGTATTTGTGGTTTCTGTGATGTGGGCATGTGTTCATGGGATATTAGACAATCAAGATAATTTTATATAGACCACTGAACAGCCATCAGATGGAAAAGTTACCCTGTGATTTGAGGATGGGAATGCTTATGGAGAGGGTCATTTGGTCACTACCAACCTGGATTGAAGTCACTTTTTCTTTTACACTGAATTTGCATTTGTTTTCGTAATGAATACATTTGCTTTTAATATTGCATGTAATAATAGGCATAGGTATGCAATTTTGCTAGCTCTTGTTTTGGTTGTTTTAATGTCAGCACTGATTGTTTTAATGGGTGGAGAAGAGAAACCAAACAAGGAATGTAGGTTAGCTTCAATAGTATTTTGCCCCTCCTTCAAATAGTCACCTAGTAGTGTAGCTTTGTTGTTTGTTTAAATTATTACATGACTATTTAACAAGATGAAGCTGAAACTTCCTGCTTCAGCTGATGTCTCAATGAGCTCTTTACCTCTTTATTCAGGAAGCCATAGTGCAATAAGTAAATAGCTGCTTAAAATTTGCACAAATGTAGAGTTTTGGGAGAAAGGTTGTGTTTTTAAAAATGTAATGAAAGGGAAAGAGAGGGAGGTTCACCTTCAGTGAAAAGTAACATAACTATTAATGCTAAGATCTGATTTAATATGCCATCCCGTACATAAGAATTACACTACTTGGGCCTGACAAGGTGATGAATATACATCTTTTACAGCAGTTACTCCCATTTTAAAAAAAACAAACAGAGGTTATTTGGCTTTGTCTGTATAGCATACATGCTATTCATCTTTTATCTACTAGCCAAAAATGCATATCATTTGATTAACATTCAAGAGACCTTAGTGGCTATAAGTTGCTGGACATTTCAGAGGTGCTGACATGCACTTTAATTTTTTTAATTTCATAGACAATCTCCTTTATGCTCCTTTCACCCCACCCCAAAGTAGCCCAAGTGACTTGTCATTACTGAGGCTGAATGTTTGTAACAATGGTCATGGATTCCATGGATGTTTATGTTCACCTTTTTGGTTTGTTTCTTTTAAATATCTTTTTGACGTCTTGGGGCTTTCCCATTTGAGTGAGTGGATGTGATGGGAACGGCTGATTTCTTTTCACCAAGAACTTGGGACCTGTTTTGTTGAAACCTCGGCTGCATGGGGGATTAACAGGGAGCATAAATGCTCATTCCTGAGGGTAGTAAGTAGTTTGAGGTTGTGGAATGGATTCTATGCCTTCTCTAGTTAGGGTGGAAAAAGTCCTAGCTTCAGTAGCAGGTTAAGAGACTCGCTGCTCCCATTCTGCTACTGCTACCTTTGTAGAGGCTTAGGGCTATGTCTACACTACAGCTTATGTCTGCATAACTTATGTCACTCGGGGGTGAACAAACCAGCCCCTTGAGCAATATAAGTTATGCTGACATAAGCACTCATGAGCTTCTGCCGCAAACATGGCTTCTGCTGTTCGCGGAGGTAGTTTTATTATGCCCATGGGAGAGCTGCCGCACTGTATGAGTAGACGTGCCCTGAGACTAGAAAGCAGTAGTAATTCTCTTCCACCCACCCTTCTGTTCTGCTGCTGCGGAGAGGCTGGACCGTCAGTCAGTGGGATAAATGCTTATCGGTCAATATTTAAATACTCAAATGCTTTTAAATGGCTTTCATTGTGAAATACAAGCTATTTGGGTTTAAGATAATGCAATACATGATTTTCAGTGCTTTTAATTTTCAGTTTGTGACCATTGCCTTTTTTCACAACCAGACTGATTTTACACGCCCTTTATAGTGACGAATCATTAGCCCTAGTCATTAAGTTTAAACACATGAGTAGTCCCATCAAAGTCAATGTTCACATGGTTTGAGTTAAGCACATTTTGTTGTTATCTGGAACAGATCCAGAGTGCTCTGTACTTTGCAGGGTCAAGCACTTTTGAAATGAAATGTCATGCTCCTAGTTGTATGTCTTCCTCATGATTAATTTCTTCAGTGCCTTTGTCCTCCTATGAAGTACTGAATTTTTCCATGAGATCTCCATTGTAAATTGTGCATTAATGGAGACTCAGTCTAAATTAAAAAATAAATAAAATTGAGAGCACAGAAAATTAATACAGGCTAATCCCTGGGGAATTGTAATTCAGTCGGCAAAAAGTTTTCAGAGGAAATAAAGCTCAAGCAGCTGATACATTATTACCAGAACGGAGTAGCTTCTTCCCTAAGCCAGAGCTGCTGCTGTGGTATCACTCAATATCTGCCCCAGCTCAGGCTGAAGTGAATGTTGTTGGTTTAAGCAGAGACTGGAAGTTCTATAATAATGACTTTAGGGCAGCTGCTATACATTTTTTTTTTTTTTTTTTTTTTTCCCCCCTTGAGAATATTGTTCTGAAGAACTACAGTGTGGCTAACAAAGGTTGTCTGATGTAAGGATGGGACTGGATGGTTCTTACAGTCCAGCTCATTTTATAAATATAATTAAGAATAACCTAACCACCATGGTGCAAATGGTGGAATTAAGCAGATGCCAACCTGTTTCCTTTCTAATCATTATTTAATGTATCCTCATAAAATACCAATAGACGCTAGTTCTTTGTCATGTTGTAGCCATGTGGGTCCCAGGATATATGAGAGAGAAGGTAGGATGAGGTAATATCTCTTATTGGACCAACTTCTGTAGCTGGTCCAACAAGAGATATTACCTGACCTGCCTTGTGTCTCTAATATATGGGAGTGTCAGTTCTGTGCATTTTATTTTAATTAAATAGGCCATTCATAACTGATGCAATATGCTTAGAAATATTTTGTCATAAATAAAAACTGTTAGGAGCAGACGAAGGTATAATCTCCCATCACTAGATTCTAACCTACATTTCCTTACTTAGTCTTTGTTATCTTGTGTTAATCCATAAATTCATATTGTTCGTATGAATTTTAAGATTTTGCTGCAGTGGTCTGTTTTGGCTGCAGTGGTCTGTTTTGGCATCACCTTCAGGGTGGTGGTGGTTTTTGTTTTTTGTTTTATTTTTTTTTTGCGGGGGGGGGGGGGGGGGGAGGAGAGGTTGTTAAATTTATATTAAGCAGTTGGTTCCAAGCCCCTCAAATTGTTTCTAATATCAAAATCATAAGATAAGAGTGGTTAGGTAGGAAAATAATGAATAGTTTGTCAATTTTAACTGAATATTTTCTTACAGAGCTTCCTGTGAACTTTTGTGGAATGTTTTATGAAGCTCTGGGATTGGTGAATCTTCACTGTGAAGTTGTAGTTTCCATTCCTCTCATTCTCTTTGGAATATGTACATTTTAGAAAATGAGCATCATATTAAGGAGAAAAATTTTACTTAAAATGAAAAAGAGCAAATTCCTTTAGTTTGTAGTGTAGATAATGCATGGCAATATCCACACTGTACTAGGTTTCAGAGTAGCAGCCGTGTTAGTCTGTATCCGCAAAAAGAACAGGAGTACTTGTGGCACCTTAGAGACTAACAAATTTATTAGAACATAAGCTTTCGTGGGCTACAGCCCACTTCTTCGGATGCATAGAATGGAACATATATTGAGGAGATATATATATATACACATACAGAGAGCATGAAAAGGTGGGAGTTGTCTAACCAACTCTGAGAGGCCAATTAAGTAAGAGGGGAAAAAAACCTTTTGAAGTGATAATCAAGATAGCCCAGTCCAGACAGTTTGATAAGAAGTGTGAGGGTATTTACATGGGGAGATAGATTCAATGTTTGTAATGGCTCAGCCATTCCCAGTCTCTATTTAAGCCTAAATTGATTGTATCTAATTTGCATATCAATTCAAGCTCAGCAGTTTCTCGTTGGAGTCTGTTTTTGAAGCTTTTTGGTTGCAAAATTGCCACCCGCAATTAATTAAATTACTTAATTGGCCTCTCAGAGTTGGTTAGACAACTCCCACCTTTTCATGCTCTCTGTATGTGTATATATATCTCCTCAATATATGTTCCATTCTATGCATCCGAAGAAGTGGGCTGTAGCCCACGAAAGCTTATGCTCAAATAAATTTGTTAGTCTCTAAGGTGCCACAAGTACTCCTGTTCTTTTCACACTGTGCTAGACTTTCTTCTTTCTAATTTCTAGCCTGTTTTTATCACTGCTTGCATTTGTGTGTGTGTGTGTTTTCAAATAAGTTGTGTCCTTTTCTCATACAGTCCTTTTCTCAGAAATAATGAAAGCTCTTTCTTCTATTCTTCATCTTCTCCCTTTGCTGGTTAGATGACTGTAGGGAAGGTGTCACGTGGAATAGGGGTTGTGGCTGAAGTCCTTGTCAATCTCTATGTGAATGACCACAAGCCCAAGCCACAGTTTTCCTCCCCAGAACTGGTAAGGCTAAACCCACAAAGAATCAAATATCATCTTCATTTTAAGCGTAACATTTCCAGGATCACAATGATCCAATTTAAGATTCTGGAATTGGAACAATTCTGGTCCTTAAGCATTCTGGAATTTTTTTCTTTTTTCTTTTTCTTTTTTCCAAGAACTAGGTGCTTATTAGCAAAAGATATGCATGCATGGGTATATTCTGTAAATGTCAGAGACCAGGGCTTCTATTATATTTTATTACTTGCCTCTGTATCTTAAAATCTTGGGAGCTTCTGCTAAGTGTAATTGCTAGTGCAACTAATAAGTAAAGACAGTTGTTAATCAGAGTTGGTTTCTGAAGAAAGTTTATTAAAGTGCATGTTTGTACAGTTACACCCACATATGTATGTTGAATAATTCATGTTTCCTTTTGAAGAAAGCAGTTCTAAACTATGATAATATTGTGTTGAATTCAGAACCAGTCATTGGACACAGTTACATCTTTCCCCACTTCCTATTCCACTTCTCCAACTTGTGCTTCTACTGTTCAGAGTTGTCAGGTATTGAAAGGCAAAGTGAGGTGGTGTTGTGGTGGTGCTCTGGTGGTGCTCAGTTATTAGCAAGCACTAATATGCAGTTGTTTCAGCTTAGCGATAGTTCATCACTGTCCGTACTCCATTAACATAGTATTTGCGACTGGCTTTTTTCACTTGTATGCTTGCGTATTTTGGAAATTTTGTGTATGGAAATAATCTGTTTGGGCAAATGGGATGGAGGGGGCAAATGGGATGGAGGGGGCAAATGATGACTGGCACTTGCACTTATAAGCACACGAAAAATGCACAGCTAGAGGGGAAGCATAAGATGGAAGTGCATCGTGCCCTGATTGTGGTTAACACCAAAAAGTGAGGTATCACAAAACGATGGTCTCTCTGATGGGATCTGGAGGTTAGGTGGTATAGTCTGCATGTTGCCTATATGTATCTTGTCAAAGCCCCAACTTCCTCCTCTCCATGTAGATTACTTCTTCTCATGTAAGACGTAGGGGACAGTTCTGCATGGGCCCATAGCTATGTAGAATAAGGGTACACAATAGAGGTTCCTTTTGCAGCCTTGTCATACATGCCCTTTTGTGGGAAAACTGAAGCATGACCAAATTTGGTCTGCTTGGTTCCTGATGGGCCTTGCGGACACAAGGATCCATCAGTAATAAACCTTGTGGAAATAAAGAATGTCATTAACATTTTAAAAAAGATTTCAGTAGTTAATACCATATTTTAAAACCACAATTTTTAACATATTCTAAATATACCTTGGGAAGAACAATGTAAAAATGTGTACAGGCAATCTAAGGACAAAAAAACCAACCTCAAAACAGTTAGGTATAAATAAATATATTTTTGAATACTAGCAGAGCATTTCATACTCTGGCATTTGTAACCGTGGCAGTTTCCTTCAGTGGGACTCACAGCATGCGGCTAGATCTGCCTCAGAAGAGTGTCTCTTCTGTTGAGTTGATTTTTATTTTTAGCATGTACACTTTCAGCACCTAGGCCCCAAATACGTATGTCTGTGCTTTGCAGGTGCAAACATCTGCCTAAGCTCTAATGCTTATACTCATGCAAATGTTAGCATTTGAACCAGCAAGCTGTAGTTTAACAAATGGGTGTTGGGGGTGAATATTACCTTGTACCTGCGCAAGTACAAAAGTGTGTGTGTGTGCACACGCGAATGCAAACTTTGTCCCTTAAAAGTCTTAGTAAAGTGAGAATTTTTGAGTGTTGTATAAACACAAGGTATCCTATTAAATGAGTACAAAGAGGAGACAGCAGAAAAGTTGACAGCAGCTACTCATCTTAAGTACGTGTGTGAAAACTGCAAATGTGATGGGATATTTAATAAAGCAGCAATGTAGTAGATGGAGTATATGCATGTACTGTAGTTGATTGGCAACACAATACTTTACCCATGTTTTAATCTTTTACTTATCTTTAACAGGGATCTCTGCGAAAAGAATTTCCTCAGACTATAGGTGGCAGTGACATCTGTTATTTCTGCAAGAAACGGGTATATGTCATGGAGCGCCTGAGTGCAGAGGGCCACTTCTTTCATAGGGAATGCTTTAAGTGTGATGTATGTTCTACAACGCTCCGCCTAACAATCTATGCATTTGATGTAGAAGAAGGTAATAT
The DNA here is from genome assembly GCF_028017835.1 of Emys orbicularis. NCBI lineage: Eukaryota > Metazoa > Chordata > Testudines > Emydidae > Emys > Emys orbicularis. The sequence goes on along the minus strand of NC_088686.1, from coordinate 98,986,509 downwards.
AGTAACTATTTAAGAAATTTTTTTTAAATGTATGCATCTTAAAGCTTGAACAGAGCAGAAAAACGTAGAGGCCAGGTAGCTCAGTCAGGAGATGTGCATGATCCATTGATGAGTTGTGCCCGTGCTGATCTTTCACAATTTATATTCCCACTGCAATAGCAGTCCCAACCCTTTCAGTGAAGCCTAATTATGACTGACCTCAAGGTAGTTCTGTTTAAATGAAGAAATGTTTGCTGGAAACTTGGTTGAGAGATCAGACATGTGTCACTTCTGATTGTGGGTTGAAGTAAAGACAAAAAGGGTTGGTTTCCTGCATTGACCTTCACTTGCCAAAGTAACACTCCAGCCTCCTGATCATCCTCCCAGTTTATAAAAACATTTTCCTTATTCAACAATGAGAGAGAGGCAGAATTAATGGCAGATTTGAAACGAATAAGAAAGTGTGGATTACCCTCCCCTTCCCCCCCCAAAGAGGCTGTAGCTCGGAAGTTGGAAGCAGCAACTTTAGCAAACTGCTGGTACAATCTATTCTAGTACTCTCCGGACTTTAAGGATGTTGGGATCCACACCTGGCCTCCGTGGCTGACCCCTGTTTCTAGAAGGGATATGTTAAAGTACGAGAGTGTCTCCTTTCCTTCCCAAAATGTTCACAATAGGGTCTGAACTTTGGTGACTGTACCAGTGCATCACAGTATATAGAGACTTAGAGTAGAGCCACAAAAGAACTTTGCCACCTAAAGTGGCTGTTAGGCACCTAAATCCAACATTTAGGCACCACTGAGCCTCAAAACCTCTACTCCGCTGTCACCTTAACCCTGTAGGCACCTAAAGTTCCTGAGCACCTAAATTTCCATTGTTAAAGTCCACATGGTACTTGAGTTCCTGCTGCTTGGGTATGTGGCAGATAGTAATGCCCCACTTACAACTTTCAAGTCTGTTGTAGGGAACACGCCCAGGATGTGCGAGACCAAGGTTCGATACCTCTCTCTGCCTGATATGGAGAAGGGATTTGAACTTGGGTCTTTCATCTCTCAGGAAAGTGTCCTAACTACCGGCCTTTGGGGTATTTTGGGGCCTGGCTCTTTCAATCTCTCATGTTAAAACTATTCCAATCTAAATATTCACTGGGCCAGAGTTGGAGTGAGAAGACTCTCTAGCCCAGGGGCTAGGGCACTCAGTAGGGAAGAGGGTAGACCCAGGTTTCAGTTCCCCTGCTTCAATGACTGTTTCTTTATACACAGTGGAACAGGTTAACTGGTTTAGTATCTGAAATTGGGTTGTACTTCTAGGATTTCAAAGCATTTTACTGAGGTTAGTTAAACCTCAATGCCCTGTGTGATAGAAATGTGACGTAGGGTAATGCCGCCTGTATGTAAACCAGTACACAGAAAGCAACTTGTTCAGGGTCATTCAGTGTGTCAGTGGCAAATCTGAGAATAGAACAGAAGTCCCAATTCCTCTTGCTGTCCTCTAACCACTAGACTTGCTGCTTCAGTCATCTTACAGATACATTGGCTTGTTTTTAGTCCTTGGACCTACCAGCTAAATATAATGTCATTTCTTTTACAGGAAAATTTTACTGCAAACCTCATTTTACACAATGTAAAACAAGCAATAAGCACAGGAAAAGACGATCTACATTAAAAACGCAAGAGAAAGTATGTATTGGTTATACTTCTAATGCAATAAATGTTGAGACAGTTTTGTGGGGTTTGGTTGCTTTCCCCCCTCACACACACACACACCTGAAAAACAGGGAAAAGTATCCTCAAGTAATGCTAACCTTTTATTCTTTTGCATTTGGCATATTTATGGTTTGGGAATCAATAGCTATAAGCTAACATTGTGAAAGTGAGCTCTGACTCGATAAGGGAAGGCTGAAGGTTCCACTTCTGATTGATGTCAACTTAGTTGATGTTTGTCTTTCAGTGATCACAGAAAGTTAGTCACTCTTACAAATACTTGCCTGTGCTACCATCCCAATACTGTGTGTGTCATTGTCATAGACTAAAGCAAACTGCAGAACAAATTATATTCTACAAATAAGATAATACAAATAAAAACAAAGGTTGTATGGAGGAGCCACTTTAAAAAATTATGAAGATAAAATATTTGAGTCTTGGATTGCATGTTTGTGTATTTAGATAGCGACAGTGGGAATTTGTGGAGCTATATTACATAGTTCACCTGTAGGTGTCAGACACAAGAATATATAGTATTGTGCCAACAGTGAGAATAAATAGCCACTGGAACAACTTACCATCACTGGTGATTTTTAAATCAAGATTGGATGGGTTTTCTAAAAGATCTGTTCTAGCAATTATTTGGGGAAAGCTCTATGGCCTGTGTTATACAGGAGGTCAGACTAGATTATCATAGACTAGATCAGTGGCTCTCAACCTTTCCAGACTACTGTACCCCTTTCAGGAGTCTGATTTGTCTCCACTTACCCCTCACTTAAAAACTACTTGCTTACAAAATCAGACATAAAAATACAAAAGTGTCACAGCACACTTTTACTGAAACATTGCTTACTTTCTCATTTACCCTATAATTATAAAATAAATCAACTGGAATATAAATATACATTTCAGTGTATAGTATATAGAGTAGTATAAACAAGTCATTGTATGAAATTTTAGTTTGTACTGATTTCGCTAGTGCTTTTTATGTAGTCTGTTGTAAAACTAGGCAAATATCTAGCAAGTTGATGTACCGCCAAGGGTTTGTGTACCCTTGCTTGAGAACCACTGGACTAGATGGTCCCTTCTGGTCATGGAATCTACTAATCCTTGTAAAGACATTTATATTTCAGCCCTTGTGCAGTTATTTTTAATTTTCTTTTTTTAAGGTGGAAACAGAAATGTGGATGCAAGAGGAACCCAAGCATCCAGAAACCACCACAGAAAGTACTACTTCTACTGTTAGCAGTCCAGAGGACAGGCCCCCAGGTATCATGACTTCCTTCTTTAGGAAAACGCTAAGCTGGCCCCTTAGGGTGACGAGGGATCTGCTTGACATTCCAAGACGCCTGTCTAACTGGATGCATGGTTTTCTGCACGCTACCAATCTTCATTTGAGGGACAATGCATACAACTATATCTATTTGTATGAACTCTTGAGCCTTGGTGTGCCATTCCTGTGTGCGCTGCTAGAGGTACTTACTCATATGTACCGGGAAGCAGAGCTATCACTTGAAAACATGCTTGAATGGGTGAAAAAGTTCTTTAGGGTTTAAATTCTTAAGTGTCTTGCTAATTTGTGCCTTTCAGATTTCCAAAATTAACAGCCTTGCAATATGTTTATAAACATTTCAATTTAATATGTGCTTTAAGTGAACAAAGAGCTCACTTTGATAGACCAAGTGCAATCAAAACACACTATGAATTTAAAACATGTACTGTACAAGAAAGGTATCATGAAGTTCAGTGTCCAGATGCATTTCCAGAACATGGGGACTAAATGAAGGATATTTTATAAACATTTGTGCAGGGGTAGGTTTCTGGCTGTGAACAACCATGTTTCTGGGTTTACATTTTAAAATTCTTGTTTTAAAGACCAAGAAAGAACATGTTCTTTCAGACATTTCAGGGTGGTAGTGACAAGTGACTGGGTTTTGAAACCTGAATATGGCACATCCCTTTTCTCTTGCTTTCATCTTTTGCTCTGGGTACAAGGTTTACTACTTGCATGGAGATGTTTGAAAGAAAAAAAAAATAAAAGCTTTTTACTGTACCTAATGCACCGACTTCTAGCCATGCCTTTTTTAATTTATTACTCCTTTGGTATCCTTTGTTAATACCTAGGTATTTTCTGTAATACTCGCTTATTTAAACCTGAAATAAATTTAAAGTGCAAATCTTAGATGAGTGGACGATTAATTGAAATGGTCAGATCTAAGAAACATAGTGTAGATAGCTGCTATTTATTCCCCAAATTAAGAGGTTTTTCTCATTTGGGGGCTGATCCAAAGGGGAGTTGAATACCCACAGCTCTAGCTGAAGTCAGTTGGAGTTGTAGGTGCTGAAAATGACTTTGGATTGAGCCCTAAGCTTGCAATATATTGCACTCAGATTTCTAAAAAGCCATATTTGAGTAAAATAGAAGTACTTAGAAATAATGTGGTGTTGTTTTTTTAAACTGATGATTTTCTGTTAGATGTTTTATTTCAATGTAAGATGCTAATGGAAGAAAATCAAAATCGTTATAAAGTTGCATCATCTCTGAAGAAAAAGGTTTTTGTGGTGGATCTTGGTATGAGATACCTTAACCCAAAAGCTTCTCTAGAATGTATAGCGCTACCTGATGACAATTAGTCATGAACAATTCCCCAGACTCTAACTATTGTCTAGGACTCCTCTAGCTAATTATACACACATTCCCTATCTCAGTGATTAAAGCTGTATTTGATGGAGAAACACATGGACAGATCTCCAAAAAATTAAAAGCATCTGTAGCATTTTTTTCTAATAACAAGGTATTAATTTAAGCCACAGAAAACATGTTGCCAGCAATTGGTAGAAAACAAACAGGAGGGGTCATCTGCCAATGACCTTAGGTGGGTTGATTTTAATATGTATATTGCAAAAGACCAAATGGAAGCTTCCATGTTTGTTTGGCAGTAAAAAGAATGTATGTTGTCTTTTAAAAAAAAAAAAACTAGCCTGGTGGTTTAATAGAAACAGATTTTTCTCCAGATAATTTTATCTTTATTTTAAAAAATACAGAAAATGAAACCATGTACAGTTTTCAATGAGAAGGCATTTCAGGATTTTTTCAGGGGGGTGAGGAAGATATTTGCAAAGGCTTATACAAAGAACTTGTATGGTTTTCAAGTACAGCATGTCATTTGCAGCAACTTGCCACTAATGCTCAAACATACTCCAGTGAGAATTTGCTAGACTTTTGACAGGAGACAGTGATCGTAACAGTAATATGGTAAGCAGCTATAGAGATGTAGAGAAATGTTTTTGTACTACTTGAGTATTTTGAATACTGGACTCCTCTTTAGTAAAAATTTAACTTAAAAAAAAAAAAAAAACTCCCATAATGTTGTTTTACCATGTTACTCCAGCCATCCTAAAGAATGTTAAGAAATGCATTTTCTGATTTTATTTAACATGTTTTGATTCAGAGTTTTGGACTGTCGGACACTAAAACAGTCCAACAGAATACTTTTCCCTAAGATTTCTCCACTAATGTTTGTCACTTGTTCTGAATTTTAGCAGCCTGAGTATAATGGTAGTCTAAGTGAATAACTCTGTAGTAAGAAGCTTGAAAACCTGTGATGTACCATGAATTTTAAGAAAATGAACCTTATTAGTAGAAAGTGAGACACAGAAGTTAAGTGTAGGTTTTATATAGATTAATTAAAAAACGCAACAAATTTCAGGGCATATTCACGATTATAAAGTTTATAATATTCATAAAAGAATATGAAATTGTATATTTGCTGGCATTTCAAAATCATTAGTATTGCTGAAAATGTCTCACTGGTATCTATATAATTAATCCATGTATGTTTTATCCTTAGCCTTAAAATTCTACCAGTAAGGTTCATAACTGTTCATCTTTATAAATTAATGAAGAAAGCCATCACTCATAAATTAATAAGGCGGTTTAATTTTGGTTGATTTTTCTACTTTTTTTTGCCTAGTAATCTGTGAATAACACCTATAACCAAACTAAGGTTCCTCTTTCTTTCTTTCTTTCTTTCTTTCCTTTTTTCCAACATCCTGTGTTGCTTTTAGTTCATTTCAACATTCCAGTTCTACGTCCATTCATTGGCTGAAACATTTCTGTTGTAAGGTGATTGTTCTGCTTGACAGTTTCAGAATATTGTAACTAACCCCTAATATCGTTTGACAACATTTTGGAGCAAACTGTGTGTGTCTGGTATATTAATGGATGAAAGCTTTAGCATGATTATTTTTTTTAACCAATTGCACAGCGCACAATGAAAGAAAAGATCATTTCTTATGTTTCTATAAAAGACATTTCTTTCTTTCCTCCCCTGCATGTACATCTTTTCTCATGGTTTTTAAATAATAGGCAACTCCATTGTTTCTCAAATACTAATTAAATAAAACTCTACTTCTTTCAAAGTATTATATCTGCACTAATTCAGAACCAGAGCATGAAGAATCTTACAGATGGTCTTCTGTGTCTTGTTTAAGTGGGGATAGTAATGCTTACCAGTTTCATAAAGCACTTTTTAGCTATCTGGATGAAACAGTGCTATATAAATGTGAACCATTTCCCCTCAATATTCAGGGAGGAAAAAATGTTGACGTTTCTGATAAAACAAAAATCCACATTCAGAGCAATAAAAATTCCTATACAAGATGGGGGGAAAAACCCCAGAGTTCATAGGCAGTTTAATAAAAATGCTCTTTTATGTTTAAGGCACTTGGATTTGTAATAAACAATCAGGGTTCTGTAATTAGAATGTTTGATTCCAATTGTTTTCACTAATAACAGTTTTAACTATGCCCCATTAGCAACTTTGGGGTTTGTTTTATTAACTGATAATAGATTTGTCTTGGTGCATGAGAAGTTACTTTTATTTCCTATGAAGGGCTTGTGGGAATTTTTTTTTTAAATGCCAAGTATATTTGAATAAAATGATAATCTAAAAAGAGAGATTACTACAAATGAGAACCTATGTACCAATCCTGCAAATGGATCCATTAGCATGGAACCCTGCACTCTTGCATATTCTAATTGAAATCACTGGGACAGTGGTCCATGTTGTGAATCCAATTACACATGCAGGATCTTAGTGAATTAATCTGAAACTCTCTGAACAAAACATTATGGAGTTTGTAAACCTCCCCGGCGAAGGATTCATCCTGTATGCCTTACTGTGGAATGAGGAAGGACTATAGGATCAGGTGTGCAAACTCATTATCTTGCTGACCTGTGTGTGTATATAGTGCTGAAATAATTGAGCGTGCTGGTATTGTTTAAACTCTTTATGAGAATTAAAAATCTTTTTAAAACTTAAAAACAACCCCCCCCCCAGCTTGCTGCATGGCATTGACCCATCATTTCCTGCACCACAAGGTTAGGACACAAGTATGGATTTTTATAATTTCAGGGTTGTTTGTTTTTGTTTACTAAACTCTGCATGCTTCATTAAGGTAAGGTTTATGAAGGACTGGTCTCTCTTTTCAAATCACTTGCCATTGCTATGTTTCTTTACCTTCTGTTGCAGAGTCTTCATTTCTTTAAAGGATGCCATCAAGGATTCTGTCCCTATCCTCCTAAATCTTTTTTGCTTTCATTTTGCTTCATGATCTTAATTGAGCAAATTTTTTATTAAATAGTTTTTTTAAATTCTGTATTTAAATTGTCACATGGAAATTCTGTATTTTGCACACTGTGAGAGTTGTTTAGCTTTATTTATGGCATTTGCTGTAAACAAAAATAAATGTAGTTCTTTTTAAAGCTCACTGTTTCCGCTCTTCCTTTAAAAAAAAAAAAATTCTTTTCCAAAGAAAGTATCTTAGGAGTCTGGTGATGTTCAAATTCCCACTAGAAATTGGCACCTGTTGTGTATCTCGCTGTATAGCTGCAACACGACTTGGAATATTGCTGGATTGTGACATTTTAGAGCATCACACATGCTGTTCAGGGAGACTCAAGACTTTTGCTAACATCTTTTGATACATGTCTATTGTAAATACTGTAGACTGCATAACTGCCAGCAGTAGAAATTAAAATGTGTTCAGATTAAAATCCATAAAATAATTTGCTTGTGACGCTTATGTAAAAAGTGCTGTTGCGTTCTAATGTGCTTAATTGAGCAGTTGTCCAAATCTAGAACATGGGGAAACGTGGAATTGATGCTGATTGAACATATTTTGCCAGTACATTTATATGCAGACTTTACTCTATACCTGGAATTTCTTAATACAAGGCATAATTTATATTTGGGGGGATGCCTGTTAGCTTATTCAGAGTTCAGCTAAAATAGGTTATAGTCAGCCTTTTACTGAAGAACCTTTTACATATAGAAAGGGAAAGCACAATATATTTTGCTATAATCTTATTCGGATCATCTACAGAACAGCTCTTGCAAACTGAATAGCAAATACCCAAGTTGATTCTACATGTTCTGCTTCTGTTAGATGCTGTAATATTATAGCTCTTTTGTGGTCTGATCCATAGCCCACTGAATTTAATAGGAGCCTTTCCACTGATTTCATAAGGCTTTGCATCAGGCCCATAAGCATTAATGTTGCACCACAAGTTGTCACATCTACTTAAGATGAATAGGAGTTTGGTGATGGGATTACTCTCCGTGGGAACAATAGCTCAGGGATTGACAGAACTGTATACGCAGATGAAATATAGCTTCTTTCCTTTAACTTCACCTGCCTCACCCATGTATTTTTTTTTTTTTTTCAAATATTTGTGTTACGAAGGTCAGGGTGTAGTACATGCTGTGTGTTCTTTTCAAAGACTATATTGCGTTCTAGGGAAAGCAGGTAATGTTTGTGGATAAGCTTTATCCTTCTGTTATCTCCAGCTCTTTACAGAAAGATGTTGCTACTCCAGTTTGTAAGCTCCAGAAATCTGTTGGACTCTTGGCTGCAGTTCACAGTAACCCGTTGTATGGTAACATTGTGATTCCTCCCTCTTCCCCCCCAGTTAATCGTGTTCTGTTATCTTTTTGCTTATCCTATTTTCTCCTCTCCTTCTCCTCCTCTTATATCTGCAGTTCTTTAAGCTTTCACCTCTTTCCTTGCTTCTCTCAGCAAAAAATATGGCTGGTAAAATAATGGAGAAATTGGCTTGCAAATAATTTTATTACAGAATGTGTTAGCAATTAATATTACTGAACCTGTATGAGCTACTTGAATAGTGGAAATAAAAAACATTCTCAACGAATTGTTAGATGAAGAACTGCCAAAATGAATAACAGATGTTGTTTTCAATGAATTATTCAACCATCTCTGATTAAAAAAAAAGGCAAGACACACAATCCCCAAGGCCCAAATGCCATCAGGAATGGAAAGTTTGCCTGGCTAAGAGATGTACAAATCAAAATAAGGACTAGTTTCTTTTATGTAAAAGAATAAATGTTGGGCAGCATTTTAATAAGAATGGTCAAAGCACCTCCAATAAGAATGAAATCGACCCTTCGGGCAAACTGATCTTGCTTGGGGGCTGTAAGTTTTGCCTGTCTTCGTGCTTTCTGGTTTTGGATAGAAGCAATGGAATTGAAATACTTTGAGAGATCAGTGTGCTGTTTCCACCCTGGCCCCATTGTAGGATCCATTTGACAAGACGCATTCATTGTTGACTCCCTGCATTATAATGTATCAATAAATAGTCTAAATCCTCTTTTGCATTAGGAGTAATGAAGTTCCTAAGTACTGTTTTGCAATTGGCGCGTGTGCTTTAGTGTGGGGAAAAAATGAACCAGTCAATTAGAATTGATTCTTATTAATCATGTTTATCCTGTACCCAGGGACCAACCAACATTGGGGCCCCAGGTGCTGAATAAATACAGCATAGCAGACAGTCCCTACCTCAGATAGCCTACAATCTAAATTGACTAGACAGATGCGGGAAAGGGATGTAACATATAAGCAGAATGATCAGTGTGAACGTCATGTTAGTTCCATGCTTCAGTCAAAATTGTTGTTAAATAAAGCTTTTATAAGATTAAATGCCCTCTGTTTATTCCTTATAATACTGCTAGAAGAAGAAGATAAACTCATTCAGATGTTAGTACATTAACAGCTGTAACTCAGGACTCCCATCCCTCATGAGTTCTCTGTGCTCTGGCCATGTGACCAGGCCACACTGTAGATGAGAAGACTGTGAATGCCTTTTTTCTTGCCTACAGTTGAGCCATTTCCAAAAGCTCCCACGCTCTCTAAATCTCCACCCATAGCACATGGCATTTTAAACACATACACACAACAATGATGCCTTTTTTTTTTCTATACTTTGTACAGGTCTGTCTCATCTTATGTGGGGGTTCCGTTCCGCGGTTAGCGCGTAAAGCGAAAATCGCGTATAGTCAAAATTACATTGAGTTCAATGGCGGGCGGAATCGCCCGCACTACAGGTACAGTATTAAAATGGTTATTTTTCTCTTTTGTTGTTGTTGTTGTTGTTTTTGCCGACCGTGTAAAGCTGAAATCGCGCATGTTAAATGCGCGTAAGATGCGACAGACCTGTATTGACAATGGTATTTGTTTAAGGGGCGGGGCGGGGGAAGCAAATCTACTGCAATGCCAGTCTTGAAGCACTTGCTTAACAGAGCCCTTCCAACAGACACAGGTTTGGAGCTGATGCTGGTAATGCCTCCTTAAATCATTTCATTCTTTGCGTTCTTCAGTTTTTTTTTTTTTTTTTAAGGAACGCAAGCTATATCTAAGCTGCAGACCTCATTAGTGTTCAGTAGTTACAGAGATATAAAGCATCTCAGACATGTCAACTCATGGTTCTTTGCTTTTTTTTTTTTTAATTTGGTTCAAATTGTTTCAAATACAATTACTATACAGAATATAGAATCACATTGGTCTGTACTTTTGAAAAGTCAAGCTGATTATGCTTGGGTCTCATAGTTATTAATTCAATACAGGATTACTTGCCTAAGTATCTGTTAATGAAACCATACTTTTTAATGTTGTTCTAAAAGATAGACATCCTTTACTTTCATGCTAATACTTTAGGATCCAAAGAAGACCTTAAATTTTTTAAGCATCTGAGAAGTAAGTTTGGTTTTTCAAACAAACAAACAAACAAACAAACCGCTTGAAATTGCCAGTCACTGGTTTAGTAATTCCTGCATGAATTCAGATGTTTTTGATTCATAAAAGCCACTGTGAAACAACCTTTCCCCTTCCTTCTGAACTTTGGAGTACATGAGAGCAATAAAAATATGAGCAAGATAATGCTGTATGAGCTCCTACCTCAAGAATGAGGTCACAGGTCTGCATTGCCCCCACAATGTGCATTACAGATAGGGTTATCTTAGTTGACTTTCCTCCACTTGCTACCCATACATTCCTCACATTCCAGTTAAAGTGATGAATTTGGAAATGCATTATGAATATTTTTGAAAGCATGACATGTTTATGAAGCACTTGATTGTGTATGAAAGATAAGGTTGTAGAAACTCAAAAGACATAATGCATTCATGCTTGGTCCAAATATACAAATTAGCAATGTAAATATTTCTCTAGGCCACTTTCCTTTTCTTCATGACCTGCAAACAGAAGACTAAGGACAAAGACTTTGATTTCATCTCCTCAGGTTGTGGTCTCTGAACTCATTTCAAATTGCTGGAATTTCTCATGTGTTCTTTTGAAATGTGAAATTACAAAGGAATTTGCATGTTACTATAGTGAAGTACCCTTGAACTTGCTGATTTGACATTTCTCTGCACATATTGGTTCATGTCTTCGTTTTATTATTTTACTGCTTTTAGCATTTTGTAAAAATCACTGTTTGACAGGCATTAAACTAATGTTTATTACTCTAATGGCTTAAAATATTGCTGCTCCATGCTGAATCTGTTGTGATTACGTGCATTAATATACCAGACTAACACAAATTGCTCCAATATGTTTTATGTAACATTTGTTATAAAATGAAAGCTGTAGTATGCTAATGACTCCTATGTGAAAAACCTTTTGCCATAAATATACAAACCCATCTTCTTCACCTCCTGCTTTTGTTTCTAATACCTTTTCAATTAATCGCTTTTACTTTAGCAGGTTGCTACATTTTGCTTATTTTTTGTAGCGTGTTAATGTTGTCCTGGGATGCATTCAGAAATTGCCTGCTTTAAATCCTGTATTGCTTTCCTAGTCAGAATTGTCTGGTTATGTTATATGGCTGAATTTCAAAGTGTTTGTGCACCGACTAGGTAAGGGATTTTAAAAATGTTTGTTAAACTAACTTGCTAGAGAAGAACTTGTATATGTGTGTGCGCATGCACACTAGAGTTGAACAAAAGATCCTTTTGACACAAGGTTAGCTTGTTCGTTTAGAGCTGGGGAGCTGTAGCTGAGGCACAAAGGGCTAGATTGTCACATCTTTTACTCAGTTTAGCAGGCGCAAAAGGGGGACTAATGTCCCAGAATTTACTCTTCTGTGTGACCCTGTTTAGATTGCAACTCTAGCCCTATAGTATGAGCTACTCACTTGCCAAACCCCACTGAGAGCCAATGGGCAGGGAGGGGATGGGATGTGGTGTGGGAAGAGCAGTGTCTGGTTCCACCCCTCCTATTCTCCAGTCAGAGAGCTGATCAGGGTGCTACTCCACAAAAAGGGTGGAGTAATTTACTTTCCTTTTCAGAGCAAGGTCTGTTCTGGTGGTGGAATGCGCCATCCCTTACTCAAGGCAGATTGTAAGGTTACAGACTTTCAAAAGGAAAATTCCTTGCCTAACATTTTTTAGGATGGTCTGAAATGTCCTTGTTGGGGGAGGGTGGAGAGGGAACAGAGACAGTAGTCAGCTAATTTTAGGTGTTTTCTCAAACTTGGTTAAAGTTCAGACCTAAAACAAGATCAGACAAGCAGTCACAAAGAGATGAAGAAAAAGAATAGTGAAAATACAGCTTCTGTCTGATGCTTGTAGTTCAGTTGCTGGACTACCACAGATACTGACCAGAGTGTGAGGCCCAGTTAGCCACTCAGGGCTTCTTTGGCTTGTGAAAATGTTTGGCTAAGATACTTTTATCTTCCCAGGGCCAGTAGGTGGAAAGCAAATATTCTTTTTGCCTAGGTTGGGCTGTTCAGCATCACTTGTGGCTTGCCAGGTTGATTAAGAGGTGTCAGACACGACCAAGACGTTCTGTTGATATCAAGCTTTTATACAGTCTTCAACCTGCCCTCTTACTCAGAGTAGTTATCAAGCTGGTAGCTGCTGGCCATCTCCAGCATCACCTCAATTTTTGATCCTTGGCATGTAGCCTGGAGCCTTTGGTATCTGATCTCCTTCTGGTGATGGGGAAGAAAGACCAGATGTCTATGCTGCTCTTGTTAGAACTTTCACGAATCTCTGACACAGCAGAGCACACTAGGTGGTGTTGCTTTGCTTGCAAGTCCTGGCGGGAGTGAACAGGAGTATGCAAAGGTGAGTACATTTGTTCATTTCAAGGATTATCATGGGGATAGTTGTGAATAATTTCTTCTCTTTGCTGATGGGGCACCAAGGTGTCCATCTTGTCAGGGCCGGCTCTGGCTTTCTTGCCGCCCCAGGCAAAAAAGCCTCCCGCCGCCCCCCTCCCCCTGCAGGGGAGGGCGGCGAGCCCCGCCGGGGAGAGCGGAGCCCCGGCAGCCAGAGCGCCGGGGGGAGGGCAGCGAGCCCTGCCGGGGCTCCGCTCTCCGCGGCGGCCAGAGGCAGCGCCGGGGGGAGGGTGGCGAGCCCCGCCGGGGCTCCGCTCTCCGCGGCGGCCAGAGGCAGCGCCGGGGGGAGGGCGGCGAGCCCCGCCGGGGCTCCGCTCTCCCCGGCGGCCAGAGGCAGCGCCGGGGGGAGGGCGGCGAGCCCCGCCGGGGCTCCGCTCTCCGCGGCGGCCAGAGGCAGCGCCGGGGGGAGGGCGGCGAGCCCCGCCGGGGCTCCGCTCTCCCCGGCGGCCAGAGGCAGCGCCGGGGGGAGGGCGGCGAGCCCCGCCGGGGCTCCGCTCTCCCCGGCGGCCAGAGGCAGCGCCGGGGGGAGGGCGGCGAGCCCCGCCGGGGCTCCGCTCTCCCCGGCGGCCAGAGGCAGCGCCGGGGGGAGGGCGGCGAGCCCGGTCGTGGCCCCGCTCTCGGGCCGGAGCGCCGTGCCGCCCCCCTCCAGGTGCCGCCCCAAGCACCAGCTTGGTGGGCTGGTGCCTGGAGCCGGACCTGCATCTTGTCATCCCTCCAGTTTAACATCTATGTGAGGAGCACTGGTCAGTGGTCCATCTAGTCCAGGATCCTGTCTCTGACAGTGACCAGCTACTTTCAGAGGAAGGTTCAAGAAATCCTGCAGCAGGGAGTGATGGAATAGCCCATCCCCATGGAAAGTTTCTTCCTAACCCCAGTCATGTTGGCTTATTCCCTGAGGCATGAGGGTTTCCACAACTTTTTGTTTTTTGTTTTTGATTCTTGCTGTTATAATTCTGGATATTTTTGGTTTTGTCCATACAAACGTCCAATTTTTTTTAATCCGGCTTGGTCTCCATGTGCTTGTGGCAATGAGTTAAACAGGCTCATTGTGCATTGCACACTCAGTCTTAAATTGTCTCCTGAAGTGATGGGGGTGATTGTGAGCTATTCTCACCAATGTAGAATCATGGATGAAGGCTGTAATAAGTGCCTGAAGATCAAGCCTGATCAAACAGAGCTAATAAGTAAGGGTAAGTATCTGGAAGAGCTGACAGTTGTTACGACTTCTCCCTTTATCAATGGAAAAAAAGACTCTCCTGGTCTGGATGGTGCACAGTCTTTAATAGTTTAGTGGACCCACTGCTCTCACTCTGTGAGAGTAGCATGAAATGCCTTTTTGTCATCTTCACATGACCTAGAGCCTGGGATTCTTATTTGATATAACGTTAGCGTCTGTCACCTCCATGCCAGATTCCAGTAATGTGCTTTGCTTGAAGCGAACTTGGCAGACCACTCAGAAGCATCTGTTAATGCAGAACACTACAGCCCCCAGGTTAAATAGGGCTCGTCAATGTGACATCTTTGCTTTGAGCTCTTCATTGGCTCCCTGTGTGCTTCCGGGTGCACCCAGATGCTGTGGTGATGAGCACCTTAGTTATTATTTTACAAGATTTTAGAAAGAGTTGATAATTTGTCTGTAAAGCCCTAGATAGGCTAAGACTCAGCTGTTTTGGAGACTACTTCTCTCCCTGTGCCCAGTCTAGTCGACTGGAATGCTCTTACTGTCCTTCCCTGTAATTTAACTTGGGAGAGGCAGAGCATTAGAATAGTGCTTGGAACTCAAGCCTACTCTCCACTCACCACAACGCCAATGTGGAGACCTTTAGGATGAATGAAACAAGCGTCTGTTTAAAAGAACTTTCCATCTTTGAGTAGGGAATTTATGAATTGAGAAGCAAGGTAGGGAATGGGCTGGCAGGGGTGGTCCATGTTTACTAACTATTTGTACAGTGTGTTGTGTCTTCATGCCTACATTCCATTTGGTAGATACCTTATAAATGTGGCTTTAGCCTGGAATAAAGCAGTATCAGAATTCCTATTTTATCATGTCCAGTATTTCAACACCTCATCATTTAGTGTCAAATATGCACCATATCCGTGTGTCACCATTACGTCACTCAGCATTTTTACCTTACTAATGAAATACAAATAAAACAGATGTCTGAAAAAAATTCCTGGAAAGGAAGAGGAGGCTGGAGTAGGCTGTTCTCACTGTATTAGGCCAAGGTTTAGTAACAATTAGTAGAAAGGCGTGCCATGGATTGGGCCTTTTATCTCCCATGTTCAATCAGATAAATTGCTCCTTGACCTTTGATTTGTTTTTATTAGTCATGAAGGATTAGTAAACAGCTCACAAATAAATCTGACCTTTTTAAAATCTGAGCTTGATCTCTCTTATCGACCTGATTAAGAAATTCCAAAGCCTATAAGCTCCCTTCTGCTCCACATTGCAGAGGGGAGCAGTCTGCAGTAACTTACTACAAGGATAGGCAGCATTCCCCTGCACATTGAAGTTTTGCCTAAGTAATGTGCTGTCTTGAGGATGCAAATCAAGAGGCCAAATATGGAGTCATGACTATACCCTTTTCATGTATGCAACCCTCAAAAGCTGCAGACTTAATGACTAAAGAAAACAAGTATCTGGGCTGTCCCCCCTATTGTTTTAATGCACCCCATGTGTAGAGGGCCAATGAGAGCATCTGCAAATATATTTGGTCTCAGGTTCTTTGCTACACCCTCATTTCTCAGCTGCAGTTTACGTATCCAGAACACACATTACACTGTAGGGATAGAATCATAGAATATCAGGGTTGGAAGGAACCTCAGGAGGTCATCTAGTCCAACCCCCTGCTTAAAGCAGGACCAATCCCCAGACAGATTTTTACCCCAGTTCCCTAAATGCCCCCCTCAAGGATTGAACTCGCAACCCTGGGTTTAGCAGGCCAATGCTCAAACCACTGAGCTATCCCTCCCCCAAAGGCAGCTGCTTCCAATGGTCCTTTTAGTCATGCCCACAGACTGCTCTGCCTTCTTCAGCGTTGCACCCAAAATAGATTGGGGGAGGCATGTGCATGGATGTTTCATTGTGTTCTACTGCCCTCCCTCTTTCCTTAGTTCTCTCCTGTCTCCACAAGGGCTTCTGCCATATGGGATAGTGCTTGCTCTAGAGAGCTGATAGGCCTTATAAACATTCCGCATGTGGTGTTGCCAAAAAAAAAAAAAAGTCATTTGCGGTCATGGCTCCAGCCTTGCTGGCTAGGAGAATCTTTTATAAGCTTTTCGACTATCTTAAACTTGTCATCAGCAGAAGCATAATTACTGACATAATTTCAATGAGCAGAAAAACAATTTAATTTGTGTGAGCTTTTTTGTTAATATAAGCTACTTTTAGTCTGTATACTTTTTGCAGGGCTTAAAAGGGATCAAGCCAAAAACAAGGCCTCCAGAGAAAGGAGAGGAAAGCTATGTAATAACTTCTACTACACTGGAGTCACTGAAGTAGCACGAACTGGGATCTTAAGGCTTGTCTACACTGCAAAATTAGGTCGACTTAATTTAAGTCCACCTAAGCCACTTCAGTAATTCAATCAACTGTTGGTGTCCATGCTACCCTCCTGCCGGTGGAGCACGTACTCACCAGGAGTGCTTGCACTGACTGAAGAGGGACATTATGGGGTGACACTGCGAGCTCTGCGCTGGCTCAATTTCACAGCTGAGCCTACCAGCAGTGAAGTTGACACTGAGAGAATTGAAATTGAGCAGGGAACCTGGCCAGCAGCCCAGCTGGGAGCCAGGGGAAAGCCGGGCGCTCCCAGTGTGGAGCAGGGAGCCCAGGCAAGGAGCCTACCTGGGAGCCGGGAGCCTGGGGGCAGCAGCCTGCTGGGAGTGGGTAGCCAGAAGTCTGGGGGAGGGGCAGCTGGGCTAGAGCCCCCTGACCCCCCCTGGGGTGACGGCCTGAACTGTGAGCCAGGCACAGAGTTCACAGCAGGGAACCTACCAGCCTTTCTTGTCAATTTCACAGCTCTGGCAGGGAGCCCTGAAATTGATAAGAATTTTAGCCAAGAGCTGATGTAAGTAAGGCAGTGTCTACAGAGACACTGCGTTGCCCTAACACTGACATAAGCCCTCTATGCCTCTTGTGGAGGCAGAGTTATTAACCTGGTGTAGTAGGGCACTTATATCAGCAGGAACAAGGCTGTAGTGTAGACACCGACATAGGTCGACATAAGCTGCCTTACGTCTACCAAACTCTGCAGTGTAGATCAAGCCCAGGATATTAGAGACACAAGGTGGGTGAGGTAATATCTTTTATTGAGTTGCTCTTCTGTCAGGTAGTATACTAACTACTGTTCATCCACACACATAAATAAGACTTAGAAATGGGGAAGAATTGAAATGCCTGACTGCCTAATTGTCTAAGGGTAGGACCAAAATATCAAAGGATGATCTATAAGTGAGCCCTACCACATTCTTCATATACATTAGAGAGGTATATTAAGTCCATCCCCTGACAATACAGGTTTTAGTCTCAAAAATGTGGGGGTTAAGTGATAATTATCTGACTAAGTCAATTAAACGTATCTATTTTTGAAAGCACATGAATGTACTCTGTAGCTATGAAAGGATCCCATTTGTGTCCCTCCTTGTAATAATTATTTCTAACAGTGAAATGTACTATCTTGCCATGTTCTTCTGTGTTCACCTGTATTGGTTACAAACCAATCGCTTTCTTCAGTAGGAGCTGCTGGGTGCTTTTGATCACTGGGCCACCGAATACGGACTCGGGAACTTCAGGCACCCAGGTCTGAACACTTTGGTCATAGTTATAAATAGATTCTGCTATTCATTTCTTTCCCCCTCTTTGGTTCTTTTCCCAAAGGAAAATCTTGTTGAAACATCATTGCTCATTTTCAAATGTTGGTTTTGAGTTTGGTGCTCAGAAAATTGATTCTGTGAAACTGATTCTGTTGGGGTTTTCTGTTTCCCAGTCATAACTCAACAATTTAGTGACCAAACAAACAAGTGCTTATTACTGTGCTAGCACTGCAGTGTATTCTCTCTGCTTCACTCCTCATTGGCCACATTGCCAATTCATGCTAGAATCTATTGCTGGTGGTGATGGCACAAGGTTATCCCAGACTGACTTTCAGATACAAAGATGAATTAGCAGGGCCAATTGTTAGAAAAATAATGAACCAAGCAAATTTAACACAGTAGTTGTTGAAAATAAATGTGAAACATAAAGGTGCTATTTCTATTAGAGATGGACCTGAACCAAAATCTAGACTTGGGGATAAGCAAGGTCCATTGCTGGACTTTTGTGGCTTGGCACTTTATTTCTAATGGGTTAATTTAAACTTTGGTTGAATTCTGAGATGGATGTGAGCTGCACAAGTCGGGACGTTCTTTTAATTTTTAAGGTTGCTTTTCCACACATCACTGCACATTTAGCTAAATCCTTTGATTCCAAGGAAAACAGTTGTTTCTCTCCCAGAGTGTCTATCTGGAAGTAGTTAGTTAAAAGTATAGACAAAAGAATTGTTTATCCTAGGTTTCATCTACATTTGAGTGGGCGGGTGGGATGAATACAGAATGGCCTCGTTTAGATCATTGAAGATGGTGCCAATTTTAAATTTAATTGAAAACAGATTATCTGTCACCTACTAAAGAAGAGAGGAAAAGATTTCATATGTACTCTTCCTGTAAAAAGATGAATATTGTCAGTTTGGGACTGCAGTAGGAAATGCCAGAGTAATGAGGACACTTACACTGAAGAAACTAATCTGAAAATTTAGGTTGAATAACATATAGAATCAATTCCAGTAAATGAAATCTTTGGAACCAGCTTGGCAATTTGTATGATCAGAAGCTTGTCAATGGTGATTGTAAGATGAACATTTCAAACTTCTAAAATGCTGCACTAATGCATTTAATATATCCCTAATTTGGGGTAACCTGAAATGTAGGGTGTTTCACAATGTTTTTACAATTTTGGATAAAATAAATCTTTATTTCTGTGCAGGCTCTTTTAGGCACTCCTCACATCATCGTATTTGAGTGCTTTGCCAATAAATTCATCCTCCGTACCCCTGCAAGGTGGGGGAAATACCATCTGCATTTTGTAAATGAGAAAATAAGACAGAGTGGTTGAAATTAGGATTTTCCTTAATTTTAGTGGGAATCGGTGCTCAAATTTCTTAGGTTGCTTAGAAAATCCCACCTGAAGTGACTCGCTCAAGATCATACAGGAAGTCTGTAACTGAGGAAATTGAACCAGATCACCTGAGTTAACAGACCATCCTTCGTCCCTTTTGTCCTGTAGAACTCTGCTCAGGTTCTTTAGTGGGTGCTCCCAGTGGCTTCAGCATGGACTGTAGGCACATGCCTTCAAAAACAGTCATCATCATAACCTCAACAGTAAAAGTGCCAACTTGTGGTATTCGCCATACTTTCTTTTAGTTGCACAGTATTAATCCCACAACCACATAGTTCCAAGTACTACGTCTCAGTAGCATAGTGATGTGTTACATCATTTCTTCATTCATGACCGACAATATCACCACATTGTTTACCAGAAAAAAGATGAGCTAGGAAAAATTTCATAGTGTTGTGCTTCAGTGTAATAAGATATACCCTGAGCATCTATAGTGTGTATATAGACAACAATGGAATTAGGATGAGGCAAACACTGATTTGTGGTAAGGGCTATAGTCTTTATAGGTCTCTTAGACTCATCAATTTCCAATAACAGCATATTATCTTTGTGTAAGTGTAGCCCATGTACAGCAGACAAAATAAGCAGTCATTATTGACATTACAGAGAGACTTTTACCAGGGTCTCTGCTGGCCATTAATAGGTACAGCCAACAATATCACATTTGCTCACTAACTTATTCTTTTTCCTGGTTCTGTGTACAGTAAAGCATCAGAGGACTAGAAAGGTTTTGACCTAACATATTAGCTCCTTGAATCTTTCATACTGTATTGTAATGATGCTGACTAATTTAGAATTTTCTGAAACAATAGATGCTGTTGTACATTTCATGTACACTGACCAAAGTAGTAGATTGTCATTAGGACATTTTCCTTTTTAACTGGCTCAGAGTCGGTCAGCAGATACTCAGAGCGTGCTGTCTACCCACTGGCTGCGATTAAACTTCAGATTCGGCTGAGTAAGTGCTACCATTAGGGTTAACACCTTGCCGCTGCACAGCATGTCTATCACCTCAAGGATAAATTTATTTCAACATTTTGGCAAGAGATTAATATGAACTTCAATCCAAACTGTAGCCCCAGAAAATGTATGCTTACAGTAGAGATCATTAGCATGCTCAAACAGAAGACACAAGGAAATTCAATATTAGCCTGTAGTGGAAATGAAGAAAGTTCTTAAGTGCATGCAATAGGTAATTTCAAGTGACTATTTCCTATGGGCTATGTCCTCTGCCGGTATAATCTGGTGCTGCTTATAAATAAATGGAGATATCCTATCTCCTAGAACTGGAACGGACGCTGAAAGGTCATGCGAGTCCAGCCCCCTGCCTTCACTAGCAGGACCAAGTACTGATTTTGCCCTAGATCCTTAAGTGGCCCCCTCAAGGGTTGAATTCACAACCCTGGGTTTAGCAGTCCAATGCTCAAACCACTGAGCTATTCCTCCCCGCTGTTTGTTTGAGTTCAGTGGAGAGAGATCAACTGACACCAGCAGAAAATTTGGCTCTGTGTATCTGTCCATTCCAGAGAGTGGACATTTCAGTGACTTTTATGTCATTGTGTATGTTGATCATTTAAGGTTCAAATAGTCATATTCAGTCTGTGAGTTTATCGTAGGAAAACCTTACAAAATGAGGGCCCAGTCCTAGAGAGGAAGGATGAACCTGTGGTTACAGGACTAGCCTGGTGTTTGAGAGATCCAGTTCCCTGCTTCATCACAGACTTCTTGTGTGACTTTGGGCAAGTCACTTAGTCTGCCTGCCTGCCTCAGTTCCCCCTCTGTAAAATGGGAATAATGGTTCTTCCCTACCTCACAGGGGTGTTGTGAGGATAAAAGGATTAAAGATTGTGAGGCTTTCAGAAACTATGGTAACAGAGCCATAGAAGTGCTATAAATACATAGATAGAAAACTGAGGTGCAGAGCACCCTCAGCTCCTCAAACAGGAGAATGACTCCTCACATGGGCACAGATCAAGCATGACACTTAACATGTGCTTTTAAATTTATACACACGCTTCAGTGCTTTGCTGGATCAGGGAACTTACTTCAGGCATCCCTTTTTTTTATTTTCTTTTGCAGAAGAAGGTCTCGTCACTTCTAGTTTATTTACAATTCTTTCTTTAAATCAGAGCATTTTCCTGTCTTTTCTTTTCAACACTTGTCTCCTCTTCCATGTGGCTTCTAAGGAGAATGCAGCCATTGTCCAGTTGACAGCTGATTCAATTTGTTTTCATTGCTATGAAAGTGTAGATAATAATTAACAAAAGGATTGCAAATCTGTATAGCATCCAGTCTTTTGTTTGAACTGGCGAAGCTCTTCATCTGTGGTGTTTACATGAGCCTACCAACAGCTTGTCACTGCTCTTTGTACTAGGTTCATACCGTTTCTTTTTCAGAGGGATTGAAATGTTCCTTGGGTAAGTGCATAACGGGCCTGATTCCACCACCTTTAATCCCAGTGAGCAGTATCTTACTCTGACAAATGTCACTGAAATCAAGGTGCTGTTATGTAAAGTACTGCTCAGTGTGAGTGAGAACCAGGTTTAAGCAGAGAACATTCAAATTGCTTAGTATATTTAGGCCCTCATCCTGCAAAACCTTATGTGTGTTTTAACTTCCTGCATTGTGGGAGAAATGCTGATCCCACTGAATTTAATGGGAGTTTTGCCAGTTTTCTTTGTAAAACTCACACTCAGGGTGGTCCTTTTGACTACATTGGGAGTGTTCACACTGCAGAAAGTTCAACAGGTGTGTAAGTCGTTGCATGGTTGAGGGCATTAGAGAAATTCCTAACCTTTCTTATAAGAAACAGCAGTCATTACAAATTAATATTTTAAAATGTCTTGTAACATTTGTAACCAAATATTTGGTTACAATAATGCACCTAAATGTAGCACAGATACCGAGACTAATTTCTTTCTACTTCAGGATGAGGTGGGAATACGATGGAATTGTTACATAGAAACTTGAAAAGATTGCTGTTCAAAGAAATAACAGGAGTACTTGTGGCACCTTAGAGACTAACAAATTTGTTAGTCTCTAAGGTGCCACAAGTACTCCTGTTATTTTTGCGGATACAGACTAACACGGCTGCTACTCTGAAACCTGTTCAAAGAAGTTTGACTGTGGCCAAGAGGTGTCTTGTTAGTAATGGGCTTTCCCCTGATCCTGTTGGGCAATGATTCTGCTCTTTGAAGTGTGAGGAAAATTAGGTACTACTCTCAAGCCTGATCTGTAAAATTAGTATGGTAATTTGCCCATTACAAAGTTGGGCCAACTACATAAAAGAATAGGAATTGAAATCAATTTTCACATGATTGTTTAGAAGAGAGAGCCAGCCATCCGTGTACTTAAAGGGCACAGTTGTCTGTGAAGCATAACCTCCAGGTACTTAAATTGTGTGTGTTACGGCTATTTTAAAGGAACTCCATCAACTTGAAATCAAGTCAGTTTCAAAAAAGGAGTTAGTAAGAGTTTCACATACTATATCTGTCCCTGAATATTCAGGTCCATTTTTGTGATTTAACATTTTCCATGTTTTAAATAAAAGTTTTTTCTCTTCCTTGTTGCTATGTGGAAAAAACGCACAGACTGAGTGTACAGAAGAAACAGAAAAACTGACTGTACACAAAGTGCAGTCAAATGCCAAACTAAACATACCAAAATAACAGAGAGAAATATTGCTTCTCTCTCATCTCTCAGTTGTAGTAATTTTAGGTGGTAGTCATTACAATGGTAGGGACACAGTTTTCAGGCAGAATGTGGTGTGTATTTTTTAATGAAGTGTCCCTTTAAAAGTTTGTCATGCTAAACAAAGCATGTTTTATCAAAATAGGCTTTAACAATTGATTTTTCATTTGGATCAGTCTAATGGTATGCCAGGCTCTGATTTAACTCTAGGCAGTGTGTACAGGGGAAGAGAGGTTCATTCCTGTGCAGATACAATTTGCCCAGTCTCTCCTGTCCAAGTTCTGCTTTTCCCATTAAACAGGAACCTCTGTTGTGAGTCACCATGGCTGGACCTATGTTGGGTTCCATTCCGCTTGTAAAGTAAGAAGACAAGGGTTGTACTAGCAATCTTAATGCAGGGGGACCTGTTACCTGGATGGAGGAGCAACTTTGAAATAAATGAGCTGGCTCCCAACACAGAAGAGAGGCACAAAAATTAAGAGGGGTGAATTTCCTTACAAGTTAAATGAAATCTCTGCAGTCATGGGGCGCATGACTATATATGGATGCTAGCAACCACATAAACATCAGGGGCTAGATTCACCGGAGTTCTTCTCTCTCTCTCAAATTGAAACAGACCAGTGTGAGTGTAGAGTTCTTAGCTTGATAACTGGCCAGTGTTTACTCAAAGTGGACTTTTAATGTTGCAGTCAACATCTGAGTGAAGACAGTGGGCTAGATCCTGGTCTTTGTTCCAACTGCTGTGTGCCCCACTCAAGCAATATAAGAGGCAGAACGCCAGTTTAAACTTTATTCCTCTGGAATACGAGAACCACAGATGGTGTAGAGTCAGCGTAGTGTTGAACTTTTGGTTAGGAAAAGGGGGTATTTGGGAGAATTGTAGCAGCTCTGTCCTCTAGGGATCCCCAGCTCAGGACAGCCTCCTGGGGGCCATTAAAGCCAGGAATAAGTTGGAGCAGACTAGTGGCTGCTCTGATTTCCACTGGGGGCCAAACTAGTGCCTCTAGCTGGCCCCAAGATTGGTAAGGTGCAGACATAGTATAAAGCCTCCTTTGAAAGCCCCTGGGCCCTGTGCGAAGCACAGCTGAGCTACTGTGGCCCTAGGCACCCCTGTATTCACAACCTACACACTACCGCAATAATATTGTACAAAACATGTCTTGTGAGGTTCCATATGAAATCTAACACATGCTGGTTATTAATATAATTGTAAAATGCATGTGTTAACCTTATATGTGAAGTTATGGATTCCCTGTGTATGATGTTACTAGAACATGTTGAAGACAAGACAGTCTAGCCTAGGTACAGGTGATAAACAGGTCTGTCCTAGACAGAGGAATGTGGGTTTACCTCAATTTACATATTAGCAGTAAACAAAGCCATCAAGCTAACCCAGCATGGTTATCCTGAACTTGAGAGAGAAAGAATTAACATGGCTTCTGCATCCCAGAGAGACATGGGAGATTGAATCCCCAAAGCAGCCTTCTTGACTTCTAAGACAAAGACATGCCTTAGGGATATAAAGAACAGAGCGTGACTCCATCTTCATCCTTCACCTTAGGGGACAAAGAAATCAAGTGATTTGATCCCTATGAGGATCCTGGGCAGTAAAAGGCTGGAAAGGAGACTGTGGGTGAGAGAACAAAGACTGTATTTCTATATTAAGTTTTAGACTTTTAGATGCATGCTTTCACTTCTATGTACTTGTAACCATCTCTACCTTTAGCTCTTTTACTTGGGATTGAGTGATACCTGCTCTTTTGTTAATAAACTTGTTTTACTTTCATAATAAATCTTCAGTGCTGTGTAAGTTCAGTAAAGTGTGTGCTTCTAGAAAGCAGACAGGTTGGAGTGTTGTATTCTGTAAAGGCCGTGAACCAAACACTTCCTCTCATTGCACCCTCACAGAGAGACTGGTCCCTGAAGAAGGACGATTTAGGGGGGAATTCAGAGCTTGAAGGGTACGAATGTCAGCTTGGGAGGAGTAACCAGGTTGGGCAAAGCCAGGGTGAGGCTTGTGGGCTGCAGCCAAGCTGTTGAGGTCGGAGCTCTGGACCAAAGATGCACAGTCCTTCTTAGTTTGAGTTCTTTGCCTCTCAGGTACTTGGGGTTGCTCTTTTATTTTCGTAACTAAGCACAATAGATCATGTTGGGAAGTCCACAGTAGGCCGATAAGACAGAAGTAACCAAAGAAGTAACCCCCTACCCCCCGCCACACACTCATTGTCCTTTCCTATCTCTACCCCTTCCATTGTCTTTTAAACATGTGGGTGTTTCTCACCGTGACTATAGTATAGTCCAAAGAAGGACCCTACAAAGATAATACCCTTCTCAGGAGCAGGTCATGTGATCAGTTATTGGCGATCACATCACACTTCAGATTTTTTTAGATGAGTTGTAGCTTCTGTTGCTGGGGTGTGCCAGATGTCTGTCAGTACTCATTGTCTGAAGATAGATGCAGTCTTTGGTTTTGTTTGTTTACCCTGGTTTTATAAGTTGGAGGCAATGGAGGTCTAAATTTAGCTCTCGGTACTAGTAGTTGCTATTAAGTTGTGCAGAGCTCTCATTGTTCTGCGTGCTCCGGCCCTGGACCACATACCTTAGATTAGTCTGAAATGATCCCCTCTGGCTGTGATGGAGGCTGATATATTGAAGGACTCTGAAGACGGCCACTTCCATTTTCACTGGAAGAGCCAAAGAGAAGATCATCTTATTCTATGAACAGAAGCTGTATTTAGTGACATTTTTTTCTTTCATCTGTTGTAAAGAATGGGAGCAGTAGGACTATAGTAATGAAAGCCGCGGAGCCCTCTGTCCGTGAAAGTGTATTGATTTTAAGGTATGTGCAAAATTAGATTTAAAGAGCTTGACAATGTCCTTTTAAGAAGTGCTAGATGCTGTGCTCCTAGATTCTTTGGAGCCCAGGTAGTCCATAAAACGACTACAAAATCACATATCCTATTGCTCAGAGTCTGCAATAGACTGAGTAATGACACTTAATCAGATTGGAACAAAAGGGTACAACTGTACCGCAATCACTCCTGCCATTAGGGACTGGGTTTTATTATTATTTCTTTCAAAGTTCAGCTGGATTTAGCTAAAGGGGCAAAATACAAATGCTCAAGCCAAAAGAATCAGTTTTCATTTTCAGTGAGCTGCTGAAAGGTTCTGTACTATAACAAGGAAGCTGCTTGAGGTCACAGAAAATAAGGACATGGAAGTTGTACCACAGCCTGTTTGTGATTGTACTCTGTGGTTCAGTGTAATGGATGGGGGAGGGGAGAAGGATGGAAGGAAAAACAATATTCAGATTTCCAGGCTAGACCTCTATACTGGTTAGAATATGCATATATGATACTGCAGTATACATTCCCAGCCACAGTTGGAGAGCTTTTCTGAGAGTGCCTTTTGTGTACAGTCTAGAAGATATGTAAGATTGCAGATTGAGAATGCAAGGGGAAAACTATAATTATAGGCAAGGAACAGCTGCTCAAAACTGTCCTATTGGCAAACACTTGAGCTGCATTATATTATTTCTGTGACAGCCTTTTGGTTGTAACACTTAGTCCCTCAGCTGGTTGTTTTCCATGTTTAAACTGGACAAGTACTTAGTGTTTGAGTTATAACTATTAGTTATAATATGCAGGAGTGATGAATGAACTCATGTCATGTATAGAAAAGCTGTGCTGATGCAACTTAAGATGGATTTATTTCATACATGAGAGAACAGTCCTTGATCTAGACATTTGGTCTGATTCTCCTTTCATTTAAACTGGCGTAAACCAGGGGTAAGTTTAAGTTAAATGGAGTAAAGCTGGTATAAGTGAGAGGAGAATCAGACTAGTGTATGGGTCAGTCTCTTGCAAAGTGGGCAAGTAGAATGTTGCAAGGGAGAGCACTGGGGTTTTTAGCAGGCAAGCAAAACATTGTTTTGTTTGTGTGTTTGTTTTTTTCGTTATCTCCAGTCCTCGTGGTATTAGGTGGGTAACTAGATGTTGCTGGTAAATTTTCATTGCACTTTTGCAAGGTCTTATAGCTGTATGATGCATCTCCTAAGGGAGTTGGGAGTTTCAGAGGGTGACGGGCACCTATCTCCTTTAGGAACTTCTGAAAAATATCACCTGTAAAGGAAAGAGCACTAATTTTGAGTTTTCATTTCTTCTGCATGCATTGGAAACCTATGGATCATGTCAGTTGATTGCCAATAGAGGATTCTCTTCCCCAGACTCACTATTCATACTTAACTCTACAAGAAAAAAAATCATGTTCTGAAAAGACCGGACACATTTTGCTCTGCCCAGCAGTCCTAGTTCAACAAAAACTATGCAAAATACTTGCCAATAAAGGGGTTGGGTTCCCCTAGATACTTTTTCACATTTAATTACTCAGATGCATAGTTTGTGTGTATGTGGGGCCTTCAAACCACATTACCTACCTGCTGCTCGTCAGCTGAAGGGAATGCATCTAGCAGGCAAAAATGAGGTCTTGGCCTGATCCATCCTTTTTCTTCAAGCTACTTTAAAGAGACCACACAAGTTGTGGGAAGAGAAAACACAAATTCCTCCAGGCTACGGGCAAAGGGAGTAATGCTGCTTCCCCACCACCACCTGGCTCCCTTCCTAATGTTTGACCCTTTTACTGCCTTTTTCATACATACCTCTCCAACCATCAGCCATCTTTTATGCTCCTCCACATTTCCACACTCCAGCTCTGGCACCCCTGATTCCTTAGCCCATGACCAGATGCCACTCATGCTCACTTGTCTGTCCCCTCCCAACCCAACTCCTGGTTTGGGGAGTGATTTATGAGCCATTGGATGGCCCAGGGGACTGATAAGATGGAGTGAAAATGACTGCGTGTGACCTATGTGAAATGAGTTTAGAGTGGCAATTGGCATTAACCAGCCAACTTGTTGGCAAAGACATCAAAGATCCAAGCAGTCATGAAGACTTGAACTACCCCTCACCTTTAGACTTGCTCCCCTCAGGTCTGGGTTGGTGCAGACTGGTGAGACTATATGGGAAAGCTTGTGCTGCTGCTGCTCATGCTGTTACGTATATGTTGTGTGGTTAAATACAGAACATCATTCTATGGCAGTGTCAGTCTGGTACCTGAATAGAGTGTTACCGTGTTTTAAGCAATGTAATGTTAATTATTTTCGGAAGCCAATGAATAAATGACCACAAGTATTTTGGATCTGAATCTCCTCCACTGAATCCATCGCTTTTCATTGCCTATGATATCATGAAGTATGTTTTCATGTCCTTTGCTTTTTTTAGACTACTACCTCAATATAGCAGATGAACCTACCTCTCCTAAGAAGCCTAAGAATGCCCCTGAGCACTATGACTTTGAGAGCAGGTGTTCGGCCCTTTCCTCTGATTGGACTTCTGTGAGAATCATCCCAGAGGAAGAAATGACAGAGCACAACCTTCTGGCCATTCGAGTCATGGTAACCAGTGATGGGAGCAGGTATATAACCTATAACAAAAAATCCACCACAAAGCTGGGTCTGTTTCTCCCAGGAACAAGTTAACCACAAAATGCAGTGCCTGGGTTTCTTCAGACTGTGCTCATAAAACAATTGAATATGGCACACAACAAAAACCCAACAGAGAAATCAATGGTAGTCCTTCCTGCAGCTGTTAATCTCCCCTAGACATATGACCCGCTTAGCAAGGAATTTTCAGATGTTCCCATCCCATCCAAGGGCCTGAGTCACATGATCCCTGATCTAACCAAGTTCAGCTATTCATTTTCCAGAAGTGACAGTATATCAATTAGAACAGTGGGAGTACAATCATGGCAAAAGTGAGTCACATGACATGCCTCCTACCTCTCAGAGAGGCTTCCCTGCCTCAGTTGTTCTTCTGGTCATATGATGGGACTTTCCATCCTTATGGAATTAGAAATCTGATCATCCTTTGAGACTTCTGTAAGGAAGCCCAAGTCTTATATAAAAATGGAGAGAACATCTTAGACTTCTGTGCTCAACTCTTGACAGAGTCCTGTAGGAGTCAACTTGCACCTCTACAATAAAGGCTAGATCTGCATTTTTCAGTGAGAGCAATTCTGCCGACTTAAAATAAAAAAATTGTTGCAAATGCAAAAATCTGTGGTTAATAAGGAGCATTATTAAAATTATAGAAATCCTTTAAAATATACATTAACATTCTTTTAGCGTTTGCTAAAACTGGATAATGTGGTCTTAGAAAATAACTTATTTCCTACGAATGTCTTGCATAACTCTGCACTGTGACACATGTCTGGCTATATCAGTTAATGTGCATTTCAGACAGAGGGGGAAAAAATCCATTCCAGGATTCATCTGTTACTGCCACAAGGGTAAACATAACTCAGGGGAGGAAGAGATAACACATTTTGTAGTATGGAGGCTTACTGTGCATTATATGCTTGGAACCGACAATAATACAGTGTGAGGGACAAGGCGGGTGACGTAATATTTTTGTATTGGACCAACTTCTGTTGGTGAGAGAGACAAGCTTTTCTACGGCTGTGTAAGCTCTCTAATATTCTAGGATGGACATGGCTACAACAACATTGCATACAATAATACAATGTGGCTGTTTGTCCTCTCCGGTGGCTGGACCACATACAGATGTTTGAATCTGCTACAGACTCTGACCTGATGTATCCGGTCCTTTTGCTCAGGCAATAGAGACTTATGCTTTCAGTTCCAGAGGTCTTTGATTTAGTCCCAGCAGGAAACCCAGCCTAGGATGGCGTTGCATCTGTCATCAGAATGGCTTGCGCCAGCTCTGCTGATAGCGCTTTCCTGGTATTACACTAAAGCTGTAATCATTTGCCTGACATACTAGAGAGGGTACTTCAGTCAGTAGATACTTCACTTGCCTAAAAAGGGAGGCAAAATGAAACGGCAAGTGACAACTGACATTCCATGATTTAACGGTGCATTCTGCCCATGGGATTCTCAGTGGGAAGGTGCAAATGAAAAGCTAGGTAAAATATTACTTGCATCACAAAGGCCATTGCTTCTTAGTACTAGCTTGAGATACTTATGAATAATGACCACCTAATGAGTGAAGATCAGAGGACAAACCTCATACTGTGGTATTTATACTTTTGCCAGCCAAGGAAAATAAATACTTCAGTGGGGGAGATTGTCCTTTTAAACAAAAATATATTTATCAAAACTAGTGGCATTTCCATTTTCTTTTCTTATGGCACAGTGCCCAATCACAGTGGTCTATCAATCTCCATTAATTATCTTGACTATCCAAGACTTAAACAGGGTTTAAATAAAAATAGTTTTCAGGCTTTGTTTGTTTACTAGAAATCAAATCTGATGCTCTAAGAGGAATCCATCAGCTATTGCAGGGGCGGGCAAACTTTTTGGCCTGAGGGCAGCATCTGGTTTTGGCAGTCTCCACCTCCTCCCTCCCTCCAGCGCTTGCGCCGCCATACAGCTGATCAGCGCAAGCCTGGGAGGGAGGGGGGAGGAGGAGGAATGCAGCGTGCTTGGGGAAGAGGCGGGGCCAGGGCGGGGATTTGGGGAAGGATCCAATGGGGCAGTGAGGGGGTGGAGCTGGGGGCGCAGGGCCAGGGCGGGGATTTGGGGAAGGATCCAATGGGGGAATGAGGGGGCGGAGTTGGGGCGGGGGGGCGCTCCTCCAAAATTTCTCTACCTCACTTTCCCCTTCTCATCTTCTTCCCACACTGTCTGTTGTACAACCATGAACCATCCACTCCTCAGGACAAGGGCTCACTGAGCACCCTGTCTACTCCTAACAAATAACAATGCACCAGGCTCATGTCAGCCCAGGGCTGTTAGCTGCATGAATAGGGTGTTAATGCCAGTTCCCAGGCGGTCATGAGACAGACTTCAACAACCACCAACTTCATTCATATCTAAAGCCTGCCCTGTGGTTGCCTGGGGAATTGGAATAAACTTCCTGGGTGGGCCTGACTCTCCGGCTGGATTTGCCAGGGTTCGTGCAGCAGTGGTTCTTGTCATGAAAGGCAACGGGAGGGGGTTCCCTGGCACAGCCCCAGGGAACTCTAAGGAGGAGTTTGGGTGGTGGTGGCCCCTGGGTTAGTCCCACTTGGGAAAGCTTTTTAGTGACATTACTCTGCCTTCATTCATCTGTGTGGACAGGCAGACATGGTGAAAACCTGCCTTTCTACTCAACTTCAGCTTTGTTTATGCTAAACCATTTTCTGAACCAAATACAAATTGAACCAACTCTTAGTATCCTGAAAATGTCAGGTTAAAACACCGATTCTGGGTGTATTCATGCTCAACCCAAATTTGAAACACCGGCCTAA
The DNA here is from genome assembly GCF_028017835.1 of Emys orbicularis. Classification (NCBI taxonomy): domain Eukaryota; kingdom Metazoa; phylum Chordata; order Testudines; family Emydidae; genus Emys; species Emys orbicularis. Next base: position 98,955,140 of record NC_088686.1, on the reverse strand, counting down.
TGCCTAATTGCGTTTATCATTGTGCTGTATTTAGCATGTACCATTAAAATCACAAAGTAATAATAATAATAAAAAATTATTATTAAGAATAATAAATTATTATTATTATTCTTAAGGAAAAAGCCAGAAATTATATTCACGTTACCATTATATCTTGTTGCTAGCATGATGGGCATTAGACATTCAGGTATTTCCCCCTCTTCGTTTAACAGCAGACTTGTAGGAAGACACACTTAACTTGTTCAGGACAAAGAAGACCCACTATAATTCAAAAGGAGACTCTGACTCTCAGCAGCAGATTTCAGGCTTTGAATATAATTGTCCATGGCTATCATGGTCTTAATCAGAGTTATAAAACTATTGGGACTATTGCAGTTTTCAGGACATAGTATTGTCAGCAAATTACATTCCCAGAGCAAAAAATAAATGTGGGGATGGAGGCCAGCTGTAAAAAGTCACATTATATCTGTGCTGTCAGGATTTATTGCATTAAAGGTGATACTTGTAATTAAATCCATAGCATGTGTTTTCTAAAATGTTTGACTTTCTCATTTTATTTTATATTTTTAGTTCAGAGCTGGAATCTGATTTTTATGGTGACTCATCGAATTCTGAAATTAGTGAAGGACAGATTTCATTGCCTGAGCCTGTGTCCTATACAAACCCCATAAGAGAGCATGCATCGCTGACCACCAGTTCTGTGAAGGAAGAAGAGTGCTGTGAAAAGTCCAAAGCTGCTGATGGTAAGTGAATCCACTGTAAATAAACTAGCCCAAGCAAGTTATGCTCCAGCTACTTAGCCTGTTTGCTGTTTCTGAGGGTGTTGTCAAAGCAGATAGGATCTTGTTGGTATTATCAGTGATGCAGTAAGTTTATAACCTATAAATACTATCTTAATTCTTTGGAAGACTTCTTGTGACGGTTCATTGCCTCTAGATACTGTAACAGGATCCAGCAAAATCCTCTTTTCCCTCTTTACATATTGTTTCAATCAAATAACTAAACCCCTATGAACCAGCAGTGTGAACGTAGGCTCACGTAATGAAGGAACTGTTCAGTCCAGGGCACTGCAGAATTCTTAATTCTGATCTTGATTCTAAATAGTGTCGTGAGAGTTTGCACAACAGTTAGGGTTGCCAGTTTTGGTTGGACGTATTCCTGGAGGTTTCATCACATGACATCTTTAATTAAAGATTTATCTTTAATACCTGGAAACTCCAGGACAATCCTGGATGGTAGGCAACATTAACAATAGGAGTATCTTATCTACCCTAGAGGGCTCTACAGAAACAGACAACAATGCCTTGGTATCAAGGTACCTAAAGCAGTTCTGTCCCCATGCTTAACTCATGAGATGAATCCTTTCCTTGTGACACAATGTCGGGACACTCCGATAGAGGCCCATATAATACATGCTGTGTTGCCTAGGCATAGCAGGGCTGAGTCAGAGTCCTCACGGGAAGCAAGGAGGGTGCTCAATTTAATTTATTTCTAGATCTGTGACTGATTAGGAGTTTTTTTCCATTGAATGACTCCATTGGGGGGAGGGATAGCTCAGTGGTTTGAGCATTGGCCTGCTAAACCCAGGGTTGTGAGTTCAGTCCTTGAGGGGGCCACTTAGGGATCTGGGGCAAAATCAGTACTTGGTCCTGCTAGTGAAGGCAGGGGGCTGGACTCGACTCAATGATCTTCAAGGTCCCTTTCGGTTCTAGGAGATAGGATATCTCTATTATATTTATTTAAAATATAATGGGGGAAAGGTTGTAACCAGAGTGAAGGCGATTAGACACTCAGGAGCTGTATAGATAGGCGGTTCTATCTGGAGCCAGAGTTCAGAGGAGAAATTCAGAACTGGAACTTGTTTAATAATTAAAAAAACACAACTGTCTCTGAAGAGCTATTGCCAACTAGTAGGGGCTATATCATGTTGTGTGGTTCAATCATAACAATCTGAGGCCTTGAAGAATCCTTTGTGGGTCATGGCAGAAGAAAGGGGCTTGGCCAGGGTTTTGATCTGTTTGCGCAATCTGGAAGGGTTAACACTAGAATCTGGAGGGCACTTTTCAAGAACTTGTGGCAGAACAAGAACAGAGGTAGATAAATCTCCATTGCTGCACGATTTCCACCTACCAGCAATAGTAAAAGAACTGGAGTAGCCTCCAGCAAGTCTTGGAAAAGGAATACTGTCCTGCTTTTAAAGGGAAGTTCAAACCCCGTCCCCCTACTCTTAACACAAAGAAGCCAAGTGCAGCCAGCCTGAAATATGTGTAACCCCGCAACTTCTCCAAGCTCATTATCAGAAGCAAGCTCCCCACAGACCAGGACTCACCAACTCAAAGCGGCACCAGGTCCTGCCAGAACAGATGCAAAACCTACATATATATCTCCACTGTTACGATGATCAACACCCCCCACAACACACCTTTCAAGATCCATGGATCCTACACATGCCTATTACAACATGTGGTATACTTCCTCCAGTGCACTAAATGCCACAATAACAGGTGAAATCAGACAATCACTACACTGTCGAATGAACTCTCATAGGAAAATGATAAAAGACAAAAACACCTGTGGGTGAATACTTCTGATAGGTCAGATATAGAGCAATTGCTCTATCAGGCCTCATACTCCAAGGAAACCTGCACAAACTTCCAAAAGACGAGCTTGGGAGCTTAAATTCATTACTCTGCTAGACACTAAAATCATGGACTGAAACAGAGACACTGGATTTATGACTTATTACTACAATCTGTAACCCACTAACCCCCTCTTTTTGTCCTATGACTTCAGAGGAGTTAACAGGTCACCCAACCCTGAATGATCCCTTACAATATATGCTAAACTATTTATGCTAAACAACCTGTTCCACCTTGCATTTTGCTGTGATGCTCGGAGTACCTTTGCCAGACCTCAAGAACAAGCTCTGTGTAGCTTGAAAGCTTGTCTCTTTCTCACCCACCTTGTCTCAGTTTGAAATATCTGCAATTAATGACATAGAATCCTTGGCTGCAGCATAAGTATGGGATCTGGAGGAGATGGAGCAAGAAAAAGATTCAGCAGGTGTTTTCATTTGCAGATTAGATGATGCAGGCGGGAACGAATAACTTTAGCTGCAGTGGCTGGATAGTAATCAGGATGGATTTGGGATGGGTGAAACTTTTCTGCTGGGCTAGGGGAAAAAAAACAGACAGAGGTGATGTTGAATAGGTAGATAAATTGTTAGAGGGGAAAATAAAAGAAAATCATCGTTTAAGATTAAAGGAGGTAGGAAAGAAGGATGGTATAAGAGTAAACGAACCAGAGCGCAAAACAGGAATGAAAGAGAGTGAATGCCAAAATGTCAGGAAGCTTTTGCTGTTTCCCCCTGAGCTCTAACCTCTTATCCTGTCTCTCCCCCAAGAACACCTTTCTACCAAGGGTCCCAGGCATAACCACCAGACACTACTGAATTAGCCCCATTAATGTGTGGACCAGATATTTACCATTGCAAAGGCCTGGTTTTGCTATTTTTACCTGGATTTAACATGACCTGGCCTCTGTGCAGACTGTATTGTAACCAGATTTATGAAGCTGCTTTTACTTTAGGCCTAGTCTGTGCTTTGTGTGTTCAGTTTCTAAAGGTTGTTAGAAGAGGATAAAATCTGCTAACGCTCCTGGATGTCATAATGTTGTTTCAACTTAATTTGTATATTTAAAATATGTGGATACGTTAAACACAACAGTATTCCTGGAATTCTTAACAGATTTTACTTTTAAATAGGAGCACTTTATAGTTTGTAATTGACTGGGTTCTTTAATTCCCTCCTCCGCCCTCCCCACTCCCCATCCCCACCCCCACTTCACTGTGTTCCAAGCTTCTACTGCCTTTAATGGGAGGTTGCTGAGAGGAATACCATGTAGCATTAACTCCTCCCACTATTCCTTCATGTGAGGGGACTCTGCCAGCATGTGACATAGTGGCAGTGAACTCTCAGGGAAGTAATCTGGTTTAAAAAGACCCCCAAAAGCATGCTTAATACAAAAGGCAAAGAATCTTGCATATCTTGTTAATTAACTGTTTTACTAAGGAGTTCCTTGTTTAGTGCAACAATGAATCACAACGCATGCCCACCAGAACATGTCCACATGTAATATAATGAGAGCAGTCCTCTCTCCCACTCCATTCTATCCAAACTACTGCTTCTAAAGTCATCTTCCTCTCTAGTCCCTCTCTAGTCTATATCTGACCCATCAGTCTTCATGTTCACTGGAAACCTGCGCAACACTTTCAAAAGACGAGCCTGGGAGCTTAAACTCATAACTCTGCTTGACACTAAAAATCAGGGACTGAATAGAGACACTGAGTTTATGACTTATTAGAACAACCTGTAACCCACAAACCCCCTCTTTCAGTCCTATGACTGCAGAGGGGTTAACAGGCCACTCTACTATGAATGGTCCTCACATACAAGGTACTACATACTGTCATCCCCCATCTGCATCTTTGCCCTCTGTCACCCCAATTTTCTCTTTCCCTTTGTCCCCTTCTTCCCCAGTATGCATGAGGTTATGTTCCTGCTCTCTCATTCTCTGTGTAGCTATGAGGTGAAGACAACATTCTTTCTGGGATAAGCTGTCCGAAATTAAGTTTACTGCATTTTGTGTATCCCTATGGAAAGGTTAAATACTTTTTAAAAAATAAGCCACTGTTTGGACGCTGGGCTTTTTTCTTTGGTGGTTAATATACCAGCACATGAGTAAGAGAAACAGTGACCACACTAGACATGAACTATGCAATACAAATGGGCTTCTGTGATGTAAACAATTTGGTAAAAGTTAACTATAATCTATGAAGGAGAATGCAAATAAAATAGTTGTAAGGATTGGCTTTGTGGTTAGCACTTGTTGGTGAGTGTTGCCCTCTATTGGCAAAAGTCTGCATTTTTTTAAATGCAGCTGCTTGCACACCAGCTGCTCAGAGCAACTGGTTAAAAATCAGGCCTAATGATTTTACAGAGCAAAAAATGTCATGTTGCAAGTCCTGTTACCTTACAATAGTGAGAATTATTTTCTCAGTGGTTCAGCATTAGGAGACACTGCCCCTCAGTTTACTCTTCACCAAGGTCTCTGCCTGGGGTAGGATTTTACTTCACCAAAACAACAGCAGGAGGCAGGTGCAGGGTGGAGGTGATTTGGAGGGCAGAAGCAGCAGGGCTCCAGAGAAGAGGGGGAATATGCACTCTGTCTGCTTCTTTCAGAATAGAACAATTACAACGTTCTGTACTGGCATTATGACTCTCTTACCATGTTTAAACTAGTTTTATACAAAGTCTAGTTTTGTAATAACTCTATTTGCTTAGCTTGTTAACAATGTCTCTTTCCTATTTCTCTGAAGCACTACAAAGAGCCAATAGTTTCCACTCCTCTACACTGAATAAATACCAGAATTGGAGAAGAAAAATTCAATCTAGTAAGTTAAAGCCTTGGAATCAATTGAATTTTCTATTTGTTCAGTAGCCTTTGGTTGTATTCCTCTTACTCAAAGGCCTGTTTAGTTACCTTTTATGGTAGGAACTGGGTTAAAGTTGTATGTATTTGAGCCTTTCCTAGTAGTAAAGAAGGAAATGGAGAATTTAAAAGCCCAGAAAATATAAAACAGACTCCCATCTTGTGTGATTGTTTCTTAAATAGTGGATTATTCTGCTGAACAATGGACTCTGTCATGTGTACAGTATGTATTATGACTCATTCTTTTGCAATTCCAGTACTCAAAGGATCAGTCATTAAATTTATATAGTCTGGACTCTGGGCAGCCTTGGCTGCATATATAGTCTAAATGCTTGTATGAGGAAAGCTCAATGATCATTGTGCAATCCCCTTTGAAGTTACATAGTTATGATTTAAGGCTGTGTTTTGTGTGTGTTGGTCTCCTTAGTCCACAGCCTCTCATGATTTACACAGATGAAGTAGAAAAAGGAGGTTTTAAGGTAAGAGGTTTTAAGGCTTCTGACTCAGAAGCAGTTTGGTGAGACAAGGCTGCACAGCATCACCTCAGACTAGGGAAGGCCATGAGGAGTCGACATACATACAGCTGGGATGTGGAAGTGTGGCGTGAGCAGAGCATTGGGAAATGGATAGGAAACCACTGGAGGTGATTGAGGGCGGTGGCGATATGTTCCTATGGTGTGGCTGCGGCACTCGATCAGAGGATTAGGAAAACCCTGGGAGAGGGGTTTGAAGAAGGATTTCAGCATAGGCAGAGTGAAGGTAGGTAAGAGGAAGTTCTAGCTATAACCCAGAGGTAGCCATAAGGCAGACGTACAGAGGAAAGAGATGATGAGGCTGGATGATTGTGTTTGGGATCAGGAGTATGCACAGGTGTAAATGTATTTGCTCTTGTCACGTTGTTTTACGGCAAGTGAATCAGTAACAAATTGAGTGAAATGAAACAAATGGTAGAGCTCAATCCTGCCAGGAGCTGAGCATCTCCTGGAAGAGCTGAGAGCCTTCAGCTCCCAATTAAATTCACCCCTGTGCATAGTGGCAGCACAAGGTCTGTGCAATACTCAAGTCTCACATGAGCACTATTTTGAGAGCGTAAGTGGCACATATGCCCATTGTGCTAACCCTTCTCACAGGAGAGAATTTCACTCAAACTGTAAGATATTTAGTGAGTGAAACAGGGATAAGGGGTTCTGTTATAACTGATTTTAAGGGATAAGAACATAAGAACAGCCATACTGGGTCACACCAAAGGTCCATCTAGCCCAGTATTGTGTCTTCTGACAGTGGCCAGTGCCAGGTGCTTCAGAGGGAATGAACAGAACAGGTAATCATCCAGTGATGGTTTACATTGTTCTGTATTATTCTATGTTCCATCATTCTGATAATTTTATCTCTTGCTTTTGTTTCTTTGTTATAAGTATTTTATAGCACTTAGTTGTGGGTTTTTGTGGTTTGTCTGTAATACAAAGGAAATTATATTTAAAAAAAAAAAAGTATTATCACAAACACGTCGCAGACATGTTCTCAGTTATATCACCGAGTAAAGTGACTTGTTGTAGTGCTTTCCAACGACAAGTACTTGCAATAACTTGTAATTCTCCAAACAAGAAGATTCCCTCCCCCTACACTTAGGGGTGCAAATACACTGGTGCACTCAAGTAGATGGCAGCGGCTCCACGTCTACCTAATTATTTCTGTGCTCTTGTTTAGGCTCCCAGTAGGTTCTATGCTTTTGAGCACCACCTGGTGAAAATATCCCCATGCACACAGGTGTAGCATTCCCAGTTAGATGGGAAGCATTGCATATTTTACAGCATATCCTTTTGATAGATAGCTAATGTAACCAGAGGAAGGAATACTGCACCAGCAGAGGAGCAAAGGAGAAGGGTACTACCTCGTCTGCCCCCAAAATAATTTCATTTAAGGGAGTCTGATCCACTGACTTTAATGGAGGTTGGATCAGGCCTGGGTTAGATCCCAAGCAGCACTGGTGGCAAGAGGATTAATAATAGAGTAATTCTTCTAGGATCCAGTTCTGAATCAAATGATTCATCTTCTCCTATCAGTTAGTGAACTTCCCCTTTTCTGCAACTAGTCTGCAGTGTGTGAGGCGTCTTCCGTTACCTGCCTAGATCAATAATATTGGCACTGGAGTTTTGGTCTGTTTTTGAGAGGCATCATGACCGAGCTTTAGCAATAATTGTAAATCAGCTTGAGTCCACCTACCTTCCCAAATTACTAAAGGAGACATTCATGCCACAGGCAGGAAATCAGTTAGACCTGGATTTTAGAGAGACAAGGTAGGTGAGGTAATATGTTTTATTGGACCGACTTCTGGTAGTGAGACCAACTTCTGCTTAAGCGTCAAAGCCTTATCCAGCCATGGGAAAGGGCCTGGCTTCAGTGTGTGATGATGGTAGCACTTTGTCTGCTTTTAGCTGAGCCCCTTCCTAGATGTGGAGGCAGGGCCGGCTCTAGGATTTTTGCCGCCCTAAGCAAAAATAATTTTGGACGCCCCCCAACCCCCGTTTTTTAATTACCCCACCCCCGGCCCCGCCTCAACTCCGCCCCTTCCCCAAATCCCCAGCCCTGCCTCCTCCCCCAAGGCTCTCAAGCCTGGGAGGGAGGGGGAGCATCAGCGTGCGAAACAGCTGTTTCGCGCGCCGCGGCCGCTCGGGATCTCCCCCTCCCTCCCAGGTTTGAGAGCCTGGGAGGGAGGGGGAGACTCCGAGTGGCCGCGGCGCGGGCGCCACTTCTCCCCCTCCCTCCCAGGCTCTCAAGCCTGGGAGGGAGGGGGAGCAGCGGCGCGCGAAACAGCTGTTTCGCGCGCCGCGGCCGCTCGGGATCTCCCCCTCCCTCCCAGGCAGCAGTAGCGGAGGTGAGCTAGGGTGGCCATGGCACATTTTTAGGGGCGGCATTCTGGCGCCGGCCATGCCGCCCCTAAAAATGTGCCGCCCCAAGCACCAGCTTGTTTTGCTGGTGCCTAGAGCCGGCCCTGTGTGGAGGTTAGTGCTGCCCCTCCCATTACTACTCAAATGCCTGTTGCCTTCAGAGAATTAATAAAAACAAGTACAATCCCTGTTTTCCCCTTAGAAGTCAGTATCAGGGCACGCTTGTGCCCCACTGGCAAACCAGAATGTTTGGCTTGGGATCAGAAACATGCTTTTGAAAATTAGTAAGAAGCTTTCCTAGAAATATTCTTGTGATTCTTACCTCACGTGTCTACCAGCCAGACTGAAGGATGGATCTATCCCGGGGCGGGCAAACTTTTAGGTCTGAGGGCCGCATCGGGTTTCCAAAATTGTATGGAGGGCCGGTTAGCGGAGGCTGTGCCTCCCCAACAGGCAGTGGTGGTTCGGCCCCAGCCCCGCCCCTTATCTGACCCCTCCTGCTTCTCACCCCTGACAGCCCCCCCAGAACTCCTGCCCCATCCAACCCCCCTGTTCCCTGTCCCCTGACAGCCCCCGAACTCCCGCCCCGACTGTCCCCCGCCACCCCATCCAACCCCTCTTCTCATTCCTGACTGTCCCCACAGGACCCCTGCCCCATCCAACCACCCCTTCTCCCTGACCGCCCCTGGAACCCCTGCCCCTGACTGCCCCCCGCTGCCCCATCCAACCCCCTGTCTCATTCCTGACTTCCCCCACAGGACCCCTGCCCCCATTCAACCCCTCTGTTCCCTGCCCTCTGACCTCCCCGACCCCTATCCACACCCCCCCCGCCCCCTGACCATCCCCCTGTACTCCCCTGCCCTCTATCCAACCCCCCTGCTCCATGCCTCCTTACCGCGCTGCCTGGAGCACCGGTGGCTGGCGGCGCTATAGCCGTGCCGCCCGGCTGGAGCCAGCCACGCCACCGCATAGCACAGAGCCAGGTGATGGTTGCCTGCAGCTGCATTGCCTCAGGAGCTTGCAGCCCCGCCACCCAGAACATTGCGTCAGCGGCGGAGCGAGCTGAGGCTGCAGGGGAGGGGGGACTGCAGGGGAGGAGCTGAGGGATAGCCTCCCGGGGCAGGAGCTCAGGGGCTGGGCAGGAGGGTCCCGTGGGCCGGATGTGGCCCGTGGGACGTAGTTTGCCTCCCCACCTCCCCCCCATCCTCTCCCATGTACCCCAGCCTCAGATTATAGTTCCAGTTAGATAGCTCCAGATATCTAAATATGGGAGTGTTGAAAAAATCTGAACAATAAATAGTAGTTAACCTGGCAGTCACTGGAAAGTGAACAAGTGGGAACAGCTGACCCTCATTCATAACCTGCCAGATGTAGAGGAATCTGGTTCTCCACCCATGGAATAGCTCGCAAATCCCAGGAGAGTAAACTGTCAGAATATTTCATGGTTGTGATAGGATAATCCCACCAAACAGGGGAGGTTAACAAATTGAAACATATTCTAGTCCTCCAAAGGAAGATTCATGACAAATGAATCACCAGCCCCTCCAGGGGGAAATTCAACAAGGCAACCATCAGATCTTCAATGGACCTTTTAATTCACATTCTAGCCCAGCCTTCCATCTGGACAGATACCTTAGCTACCTACGCTAACTAGAAATACTAAGTCCCCTTATTGTGAGGGATTCACAAGCTTGTGACAGCTGCCAAGTAGTGACAGGTAGTTGAGGCAGGAAAAAGCTTCCATGTCCCATGTTGATAAGGAAGTTGGGCCCAACTTCTTGGGGAGTATGGACTGGGGTAGGAGGAAGTCTGGCAACATCAGAGCTAGGGTTGCCATAATTTAAATTTAGATATATAAAGCCATTGTTATAAACTGGTGGAGGTTATCCGAGACCTACTCCCTTCCTAACACTTCCCACATAAGTCCTGGCTACCTTAAGACTCGGGACTGTCTTTGGAAAACATCCACAAAGAACTTTGTGGATTTATTCATGTTCTGCATCCATAGTTGACTAAAAAGACTTAAAACAAAAACTGGCCTCAGTTGATCTTTGGTTTAAAAATCACACAAGAAAAATGCTTAATCCAGGTTTAAAAGAAAAAAGGCCAGGGGGCATTTCTTAATTCCAGCTCATTTTCAGCTTGTTCTCGATAAGCGCATTACCTTCTTAATTAAATTTTTGCCTATTAATTTTGCTTTGCTTTATTAAACCCTCCTGTGTACCTCTAGAAGGAGTCTCTAGAGGGAGCTAAAAGTCTTTTGAAAGGAAGCAGTGTGATTTATCAATTTGTCAAAACCTCAAGTCTGCTGCTGCAATGAGCAGCAACATACTGTCAGCAAATCCTGAGCACAAAAGAAAGGCATTTGTCCCTCTCTAGGAGGAACACTGTGTGACTTCACTTCCTTGTAGAATTTACTACCTGATTACAAGAATTTGTCACTCATCTCAGAAAAATATTAGTCCCCTTTTCAGACTTGTTCCCTAACCATACATTGCTCATAAATTACTTAAAATATATAGTCTAAAAAGCCTATTTCTGATGGTCTCCAAGATCCAATGCAGGCAATTGCCCTTCTAAATCTTAAGACTTCTGTCTTTCAGCAGTGTGGATTTCCACACTTTTAACTTGTGATGTCTAAATCAACAAATTTCATTTTTACCACCTGAAGAATCTGGCTATATCCTAAGAGTTAAAGGGTCCTAGTTTGAATGCTACTTAAACATAGTTATATCCACACAGAATCCACTGAATTCTGGGGGACTCCAGGTGGGAGTAACTTTACAGTGGGGTGTAGCTGTGTAGGATCCAGGGCCTTAGGGTCTAAGCCTATGACCTGTACTCTGCATTACAGTCGACCCTGTTGAAAGAACTGGATTTCCTCCAGTGCACTGAGCTGTAATACTTACATATGTTAATAAATGCCCCCAGGTACTCTAAGCTGTACAGACATGAATATTTTCTTCATTCACAAGTCTGTTGGCAAACCTAATTCCATATTCTGCTGTTCGACTTCTGTGATCTGAGGATCCATATTTCAATAAACAACATCTCTTGGGTTGCAGAGAACAAAAACATTTCCCCTCATTACACATTAAATAAAAGGCTCTCTGACAGCTGCTGCTTCTGTCCCCTGCTGTGATTAATTGGCACCTCCAGGAGCAGCGCTCATCCTCTCAGTCAAGGAGGGAAAGAGCTGCCCCTGGGTTTGACTGAGCAGAACCAGAGGCTTGGTGAGAAATAGTAGTGTAGTGATAGGTTCTTTAAGTGTCCCGTGAGTCTTGGAGGGAAAATGGGCATTCTAAATCTTCTCTTCTACCCAACAAAACATTCTCCCCAGTCATCTGTCCTGTAATTGTGTTCCTTGCTGTGGCAGGTATGAGTTTATGTAGTTGTACCAAAGGAACCTGACACCACCAGAAGGGTACTTTCAAAGTATCAGAATCATGACAGTCTTTTTCCAAAGAATAAACAAGAGCAACAGCATTGGATATAAGTGTTTCAGAAACTTTATCAGCAACATCACAGACACAGGATCAATATGTATGTAGCTGTGATGAACTAAAACAAAAGAGGAAATAGGAATTATTTGTATTAAAGTAATGCCTAGAGGCCACAATTAGATCAAGGGCTCATGTGTATGAACAGTAAAAGGAAGCCTATGCCCCAGGGAGATTATTATCATTTATTATTTGTTCTGATGGAGGATAATATATTTTGCAGAGGATTACGGGGAGTTATGTTGTGAGGGGCACACTGGAAGAAAGAACAAAAGTGCTAGTTTGAAAACTTCAAAAGTGAGCAATGGAGGCTAGCATTATGGGCTCATTGACTATCGAGACATTCACTCCCACCTCCAATGAGAGAGGATATATAGGGTGAGGACAAGTTGGAAAGGGCCTTGAAAGTAAAGACAAGTATCTTATGTTTGATGTGATGATCTTAATGGAAAACTGATGGATTATCTTGATCCACATTATACCTCCCTTATTTGAAGCTTTGCCATTATACAGTGGTCTAGTGGCTCCCAGTAGTGCCACTATGTTTAAGATGGCACCAGCATTTGCATTACACTTTTTTTTTATCCAACTATAAAAAATACTTTCCAAGCTAAAACTTGGCATGTAATTTCCTCTCTCTCTCTCTCTCTCTGTGTGTGTGTGTGTGTGTGTGTGTGTGTGTGTGTGTGTTTTCCCCCAAAAATAGGTTTATTAGGCTGCATTTTGTAGACTTGCAAATATTAAAGTGCACAGTGAGGTTGCTATCCTGCTACTGACTGCATGCAGGCACAAACGACTGGCATGCAATTTCTTTCCCCATGTCTAATTTGCCCATACTTGCTGATTCAGGGTCTTAAACAATCCAGAGTGTTGTACTATTGACTGGCTGATAATAGGGACTGTGCGGTTGTTTTTAGCCTTACCTTCCAACCATACGTCTCCATTCTTCCTCGTTACGATGGACATGCCTCATTTAAGGCATGCATTTTCCTCCACCTCACAGAACTCTTGTCCTTCGTGTTCAAAAGTGACTAGTGATTTTGGGTACCTCAATTTTTAGGGTGCTTCAAGGTGTCAAAAAAGTGCTGATTTTTTTTCAGAAATGTTGAGCCTTTCAGATGTTTTAAGTTGAGCAATGAAGAACTGAGGGCCACTTTTTGAAAATTTAGATACAGAGAGTGTGTATGCACCTCTGCTCCTACATGCATGTGCACACAGCGTGGGTATATAAACTTTGCCATTTAGATGAAATCTTTGGGGAAATCTTGGACTTCATCTTACTGCAGTTCTTTAATTGCAAGTTTTATTTAGGTCAAAGTAGTTAGAGCAAAATGTACAATCTTGTTTTCCTTTGGCAGATTTCCCTCTACTGTACAGCGAGAGAATTGGGCTTCATTCACAGGAGACCTCTGCCAGATCTCAGAGTGCTCTTGAAGATTGCGTATCCCAATCACAGGTATGAAGGAAAACTCTTAGTAAAATAGCGGTAACAAAACAGTTATGTCTCTCTCTCTCTCTCTCTCTCTCTCTAAGATACTTCTATGGCTCCCGTTACTGTGCTATCCGAGCACCTCAATCTTTTAAACACTCTTTTTTTCTCTGAGCACCCCTGCAAGGTAGGGAAATATTGTTATCCTCATTTTATAGGTGGTGAACTGAGGCACAGAGAGGCTAAGGGTAAATTTTTCAAAAGCACCTGAGGGGATGTCTACACAGCATTTTGGATTGAGCCTCCCAGCCTGGGTCGATAGACTCAGTCTAGCAGGGCTTGAGCAAATGCTCCAGAAACAGCTGTGTAGAAAGTGATTTGAAGTGGTAGCTTGGGCTGGAGCTTGGGGTCAGAGTCTGAGTCTACTGATCTGGACTGGGAGGCTCACTCCAAAATGCTGTGTAGCTAAAACCTAAGTGACTTGGGCACTTAAGTCAGATTCTTTCAATGGGACTTGGGCACCTAAATTAGTCACTTATGAAAAATTTGCCATGCAACTTGCCTGAGGTCATACAGGTAGTTTGTAGTACAGCAGGGACTTGGATCCATGTCTCCCAAGTCCTAGGTTAGTGTCCTAACCACTGGACTATTAGTTAAACGTGATTTAAAACAATACTTTACCTCAAGCCTTTGTCATAAGATTTAGAGCCTTCCATATCTATGGCACTAGTTCAAACCCAGTCCGGGACAGGAACTGAGCATCGCCTGGGGGCTGATCAGTAAAATGCTTTTGGTGATCTTATTTCAGATAACAGCAGAAACGTCTCCACATTAGAAACCTCTACTGCCATAACTGGTACTAACTGTCATTCTTGTTAGAAGTCTGAGCAGAGTGGATTGAATGGGCATATTTATTTATTGGCATTTCTATGGAATTCATCACTGTAATATCTGAGGTCCTCACAAATGTTAATTTAGCCATCAAAACTCTACTGTGAGTCTGGTAATAATTATTATTGCTCCCATTTTACAGATGGGAAAATGAGGCACAGGAAAGATTAATGACTTGCCCAAACTCACATGGGACTGAGGTGGGAATAGAAACCCAGATCTCCTGACTATCTTGTCCTGTGCCTTAACCACAAGGAACATCTTTCCTCCTCAAAGCATGGAGAATGACATTCTTCACTTCTAAAAGGAAACCTCCAGGTTAGGGGTTGGGCACATTGGCTGGACAATGTAGGAATCTTGCAATGCTACTGTCTGAATTGCAGGTACAGTGAAGGTTTCAGTATCCAGAACTGTAACTGACACAATTTGTATGTCCATTTAATAGCGTGTAAATCCATCATCTTGCATTTCCCATTTGTTGCTGGGTTGCTTCAGTCATTCCTGGCTGCACTACACAAAAAAAAGTGCAATATTTCTGAAGCAGCCAGATAAGCTGTGCCACAGTGTTCTGTGTTTGCTTTAAACTGTGCAGCTGAAATATACAGAAGAAGAGGGTAGGTCATCTTTTGTTTATAGTCCTGTAGTCTGGAGAGATTCTTTCCAAGAAAAATATTGAAGGAAGGACTACTTAAGAAAGTAAAGATAGCATCCACTCTCAGTATAGGTTAACGTTAGGCCAATTTAGAGTACCAATTTATAATGCTTTTCTCAATCCTAGATTACAAAAATATAGCACTTGGGAAAGGGAAAATAGCAGACAGTATTTCTTCTTACTGGATGGGTTTTTGTGTGTGCACGAGTGTGTGTGTGCGTGTGCACACATGTACCTGTACATATTCAGCTTTATTTGGGACAGTATATTTTGGCATGATTTATTTTAAAATTCTACATAAATAAAAATTATTAGCTATAATTTATACCACTTAAATAACCATTTCATACACTTCATACAGTTGACATCTCACAGCAAACCACCAGAAATTGCAAGAGGACTTTTCAAACCCTACATCCCAGTGTTTCAAAGAAAGGCAAAAGCCAAAGAAACACCTGAAGAAATCCACCGATATGTGCCCCATCACCCACTTCAGAACAGTACTACTGGATCTCCATTGATGCATTCTGGAAATGTTACTTCAGTTGCTAATGTATATAAGCATAGAGATGAAAATGGTAACAATGAGGAATATAATGTAGATAACTTGAATGAGAGTGAAGAATGTACCACCAGAACAGGGGCCTTCAACAGAAAAAATATAGATTTGTCCTCTCTAGACACAGAAAAAAAAGATGAAAGAAATCCAAGACAGCTGAAAGAACAGCCTGACCTAGAAATAAATGAAATAAAAAAACAGATAAGGAACAAATTAATGCTTGGTGCAGAGCAGCAATCCAAATTACTTGATTTGAACAATGCAGATCTAGGTGGAACAAAACCAGAACATCAAAGCCAAAGAATGCTGGAAATTTCAGAATGGAAGGATGTTGATGGTAATAGGGGAAAAAACATATTCAAGCAATCCAGTCTTTCTGTGCCTCTTCCATTTGCAAATGATGCTTTGCCAACTTCGTCAGCAGACACAAAAGATATTCCAAAGAGTCCAGACAGTTCTGTAGAAGAACATCTGACTAGCCAACCAAAATCATCATTGAGACTAATTGCCAATGCAATAAAGAGATCCATTCTAGAACCTCTTGTTTCTCATCCAGAAAGCATAAAAAAGAACCCAGACAGTAAAGCCAACCCTACTTCAGAACACACCTTTTTCAATTCCCCTAATACTTTTGGCCGCTCTGTACGTTTAAGGAACAGTAACGGTAATAGAGAACATGACGTACAGCCACAAGAATCTAATGGACTGGAAACTAGAAGCTCAGTCACAAACCCACCTAGTCTTTCCTGTAGTCTTGAAGAGAAATCTTCATGTGATTCCACAGAGGTATTGCTTCCGGTTTACAGTTTGCACACAGGTCCTTCCAAAGCTGCTGTTAAGCCTGAAAATTCATCTGGTGCAAAGACGGAGGATGTACCCAGACTCCTAGAAAACTTTACTCTTAAAGAAACTCCACTGAGGGCTTCCACTGATGACTTATGTATTTGTAACCAGAAGAACCTTCCTTTTTCATCTCTAAGTCTCAAGAACAAAACTTCCGAGGACATCCTTGGAGATCCTGCACAAATGAATGATATCTGCTCGCTCTTTAGTAACTTGAGGAATAAAGTCAATGAAAGGGAAAAGAACGATTCCTTAAAGTCATCTATGTCCTTCATTAACAACTTTTCCCCAGAAAAAGTGCTAAATAATCCTTCCACTGATGAGGACTCAGGTAAATAGGATTGTTCATTTTAAATAATACAATTTTTTTAAGTTTAATATACATATGCATTAATTATTGTAAACAATTTCTTTGCCTTTTATTTTGTGTTTATTTTGAAGTTATGCTATTTAAGGAAAATTTAAGAAATGTTAATTTTAATTAAGAATATTGATTAAAACTTGGAAGATGATTGAAGCATTTAACAGGAGAAAAATGTACTGCTAACCAAGGATCAGAGGTCCAGGCTCAAGTCTGGTTCTCTGTTCCTTTGGGTTCAGACATGACTGTGATAAGCGCAATGTAAATACTGAGATAGAAAGACAGATGGGATGGAAAATTTTGTAGAGGCTACCTGAGGAGTAATGGTTGCCATGATGTTAAATGTTCTGATGGAGGAGGGATCAAGTAGGCAAAGTTAAAAGCCTAAGAGAGGAGGGCAGAAGATCCCACTGTGGGAAAGAGGGAAAATACCAGTTATTTATGTGAACTCATGGCCTGACTGATATTGCTATTGAATGATGTCAACCCAGTTAAGAACATAGGAATTTCCATACTGGACCAGACTGGTCTATTTAGTCCAGTATCTTGTCCATGACAGTGGCTGGCAACAGACACTTCAGGAAAAGATGTAAGAAACCTCACAGTGGATAATTATGAAGTAATATGCCTATAGGGGAAGCTTTTTTCTAATCCTCAACCTCATTTGTCTTTTGCCCTGAGAATGAAAGCTCGAGATCCATAAGTATATTGTATGTTGTATAAAAAGCATTGGCTCTTATTAGTCTTACAGTTTTTGCTTTTCAATGTTATTGAATGTCCCTCTATTCTTGTGGTATGAGAGAAGGTAAACATTAGCACCTGGTTAACCGTCTTTACACTATTCATTATTTTGCTGCTCTAGTCACTGATTATGAATAACGCTATGGTTTTGTCACAGAGGTCACTGAATCTGTGACTTACAAAGACCTCCGTGACTTCAGCCCTGGGAGCTGCTGGGTCCCGCTGCCTCCCGCAGCGACAGGGAGCTGTAAGGTACCCACTCCCCGGCTTGAGGCAGTGGGCCCCCAAGCTCTCAGCCACCATGGGCAGTGGGGGTACCCCGCAGCTCCTGGCCATTGCAGCAGACGGGGATCCCCGCAGCTCCCTGCCATGGGGCAAGGGGATCATCCCGGCCACTCCACGCCGCGGGGCAAAGGGACCCTGGAGCTCTGAGCCCCCACTGGTGGTGGAGGCTCCAGAGCCCCCAGCCACCCCACAGCTGCGCAGCCCCTTCCCATTTTATCATGGATCTTTTTAGTAAAAGTCAGGGAAAGGTCACGGGCTTCTGTGAATTTTTCTTTATTGCCTATGACCTGTCCGTGACTTTTACTAAACATATCCATGACAAAATCTTAGCCTTAATTATGAACAACCATTCTTTTTTGGGAAGCAAGTTAGTTACTCTGCTGCTGCAAGGAACCCTCACAATCCAAGTAAATGCTAATAACAAGGAAATTGGAATATATATCGGTGGCAGAGAGAGATGAACATGAACGGAGTCTGTGAAAGTTTGAATGCTTTCAGGCCTGATCTCATGAGTTGCTGAGCACCCATTGCTCCTGTGGAAGACCCTAGACTAGAGAGCACTCATCACCTTGCAGAACTGAGTCCTTACATTACCAAACGTTATAACCCACTGCTTAGGAGAACAGTAAGTAGTACATCCTTGCATGGATCAATGAGGTGAAGGGCAATTGATGCTTTAATGCCTGTGACCCTTTGAGTAGGAACAAATCTGTGAATGCTGAAATGTTACATCATTAAAACATGCTGTTATAACTGATTTAAACATATCCAGTGTGAGAAATGACTCTGAACTTACATGCGTGGATCAGAGAAATTGATGTGAAAAATGGAAGTACAGTTAAACAAATCAGTGTTTTATTTAAAAATTAATTGTGCTTGTAATAATGGCCTCATTAGGATCCAGAAACTTGATGGTGACATTGCATTTCACTGCTGTTCAAAGAGACAAAGGTTCAGCTGTAGGTTTGAATCTGTTGTCACTAAGGCCAGGGAAAGTTGAGCAGCTTGGGAACTTGATGATGCTAGTATTTTGGAAGCTGGGTTAGCTGCATTTCTCTCAGGCTACTGCAGCACATTCACTTACGTTGTTAGTTTTGGTTAAGCTTCCATCCTCTTCCCACTGTGCTTAGTTAGAAGCAAAATGACTGAGCAGACACTGTTTCAATTGGGAGAAATAATAGCATGAGGGAAGGATATGGGAAAGTTCTGACATTATTGCACCAAGACCATGATCTGGAGTGCCTGTTTAGGGAAACTTGCAATATAAACAACCCCAACTTTTCTCAGTTCCCTTTTATTATTGTTCTTGTCCACATGTTATCCCCTGCCTTAACACACTGAGTCTAAAATCAAGATTTTACAAGAAGACTGAGTCTTCCAAAATGTACAAGACTATAGCAATGTAAATGTTCCAGTTATGGCCTCAGAAGTGATATGAAGTTTCTTTAAAACCAGGACAGGAAAGAGAGACTATAGCTACAGTACTATGTATTGACTGGATGTGGTCTCAACATAGCAATAAATATTGGGAGTTGACCCTTCTTGAAAGACAGTTTTGCTTTTAACACATCGAAATTCTCTTTGCATTTCATGTGTTCTCCTTGGAAGTACATTATGATTTAACTAAGTTGGAAATATAAACCTATTGAATCCATAAAATACATTTTGATCCAAACCCGCTTCATTTTGTTAAAACTGATCCAGTGTTTAAATAGGTCCAGCAAAGGGCTAAATTCTGACAGGTGTTGAATCACACTGAAGTCAGGATTTGGTCTTCGATCATCTCCTACTCATGGAAAGCAAGAACCAAGGCTAGAAGTAAGGAAAATCCTCCAAAATATTCCCCTTTTAAAATACAAGAAAAAAAATAACTTTATGCTTGGGATGGCCCCTCCGTGCAGAATCAGTTTCACCCTAAGGCCTGTGACCATTGAAGATCCCTTTAATTCCTAAAATAAAGCTTAAGTAGGAGTCAGGTGGTTCAGAGGCTTTGTACTTGCCCTCTGCATAGCAGTGAATTTCACCCGTAGTGGGCTCACAAGCACTGAAATCTTTCAGTGTGTTCTCAATGCTCCAGCACTACTGTGGAACTATTCTGACATAGCAATGGAGCTGAAAGAGCAGTCTGGGTCCTTGCATACAAATGAATATACCAAGTATCCCAGTATTCTTTGGAAATCTTATCTCCAGTGCTACACCAGTGAATAGCTTTTGAACTTGCGTAGCTTTTACACATCAGGTAACCAGTATGAGAATTGCTTGTCTGCACCTCTCACAATCAAGCCCTTAGTGTAAACCCTTAGAATTCTTCCTATTCAAACTAGCCTTTGGTATGACTATTGGAACATTCCTTGCTGCAGGGACAGTCCTTATTATAAGCAAAGTTACTTAATAGACCCCTGAGGCAAGAAAGCTGTCTGTCAGATTCTTTCCTACCCACTGCAACCATTACACTGAAACAAGACATTTTTACCTCACACAGGGCTCATTTGTAAGTCCCTAAGGTAGCAAAGGGTATTCACGGATGTAACGGAGTGCACTCACCCCTCGTGAATTCCCCTTTGGCCGAGTGCGCATGCCTGCACACACGCGCTCTCTCTCTGATTGTCCCTCCTCTGGGATAAAGCAACACCCCAGGGCTCCCTCCCTGGAGACAATGTCTTCGCCCTCTTGGGGCTTCCTGGCTACAGCTCTGTAGTTCAGTTCCCCTTCCGGGGTGCCTCACTGTCCAGGCCGCTTCCCCCCAGTGGCTAATTGGGGGTGGGGAAGGGACACGGGCCTGCTGGTTTCTCACCTAAGTGAAGACTCCTGGTGTCGTAACATCCTCTTTGAGTGGGTAGGGGAGACTGGGTCCGCCGTCTCCACCAGAGTCTGTTCTAGGGCCCAATGTGGGCAGCTACATCCAATACCATGGGATGCTAAGCTGCTGCCCCCCCATACCCTAGACCACTTCCTACTGCAGTCTCCTTTAGCTTCCCAGAGTAAATCATTTCAATCAAGGCTCTGACCCCCACACTCAGTCACGTACCTCTACTTAGTGGGTTTGCACAGGTCTGTGTTGTCAGGTCTTAGGCAATGAGCTCCTGGGCAGTACTTTCCCCTCCGAGCAGCCACCTGCTCCCTTCCGCTGCCTGCCTCTGAACTGCTCTGCTCCACTTTTTTGCTTCCAGTTTGTGCAGGCTTTGCAGGAGTGGCTGGGCAGAGATGCCTGGGCCCAGAGCTGTTCCTTAACCCCTTGCTCCCCAGTGTGGGCTTTACATACCGCATCACATTTGGGCAAGTCATTCTACGTGCCTCCATTTGTAAAATGGGGATATTCATAAATACCACAAACTATAGAAATGCTCAATATTTTTCATTGTGCACAGGATCACATATTAAACACATTATCACCACTAATTGTGATTGAGTATTTTTATTTGGCCTAAATACCTTTCTGCCTTCAGAAGCCCTGATCAAGAACTTTTCCATGAAGGGGCATTGCTAGTTATCACTTAGTTGCTTGGTGTCTTCTAACAATGCTTATACAATGTCCCTTGAAAGACTGGACTTTTTACAGACCATCTAAATTGATTTCCCAAGCAGAATAAGAGACAGATGCCTGACATTCCAGAATACATAAGGTGACAGGCACTGTTGGGACTATACTATTAATCCATTTTATGTAAGGACACTGACTTCTTCATCCTCTAGTGATGGCCCTTGTCCTAAACCCTTAGGGAAGTGAATGACTCTGCCTCTGTTCCAAAAAGGCAAACAACTCCCAAGTCGGAGTCCCTTGAGAAGGAGACAGGTGCTTTTGTATCACAGAAGGCTGTTTATCCTCTAGACCTTGTAACACTTTTTAATTATTGATGTAACTCAGAGAGGAGGACAGAGGAAGGCAATAATTTATTTCCACTGAAGAAAGAAGAAAGGGAGCATGTAATTGATTGTGTTGCCAACCCCACCAGAAAATTTTGTAAAGCTTAAAAATTTGCATTTTATGGAATTTTATTTCAGTGACTGTGTGATCAGAAGAAAGATACTGGAGATATTTGGTAAAGAACAGAGGAAAAACAAAATCAAGTGAGAGATGATATTTGAATGAGTTAAACCATCAAAAGAAACAAGACTGCAAGCCAGAACCCAGCCTCTAATTCATTCCTTTTTACCCATTCTGACAGCGTGAAGACTGTCTTAGAGAATTTCTCTGGATAACATAAAGCTGGCATAACTGGCTGTACACCATCCACTGCTGGCCCTACAGTGTTCTGGACATGCCGAGGTAGGCATGACCTTTCTGTACACTGGCAATCATGATCAGCTGATCAGTCCCTAAAGGGCTATTCTAGCAGGTGCAAGTTAGAGCCACTCTGACTTGTACCCTGTCCTCTGCTCTAAAGATGGGGTGGGGAGTGGAAAGCTCCACATTGTTCCCATACATAGAGTACAGCTCAGGCACACTTGGGGATGTGGCCCTGTGTCTTTCAGAATGCTAACTGTAAAGTGGCTTCTTGAGTCTAGACAGCTCCTCTTTTTATGAGTAACTGTTTTTCTTGACCTGTGTAGCTCCTAGAAATCTTATGAAGACCCATTCTGCTCTCAATTAGACCTTTCTAAGCCTGCAACTTCATTAGGGTCAGTGGTTTGGTGTGAAGTCAACTGAGTTATTCCATGATTAACGTTGATGTAACTGAGGCTATGTCTACACTAGAGAGCTTACAGCAGCACAGCTGAGAGCTCTCCCATCGATATAATTAAACCACCCCCAATGAGCTGCGGGAGCAGCTCTTCCACCGACATAGCATTTTGCACACTGCCACTTAGGCCAGGGTAACTTTTTTGTTGCTCTGAGGGGCGGTGTTTTTTTCACACCCTGAGCAACATAAATTTTGCCAACCTAAGTGGTAGTGTAGACATGGCCTTATTGCGAGCAGAATTTGGCCCTCTATTGTTGTGCTTGCTACCATTTAGTTACTTTTCTGGAATGAACATGTTTCAGTGACTCCAATTTTAAAGTCTTTTTCGAGACAGAAATTACATCTGCTTTTGAAGGGTTTGGATTCACAGTGAAACAAATGAGAAAAGGAAGGGAAACTTACAGTGAGGGGAATGGGAAGTGATCATATTCTAAATAAAACTTGCATTCATATACTGGATTATAGCAAATCAACAGTTACCTGGCAAACACTAAGCAAGAAGTCATTGATCACTTTAAATTGTGTGTACTCCCAAGATGCAGTCCAGTGCAGATGTTAATCATTAACCTGCAGCAGGTTGAAGTGTGGAGACAGATGTTCCTGGAGCAGTTTTATTTCTTTAAACAAAGAGAATAAAGATATGAATTAGACAGATAAATTGAGAAGAACAAAACAGCCAGCTAGAACAAGACTCTGGTGAAATGGGCATAATAAAATTGTTGTAGTTAAATATACATTAATTTGTATCCCTGAATGCATGTTTTTCCCAATGATATCTTTTGAATTTCCCTCACAGTATATTGTTGTGATGTATGGATTTTCCTGACTTATTATGGCATTTTAATCAACAGTTCAATGATGTGATAATATTCTTAAGACAGAAAAATAAAAGTGACATTTGTTTAGACATAATTAATGAAATATTTATGTTGCATGAGACTATGTGATAAAACCTTGTTCTCTTAGTCCATTTGCTTCTGATTACATTTGTGATTTTTTTATATGACCAGACATTCTGACGCCAGCTATTTTACACTGAGCAGATGTCATGTAGTAAAAATGGGTGCCAGATGCTAGAAGCCACAAGGGTAATTTGTTTAAGAGCTGGCTCAGACTTTTTGCATTCAATTACACAGCATGGTGAGCCTTACACAATCATTTAAGTAATATGGCTAACTTCAGATATGCTTTTTAATAACAAATTTCATTTCTGAATACATTTTGAGCATCATGCTACATAGATGGCGTTTAAGAAATTAATTGATTGATACATAATACTGGTATGTTTAAAAAAGAATTCCAAATAACAAGCAGCAAAGGCTTTGGACAGTGGCCAAAAATTTAATTAACATGATCAGCCAAATTTCCAAATTGCCTTTAGGTGCAACCTAATAAAGCTCAGGGCAGGTGCATTATGCAAGTGGTTAGGGTGAATGTCCATATGTCTCAAGGGAGAATACTTCCTGCTTCACTTTGTTCTTGCATTTTAGGCTCCGAACACCTATCTGTCAAAAAACAAGTGACTACGTGTTGTTGTTCTTCCTCTGATGGTGAATTTGAACACAAGCCTTCAATAGCACTCAAGGTAACCTTTACTTAGAAACAAAAATAAGCTTTCACTGTTGAATTATACTTAAGATTTGTGTGATTTTGATTTTAAAATAGAACAGTTTTGGGGGGTGTTGACATGTAAACGTAGTATTGTAATATATAACAGATTGAACCACATCAGGTCTCTTTCCGAAAGACAGGTACCAGAATTTCTTGTACCTATCAGAACTGCCCTCCCAGGTTATAAGAATTTTGACAGAGATGGATTTCATTTGAATAAAGACATGCTTTACATAAACCACTTTGAAGCTGCATTTCTTAAGTGGTTTTAATATGTAGCCCAACAAACAAACCATTGAAAAAATTAAAACAAACAGATGCAGATTTCCCTTGGGGAAACACCACTTCATTTAAAAAGAACTACAGGCAGATTGCATGGAAAATGTTATATTTATTCTAATCAGAAATATTAAATGAGCCATGCAGTCCCATCACAAAATTATACCCCCAAAATGCCTACTGAATACTGAGCTCAGATAGGTCTAGCTGTGTTTCTGTATCTAATAGGAAATAAGAGAGCTAAAATACCAATGAGGTTTTGCTCTTCATCTCTTACTTGCAGAGAGAGATTCTGTAGGCTGAATGACTCATCAGAGACTTGTTTACCCTTTCTCTGAAAGTGGAGGGGCTTCAGTAAGTAGCATCAGTAGATGGCCTAACTAGAGAGGTTGCTTGATTAGGAGGTGGCATTGTGAGTTGTTGTTTTGTTTTTTAAATTAAACAAGTTAATGTTGGTAGTGTAACCCACACACCGTCTGGGTGTGGTGTTCTGTCCCATCTAGTGGTGGGGAGGGAGAGGAAGAGAGAGAGAGAGAGAGAAAATGAGTCTGCTCTACAGCCTTAGCTAATAGCCTGCTGGCTTTTAGCTTATGCTGTAGAGGCTCATGCACTAAGCACTAGAGGTCCCCGGTTTGATCCCGCCCGCCAATGACTGGGGTCTGTTGGCATTACAGTAGCATGCTGCAACCCAGAAGGATGAACTGAGGTTAAATCAGGCTTGGAATGACCAAAACGTGATGGGCCCAAAATCCAATAACCTATTTCCACAGGAATCACAACATTTTGAAATACAAGGTTATGACACTTTCGGGCTTACCTGAGGTGTCCGGGGTTTATCCCAGCCACCAGCCCACAGCAGGAAGGAGCTCTGTCGCTTGCCAACCAGGGGAACACTCCCTAGCCACTAGCTGCTGGCAACATAGGCACTCTGCTCCAGGCTCCACGAGACCTACTTTTTCCTCCTGCAGGCTAGCAGTTTACACACCTCACTTTGTTACACTGGAGTGCCCAGTCCCCTATCTTCTGGACACCCGCAATGTACTCCTATCTGCTGCCTCTGTGGAAGCAGTGCAGCCCAGTTCACTGGTTTCACCTCAATTTGACACTCTCCTTAGCACAAGGCACTTAGACTTGTCTATAGTGAAACCAAATTGAAGTTTATTTAACAAAGCTTGAGATACAAATCCAAAAAACCGCAAGTATAACAGTTTGGAGACACAAGGTTACAAATAAAAGAAAACCCTAAAACACAATCTATAGCCTATACTTATTAGACAGGAAAGTAACTTTTTAATAAGGTATTTCTCACCCAATGGTTAGTCCTTGCAGCACTTGTCCAATTCAGAAAACTGGAATCCTTTCATGAAACCCACCGACAGGCAGAGTTTCTCCTCTGTAATGGATAACAACTTGTTGCCATTTCTTCTGCGCTTATGCAGTTACAGGCTATTGTCTCTTAGCCCAGGGGGCCCCCTCTTCAGAGAGCTCTCCTTTGTCTCAAGTCTTCACCTGGTCCAGGCAGTAGACCAAGTGTTGTCTCCATGGATGCCCATTGTTCTCAGCATTGATTGAGTTAGCCATGAGACCCTGCCTCACCTCAGGTGACAAGTCTCACTTCAACAGTTTTGCAACTTAATATGCTACATTTTGCATGTCTCTTAAATTATTTCCCATGCAAACATCTGACAATAACCATGACAATCAGCTAGTTCTTAGCTTTCGGCAGAAACCGCCCATGATCCCCTTCAGTGAAATATTGAGAAAGTGGTCAGACACAGAGGTAATATACCTGCCTGGGTATGTTTGTGTCAAAAAGGGTAAAGGTGCATTGAGGAAGCAAGGCAGCAAACCCACTAGTGTATTTTTCAAAGGCGCAGATTAATATTTTGAAGGACTCTCCAAACCAATGCAACAAAGGGTAAGCTGATCTGTTCCATTTGACCCCAATCTTTCCCTCCCAAACTCATCAAAAGCTGTGCAAGAAATATCAATTTAATCTTTGCAAAAACTTGGCTTAGAGGGAAGGACTTGAAAAGTAGAAAGGGTGGCCCCATTCTTCAGTTCTCAAGTTACATTTGTCTTTTGACTGCTGCTCCTCACACTGCTCCTACCTACAATTCCCCAGCAAACATGTCTCAAACAGACAGTTTAGGAGACATTTCCAGGGTGGCAGAGGCTCTCCCACATGTCCATCCACATGCACTAGCTCACCTACGTGGAATGGAGATGCAGCAAATGCTTCCCCCTCACTTTGATGTTTGAGGCTACCAGCAATGTTATGTAATTTTTTTTTAATTTATTTTTTTACCAATTATTGGCTATAACAGTGTTTCAAAGTTTTCCTGGGTATTCTGTGTTGAAGACATCAGTTGTTTGTAAAAGAAAAATGAGTAAGTGATGGTTCAGAGACAGATCTTGTTAAAATCAAACACCAGAAGCTTCAAAGAATAAAGCCCTTTAAATAAACACAACCAAAAACCACAAAGTGTGAGGAGAAAGAACCAGAAAAAGGAACTGAAATAGAAAATAATAATAATGGTGGATTAAATGAAATACAGAAAACATATAGGTGAAAAAGAACAAAGAAAACAAATACAGGCATGAACTGAACAGGAATGAGTTTCAAGAATTCAAACAGCGGCAGGCACAAAGGGACATACGGTAATGAGCAAAGACTAGCACTAACCTATGTCAGGTGGAATACGGTGTAAATGACAAACGATAGCACAAACCAGTGGCAGTGGCTCAGGCCTGGCATTTCTTGCCCTATTTTGAGTCACATCCACTATTAAATGTATCAATTCATCTCAGTTGGCGCCCAGTGCCAGTTTACATACCAGTTTTGCCTCGTATCTTAAAGATGTTGCCATGCTCCACTGACCAAACTGAAGAGAAACTGAAATGTAGCATTCTGAGAGAACTGGCTTCTAGACTTCTATTTTCTTGTCTATTATGCTCTTATTTCCTGTCTTTCTTTTTCCTTGAGTGGGAAATCATGACTGGTCTTGAAACATTTTCAGATCATATAAATGAGGAACAAGATTAAACAGTGCATGCCACTCCCTATATGAACCCTTTAACAATTGCTTTGTTTGTACTTCTTGGAGGGCATTGCAGTGGTCAGTGATTTGTGTCCATAAAAATGTTCCCATTGCAACATACCTGTAACTTGAAAAACGAAGGGTGTTGGTTATCACCGGGAAGAGAGGGGACAAAAAAGAAAAGAAAAGGATGCTCTTTAATGGCAATAATTAAGCTGCTTTTGGAGAAGACAAACATTATCCAGTTTCAGATGCTAACGTGATTGTTGCACTGCTTCAAACTACATCAATCTTGTTACATTACAAGCTGCCCAAAGTGAACTGCTGTTGTATAATATGACTGACTTCAAAATTGCATCAGAGTTGATTAATAAACAGAGGGCCAGATCCTCTTCTGGTATAAATTGCCACACTAGCTAGGGATCAAGCCCAATTGTTTTTGGAAAGCATATTTTTACATATAATATAAAATTTTAACTAACAAAGAAATGATTATTTACACAAAGGAACTGAATATTTAGTGACGGTCGGATACAGTAAAAAATAGGTCATGTTTTTCATAGGAAGCTGGTACTTTCTGTTCTCTGGTAACCATGATGTTCACAGAAGTTCTTGTGAGATGTGTGGTTATAGGCGTATAGTTGTGTAGCTCTATTGATCCAATTTTCCCTTCATTGACAGAAATAGCTAATGCTTAACTAGGGATGCAGTGAGGGTCTTTCTGATAATGTCTTAATGGCTGAGAATAAACCTAGCTGAGTGAATCAAAAACTACTTAACATTTGCAGCTGGCAAAAGTCTATGAAAATCTAAGATGACTAAGTACAGGGTATTGATTACCTTCTTTTCTCCCCTTACTCTTGTAGGCAAAAAGGACCCTTAGAAGAAGGAGAAAACTAGAAAAGGAAACAAAGCAACTGGTTAAACAAGAGGAGCTGAAAAGACTCCATAAAGCCCAGGTGACAAAGTAAAACTGAGCTCGTGTCACACTTAAGGGTATTTTGTGGGTGGGGGAGAAAAGAGGGTGATGGGGGTGTAGTATGTAGTGTGAGGATATTTGTCCTTTTAAATAATTTGTGAGCCCTCTAGTGATGCTTACTGTGTTTTATGTTGCAGAAGCTCTCGGAAAGCAGTCAGAGCAGCAAGATGTACGCAGCTAGCCTTGCATGTTTATCTATAGTTAGTAAAGATGATTTATTTGGAACCCAACTGTGCCCATGTAGCTCCTTCATACTATTTTTATTGTCCTATAAAAGCAAAAGATGTAACAATTGGTGACGAGGATGAACACCTAACTCAGGAATACAGTGGAATAGAGAGTGACTGCAAAGACCATTGAAATTTAAACAAAAAGGGCCTACAAGTAAACTGCTAATTTAGAAAGGATAAAAAGGAATACTACCCTATTACTATACACTAAAGAGGATTAGGAAAAACAATTTTTTTTCTGTGCCTCAGTTCCCCTACCTGTACAATGGGAATATTAATTCTTCCTTTGTTAATTGTGCAATAAGATGGCCCTCTGTAAAGGCTCTTTTCTCCAGACAAAGCAGAAGGAACTCTAGATTCTGTCCATGGTGACTCATACAGTTGTGCACTTGACCCCTCCTATTGCAAGTATCTGTCATGCAGTGTTTTGTGAGCACACTTCTCAATGAGTTGATCTCAAATGGTGTCTGATTCTAATGTGCCAAAATCACAGGTCATAGTTAACTCTCTTAACACATGTACATATGAGTTGCATTCTCTGTCTGATTTTGCATTGTTCAGGTATTACAGGCTAGATTTTCAAAAGTGCTCAGCTCCCATTTTGGCTCCTAAATGAAGTTCTCAATGGGATCTGCTGGGTGCTGAATTCTTTTTTGAAAATCTGGCCCTACAAATTTATGTGGAGCATCAAAGGCCACTTTTGCCTGTTCAGACATACCTTTCTTTGAGGCAGGGACTCTCTCTCACTATATGTTCGTACAGTCTCCGTTTCAACTGGGGCCTCTAGGTGTTACTGTAATACAAAGAGTAAATATGTATATATACAGTGAAACCCCACTATAACGCAATGATTGGGGTCCAAAAAATCCGATCGCGATAAATGCGGGGTCGCGGTATAGCGAAGTTTACCATTTCAAGCCGGTCAGTTTCAAGCTGGTCAATTTCTCTTGAGCAGAAAATGACTTGCCTTTGCGAACTGCCCGTAACAGTAACTGAAAGGGTGCAGCTCCAGCAGCGGGGGCTCTCAGCCATGCAGCGAGAGAGGAAAACACTTGGGGAGAGCAGGGGAGACGTGCAAGGGGCAGAGGAAGAGTGAGGAGCAGCTGGGGAGGAGAACGGCTCTTCTCGCCAAAAGGAGAAGCGGCGGTAGGGGGGAAGAGGCAGTGGGGAAGGCACATTCCATTTTTTGTTTGTTTTTTTTTTCTTCGGCGGCACTCCAGCCTCTTTTTTTTTTTTTTTTTCTTTTTTCTTTTTTGCGCTTCGGCGGCGCTCTGGACGTTTTTTTCTTTTTTCTTTTTTTTTTTCTTTATGCGCTTCTGCAGAGCGCCGGCCGCCTTTTTTTTTTTTTTTTTGCTTGGGGCGGCCGGAGCCACCTTATGATCGCGTTATAGCGGGGTTTCCCTGTAATTAGCATGTGCATATATATTAAGTATTATAATAATATAAATATATATACACTATATAATGAGAAGTGAAATTGAAATCTCTGGAATTTTTAAATGGGTCTCCTCTGCTGATTTATTGTACTTTTAATGAATAGATATTTTGTGCTTGAACCTATTACATTTTTCTCTATATTTTAAATAGAACCTATTACATTTTCTTTACATTTTAGGAAATATTAGACTAATCATTACTGAGAAATCAATGACAAAATAGAAGCAACTACAAAAGAAAAAAATCCACGGGTGCTTAATGTATTTTTTGTAAAACTGAAATAGCAAAAATGAAACTAAACAAATAAACAAAATCCCTAGGGAAATACATTGTAAGCGTCTTCCCTTATTTTATGGTTGTACAGTAATAAACATTTTCAGGAAGTGCCCAGTGATTTTTGGGTGCCCAACTTTGGACACCTTCACAAGGCCTGAATTTAAGGGAAATACTAGGCACCTACCCTTTCAAAATGTGGCCCTTTAAAGGTGTGTCAGATTGGGCAATGGATGCTTTTGAAAATAGTTGGCCTACAACACAGACATGTTTAGAGGGTATGGTCAGGTCAGTTCATCTGAGGGTTACCTGTGTCGTGCCAATTAATGGGAATTCTGGAGCTATATACCCTTTTCTTTTCCATATCAAAAGGTTCTATGAGAAGAAAAAATAGCTGAATTATCCCACTCAATTCAAAATAGTAGACAAACCCTTTAAGTTATTTTAGGTACCAATATGGCTCCCATTACCATAGTGTCTGCGTGCCTCACAATCTTTAATGTATTTACCTTCACAGCAGCCCTGTGAAGTAGGGAGCTGCTGTTATCCCCATTTTACAGATGGGGAACTGAGGCACAGCAAGACGAAGGGCCAGATTTTTAAATGTATGTAAGCACTTAAAGATGCAGATAGACGCCTAGCGGGATTTTTCAAAAGTGCTTTTGAAAATCCCGCGAGGTGCCTATATATCGATGGTAAACCTGGCCCTAAGTGACTTACCCAAGATCACACTGGAAAACTTTAACAGTAACGGGACCTGAACGTGGGTCTCCCAAGTCCCAGGTTAGTGCCCAAACCACTGGGCCATCCTTCCTCTCTGTATTTTAAAGTTGTATTTTTATCTTTTATAATCTTTATAATTCTGCAGGCTATCCAGCGCCAACTGGAAGAAGTGGAGGAAAGACAGAGGGCCCTAGAGATAAATGGTGTTAAACTGGAGAGGGAACTGCGAGGAGAATCAGGTAAATGGGGCAAGAAATTTGTGATTATTTGGTGCCTCTTTAAAAGCAGAGCAGGTTTTACAACTGTTTTAGAAGTACAGGTGGTTGGAAAATTTTCCCTGAAACAATAAATGAGAGAGAAAATTCACCTATTTTTTTTTTCTATTTGCCAAGCAGCTTTAGATGTTATCAGTTGTGAATTTGTAACTATTGGAACTTGAAGCTGAATCTACTTCCCTCCCATTGTTTAAAATCCTGAGCCTGATTTCATCTACACTACAGAATCAGTGATGTTTCTAGGTCCAGTAACTCAGTTACCAAGCCAGCAGCCTATGCTTAGTAACAAGGTCCTTAACAGCTTTTCTCTGAGTGTCAATAATATGATTGCAGTCAGTGACTGAACCGTGGAAATAACTCAGACAAGCCATGTAAAAGGGCAGTGCGTAGTGAGACAGACCTGAACTATGAAATGCTGTTTTCTTATGGACAGGAGATAATTGGGATTTTTCCCTGCTCCAATGAAAGGTTAGGTTTTAATTAGTCCTGACCCAGCTGTGGAGGGGAGTTAGCGGGTATAAGGTCTCCCCTACATGTCTACATAAGGACTATTCACATTACAGTTCATGCACAGAAGGGTGAGGCACAGATTCATAGATTTTTAAGACCAGAAGGAACCATTAGATCATTTAGTCTGATTTCCCTAACCATGTCTAACGTGATGTCTTTCCCTTCTGCCACATGAACTATTGGACAGGGAGGAGAAGGGGAAAGTAGACAGTGTAAGGGAAGAGTTGAGAGTTAGTAGAGCCATAATGCTGCCTTCCCCAGCGTGAAGACCCCGCACAACTGGCCGGGTGCAAGGGGGGAAGCAAGCTACACCTCAGAAAAGGGTGACACGACTTCCCCCCCAGAGCAAGGAGCACAAGAGGGACTGTGCCTCTCGGAGACGCAGCTCTTCTCATAACTCTTCCTGTGGTCAGCACAGCTTGACGCCACCCTTTTCTAAGGGATGAAATTTCAAGACCCAATCTAACCTTCAGGGTTTTTTTTTTTTATTAAATAAAATATGAACATAAATGGCTGCCCTGATGCAATCTACCTTCTGAGGAGATTTGAAAGCTATTTTAGATGTAAAAGATTGTCTGAAAGCCAGAAGTCATATTGCAAATCTGCTTTTTATATTCTTCCTTGTTACAAACCAAAACTCCTAAATCACTAGTGTGATTTTGTGCCAGGGAGCTACGATGTTTTTTGATGCAACATCCAACACTTGGAAAATGTTGTTTTTATGCTTAGCTGCATAGTATGGTAAAGTCTCTATGTACTTTTTTAGTACTGTATTACAAAACCACCGTAATAGCAGCAAAATCATGCTGGGCCCAATGCTGAGTGCCTTACTGAGGTTTTTATTCTCTCTGTGGGGGAGAATAAACTCCATCACTGTAGTACACAAACACTGAAGTAAAGAATTGGCTCTAGTAGTTGTTTGCCCAAGTAAAAACTGTAAGGTCTTCAGTATTTACCCCACTGGTTTATAAAACAAATGCCATACAACGGATCGAACTAATCTATTTCAAATGTTATTTAAAAAGCTAATGTCAATTCATCTGTTAACTTAAAAAATAAAGATTTATAAGATGGCACCCATCTTACTGTCTTTTTGAAAGGAGAATCCCCAAAGGGTTTTTAGTGTTAGGCCTGGTCTACACTTAAAATGTAGATCATCTTACTTAGCCATGTCATGCAGGGTTGTGAAAATTTTTGTCCCAGTGCGACCTAGTTGGGTAGACCTCTCCCTTCCCCCACCCCAGTGCAGATGTGGCTAAATCAACAGAATAATTCTCTGTCAACTTCACTACCTCCTCTCGGAGAGGTGGATTATCTACATTGAGGGGAAAAACCCTCCTGCCAATGTAGGAAGTGTCTACCCTATGGCGCTAGAGTGGTACAGCAACAGTGCCATCGCTGTGCCGTTGTAACAGCTGTAATGTAGACATACCCTTAGTTATAGAAAAAAAAAGTTATGCTCTTCTCTCTAGGTCTCTGAAAATATGGAAGATCAAAACTCTTCTAACTGTAGGGAAATAGGGATACGTGCAGAATACCAGAATGGATGGCCCAGAGCCACCTCTTGTTCCCATTATTTTGACAATCACATTTTCTAAAGAAAGCTCATCTGCTAAGAGATTGATGCTCCTCATTCCCTTTTCATCCTTAGTAATTTAATTCCTTTCATTAAGATTAGAGTGCTATTTTTTTCTCCCTGTTGATTGTTTTCATGTGGGTGGCCAGCTACAGATGCAGGCACATAGGAAAAGGGGTGAGGACTGTTCTGTTTGAATACCTCTTATTGTGTAAAATTTCAGGCTGAAATTCTCCAAATGAGACATCAAAATTGTAATGCTTTGTTGCTTGTAATAACATTTGTGTAATAGTGCAGGATTCAGACAGATAATATTCCATTCATCCTTTTAAAAATGTGCATTATTGTTTAATGAATGACCAGTGCTTATTAGGTTAAGTTGTATTTAAGTAGGCCTGTGCTTATGTAGCTCAAGTGATTTAATAGGTATTATTAAGGTAATTAAAAAATGATCACAGTTAAGCAATAATATTGAGCTGCAAAGGTTGTGAATAACCGAATTTAGAGACAGGCCTGCAAACACTAGTCTTCGGTGACATTTATGCAACTCTCCTCTAATAATTATGTGAGCATGGAATGAAAGGCTCTTTTGTTAGTGGGAGTTATTCATTAGCTACTGAACTGAATTAGAAGAGAACATGCGTGGGTGTGAAACAAACTGCCATGAAGACTGATGAACAAAATGAGGCTTTGATGATCTCGTAATTGTAGTGACAACAATTCATGCATTTAAAGAAAAATTAGAAATAATCAATACTATGAATAATTTTTGGTGGTTCCCCCCTTCATTTACTTTATTCTGTGCTAAATACCAAATAATAAATCATTAATGTACTGCTGCTTTATTTTTTAGTGATATTTGTGTGGGTTTATAGGGATCTTTTGCCTACAACAAAATTCAGTAATGTAGGTTTTGAACCACATTTTCAATTGAAATTTGTATAACTCAAACATTAATTAAACAAGTTGTGAAGGTTGCTAGTAAAAAAATAAAATCCGTGCTGAGGAAGCACCATTAGTCTCTCCATATTTCAGTACATCAGTTAATAGCTTTCTGTAGGCTTATGCTTTTATAGATAGTGTACTCAAGGTTTGTTTGCACTGCTTTTTGGAAAAGGGAAGTATTTAAAACTGTAAACAGAGTCAGAAATATTAGACCCTTTGAAAGTGTGTGGGGACAGGAATGTGAGTTTTATACCTTTTTCCCAAAAGAACAAGTGGAAAAAGTTGAAGGAAGGGCCTGCTTATTCTCCAACCTTTTGTCTGCAGAAAGATGCTAAGGTGGCAGGAAATAGAAAGTTTGAGAGCCATGTTTAGTAAATGCTGTTTTTAAATAGGCCATCTTAAAGTTGTTACTGTAATAAAAAGAAAAGGACATCTTAATTTCTAATGGAGCCTCAAATGAAAGAGATTTGGATAAATAAAAAGCCACCTTTTTGCAAAAAGGCAACAAGGCTCGATAAACAAACACAGGAACTGGCATCCAGTTGACCCTAACAACTTCCCTATCTCATTTGGGTGTTGTGGGGATTACTTAGTTTGTTGTATTGTTCTTGGAAGTTACTTAACCGTGCAAGTTAAGTAACTATTGGCATTATTATTAATGATAAATCAATAGAGAAGTTCAGTGAGTAAATGCAATGCAGCTTCAGGACACTAGAGGGCACTCTGTAGGACAGAGAAAGAAAAAACAAAAAAGCTACGTATCAAGTATCAGGGGGTAGCTGTGTTAGTCTGTATCTACAAAAACAACAAGGAGTCTGGTGGCACCTAACAGATTTATTTGGGCATAAGCTTTAGCTATGGTTATTACAGCTACAGTAGGTGCTTTTGCTAGAATGAGGCATTTTGGCAAACCACATTGCTGTTTGCTTACTTCAGTTGAAATACAACTCAAATCTTTTATTAGAGGGAGAAAGTGATATTTCATACTATAAGCATGGAAATATTTAAAAAGCAATATTTTTCCAAAATAAGAATATAGCAAAAATTGTGAAGGAGATGGAAGAAAGACAGAGTGTTTACACAAGTGCAGTACATATGCACATCTGTGAAAACAGATTCTCTTGCTAGCAATAAAATAAATGTTCTATTCAAATTTCATTTATAAGAACTGGATGGGGTAAGTGTGTTGTCTGGTTTAAATTCTGGCTGTGTTTCTGCTTTGTGTGTATGTGTATGTGTATTTATTTATTTATTAATAAATAAATAAATAAATAAAAAATCCTGCTATATACAGGCATTTAAACTAGACATGTCCCCATTAGAGCTGGTTGGAAAAATTCCAACAAAACATTT
Source organism: Emys orbicularis (assembly GCF_028017835.1). Taxonomy (NCBI): domain Eukaryota; kingdom Metazoa; phylum Chordata; order Testudines; family Emydidae; genus Emys; species Emys orbicularis. Next base: position 98,919,587 of record NC_088686.1, on the reverse strand, counting down.
TTTGTCTGAATTTACCGATTCATCCAAATCTATTGACTTTGACAAAGTTCTGCTGGAACCCAGGAATGGCTGAACTGGAATTGTGCCTCGTTTTGTGCCAGCTCACCTGTTCAGCATCTCCGTATCCTGCCTGCCAGACTGCCTCAGAGTCGGGGACCCCAAGGGCTGCCAGAGTCCATGACACCAGGACAGCCCACCAGGCAGACTGCCCCAGAACCAGGACTCCATTGCCTTTTGTGGAGAATTTTGAATTATTTGGTTCCATTCCAAACTAGAATGAATCCATATTTCAAAATATCAAAATCCTCCAGGAAACTGAATTACCTTTCTCCACACAGCTCTAGGCATCATATACCTGTACCTTGCTATTCCAGTTAGACAGCTTTGGCTTTCGGGAATGATAATGCCTAACCAAGATGACAGATTTCTATAAGTACACAAATTTAGCTTCATCATATTTTCAAATTGAAAAAGCGGGAGACAATGCCATTATCTCTTGTGCTGCTGCTCCTGGCCCATTAGGTGTGTTACCTCTGTCTTTCTCCTTCTAGATTGTCTATACTTATTCCTTTTCTCAGGTTGTTCTCTACTCCTTGCCTCAATTTCTAACCTAGTTTAATGACACCCTTGACAGGTCGCCTCTGTGAGGTCTGACCCAGGGACCTCTAAAAACATGCGTCCCTAATTGCTTGAACTAAAGGCCCAAGTCCATTAGTTAGAGGCAGTAGCAGTCCAGCCACTAGAAGGGGACAGAAAGCCACCCTGTGTTATATTAGCAAACAAAAAGGTAGTGGCTTAACCTAAAAATTTTGTTGGAAGTCACAGCTGCATTCCTTTACCCCTGAGTCTCTCTCTCTCACCTGCCCCCCCCCCCCCCACACACACACTTTTTCTGTCCCATACTCCTTTCCAGTTCTATTCTTCTCGTACTGCCCTCCCAGGGAAGCAGCAGATTGAAGAGCCAACTGCCATTCTCTGGGTTGGGAGCTGCTGAACTCGTGGACAGCTCATCTCTTTGTGCCTCTGAGCAGTTCAGTGAGTGGTTCTCTCAGCTCTTCATCCAGGAGCAAGATGCACAGAGCTGAAATGCATAGTGTACTGCAGGAGAGGAGGAGTTGCTGCTTCATGACTGATGAAGGCACTGCTCTGGAGGATTTCAACACAGTGGTATCACTATGTTGACAGTAGCCAGAGAGATCAGATGTCCTGGGAGTCTACTGAAATGCGGACAGAATCCTGACATTGGTGGAACTGGCTGGACATTGGAATTGTCCCTCAAAGTTGAGACAATCCTGAAGTAAATTAAGACATCTACATCCTACCTATTATTATTATTTTATTATTATTATTCACTGTACATGCCGAAAGGGAAGTGCACTGCAGTATGGACGTGACAGACGTTATGGAGACACGTTTCCAGCTTCCTCAGTTAGTAACTGTAGTTAGTAACAGTGGGAGCCATATTACAGAGTATTTAACTATCCCTAAATATTTAAAATCTAAAAGCGCACCCCCTCCCCCCAAGGTCATCTTAGGCAGGATAACTTTCTTTCATTTAGCAAAGAAGAAACTGGAAAATTGGGCAGAAGGGCAAGCTAGAAAGGGGGAAAGAGAGGTGTATAGATCAAGGGGGCTCAGATCTTTTGAAAGCCTCTTGGGCCTAGAGATTTTTTTTTTGGGCAGGTCTGGCTGGGAAATGGTTGGTAAAATACCAAAGAATCAGTTTAAGGGACGAGTGTGTTAATTTTATAGCCAGATTTTCAAAGGTACAAACAACCTGCACCAAGGGGTAGTTGGGTATGGTACACAAGCATCCATTTTAGATTCATCCATGTAGGGGGCTTCCTCAGTGCACTGCATCCTCTTTTTGAAAATTTAGCCATATGTATTAATGACCTGTGGGATCCTACTGTTGTGAGGAGTACCTACTTCTAACAGAACATTGAAAGGATAGATGATTATGAATAGAGTAGTTATCAATTGGTGGCTCAGTGTCAAACTGGCAGGACGTATCTAGTTGGCTCCTACCAGGATCTGTCCTGGGGCCGGTACTGTTCAATATTTTCATTAATTACTTGGATAATGGAGTGGAAAGGGTGCTTGAAAAATTTGCAGATGACACCAAGCTGGGAGGGGTTGCAAACACTTTGGAGGACAGGATTAGAATTCAAAATTATCTTGATAAATTGGAGAATTTGTCTGAAATCAACAAGATGCAATTTAATAAGGACAAGTACAAACTACTACACTTAGGAAGAAAATATCATATGCACAACTACAAAATGTAGAATAACTGGCTAGGCAGTTGTACTGCTGAAAAAGATCAGGGGGTTGTAGTGGATCACAAATTGAATACGAGTCACCAGTGTCATGCAGTTGAAAAAAAACAAAAACCTAACATTCTGGAGTATGTTAACAAATGTGTTTGATGGAAAACAGAAGAGGTAATTGTCCCACTCTACTCAGCACTGGTGAGGCTTCAGCTGAGGTACTGTGTCTAGTTCTGGGTGCCACACTTTAAGAAAGATATGGACAAATTGGAGTCCAGAGATGAACAACAAAAATGATATAAGGTTTAGAAAATCTGATCTATGAGGAAAGGTTAAAAAAGCTGGGCATGTTGAATCTTGAGAAAAGACAACGGGGGGGGGGGGGTGGAATCTGAAAACAGGCTTCAACTATATTTAAAGCTACAATAAAGAGGACCGTGATCAATTGTTCTCCAAGTCCACTGAAGGTAGGACAAGGAGTAATTGGTTTAATCTGCAGCAAGGGAGATGTAGATTAGATATTAGAAAAAACTTTTTAAACTATAAGGATAGTTAAGCACTGGAATAGGTGTCAAAAGGGGTTGTGGAATCCCTGCCATTGGAGGTTTTTAAGAACAGGTTAGACAAACACCTGTCAGGGATGGTCTCGGTATACTTGGTCCTAACTCAGCACTGTGGGCTGGACTAGATGGCCTCTCGAGTCCCTTTGAGCCCTACATTTATGTGATGATGGGCTATTCCAGGTCTTAAAACAAAGTTTCACCAATATACCCTGAATGACAGTTTGAAAAGGCCAGTTTTCCATTGCCATCTCTTCTTGTGGGGCAATATTGGCACTCAGTGAAGGAATGCTTTCATCTTAGGGAATCTGTTCTTTATAGAATAGTTGTATCCACTAATTGTTTATAGTCTGAGTTCTTTGGGACGGGGGCCATCTCTTTGTTATCTGACTCTACGGCACCTAGCACAATGGCATCCTGGACTTGAGACACTACTACAGTACAAATAATATTAATAATAATAAGGGACTTTCTATAGTGCAGCTTTTCTAATCAGTCAAAACATTTATTTCACAGATGCAGATTTAAAGACAAAGGTCAGATGGCAAATGAGCTGGGGGCCCTTTTGGTAGGGACTTTGATTAAGAGTGAGGGTACCACCAGGAGGAAGGACCAGTTGACATATGCCAGCCTTGCCCACCCTTAAGTCTGATCTTTCTGATGGAGGTATCCACCTAAAATAGATAAATCAGGTGCTGTGTTAACATAAAAAATGAATTATTTATGCCAGAATAAGGAGCAATTAATACCAACCATTTCAAAAAGGAGTAGACAAATATTTTAAAAACAAAAAAAAGCCTGCTAATTTTCAAGATGGAAGTGGGATTCTTTTCTTGTATTTATTCCAGCCTAAAATTCAGTTTATCCTTAACTACAATAAACTATAACAATAAACTGTATATCAGGTACCTTGGAAAACTAGTGACAGAAATATCACATCACAAAGGTTCTACATGGTACACATCTAGCCATACAAACAAGGATAATTTAAAGTGGCTTCAAAGCAGTTTGATCATGGAGAGGGAAATCCAATATAACACATTTATTTTTTATATCTCAATCAGATTCAGGCACACAGGATGAAACTCAGCTGTTACATGAATGGTTTGAGCTGGTCCTGGAGAAGAATAAATTAGTGCAGTATGAGTCTGAGCTCTTGATCATGTAAGTAAGAAAACACAGTTTGCCATCAGTAGTAAAGATGTGGGGGGTGGGGAAGTGGACTCATTTTAGGTCCCAGGCATAGGATTTTCCTCTTGATATATGTGGCTCTCATTATTGAGCTAAATTGCCACTTTGTGTCTTGCATAGCATATCGCCATTAGCACACAGAGAGAGTCCACGCTTCTCCTTCTTGCCTTACTGTTTCCTGGAGTTGGAAGTGTGTTAGAATAAATGGACCCAAAGCTACATTCTATTCCAAACACAGATTTGCATTTGAACTCCCCAGTGGTACAGTGGTTTTGATCCTATAGGTCTATTACATAGCACTATTTGTGGATGCACTAATGGGCCTAATGACCTCCCAGGCATTTAATCCACTGGAAAACAAATTGGTCAAGGCACCAAATGGGTGGGGAGTGGAGGGAGATTTCTAACATACCGTATATCCGCTTTTCCTTGGCAACACGAGGAAATGAGAGGAAAGATTAAACTCATTTGTGAGTAGAGCTGGGTGAAATGTTTTGGATGAATAGTTTACTCACCAAAAAATGCAGTTTCAGGTCAAAGGAAACTATTTCTGAATTTTGCACAAATCTGGTAAATAGTTTCTGTTGGGGGAAAAAGAACTCTGAAAAAGCTGAACCATTTCCATTTTGGGTTGACCTGAAATTAATTTTTTCCCCAGATATTTTGGTTTGGCCACCAGACTAAAAATTCAGTTATTCATTCTGCTCTATTTAGGACTAGAATACAGAGGCAGAGTGAGTGGTGTCAAAATCTGGGGTGGATTAAAACAGAGTTTGGATCCATCAATACTTTGGTCATTGTCTTAAAAATGTGCACCTTCGCTCCCACAAATGTTTGTACCATATATGCCTGCCAAGTCAGAGTCAAGTGACTCCCAGCTGCTTCCTACCCCCTACTGCTTGGGCTAGGTGGGTGGTGCACTGTAGGTCTAGATGGCATCTCTTAATCCCTGGGTTCTGCTCTAGGAGCAGGTAGATGGTTGGCATTTATCAGTTCCATATTGTGCAGCTGGCCACAAACACCAGGACTGGTTCAATGAGAACAACGAGGACATTTCCAAACTCCTAAGTGACCAGCAGAAAGCATTTGTTGAATGGCAGAACAATCTCACTTACATCTCAAAGAAAGATAGATTTAAGTACCTACAGCAGAGGTGGGCAAACTACGGCCTGCGGTCCACATCCAGCCCGCGGGACCCTCCTGCCCGGCCCCCGAGCTCCTGCCCCGGGAGGCTAGCCCCCGGCCTCTCCCCTGTTGTTCCTCCTCCCCCACAGCCTCAGCTCGCCCCACCGCCAGTGCAACACTCTGGGAGGCGGGGCTGTGAGTTCCTTGGGCAGCACAGCTGCAGAGTGGGCCCGGCCTGACTCGGTGCTCTGTGCTGCGCAGTGGCGTGGCTGGCTCCAGCCGGGCGGCGTGGTTGCCTGTTCTGGTGCTCTGGGCAGCGCGGCTCTAGCGCCGCCAGCCACCAGTGCTCCAGGCAGCGCGGTAAGGAGGTGGGGAACGGGGGGGGAATAGAGGGCAGGGGAGTTTGGGGTGGTGGTCAGGGGGTGGGGGCATGGATAGGGGTCGGGGCGGTCAGAGGGCAGGGAACAGGTGAGCAGTCAGAAAGGAGAGGGGGGGTTGGATGGGGCGGCGGGGGCAGGGGCTCTAGGGGCGGTCAGGAGACAGGGAGAAGGGGTGGTTGGATGGGGTGGGGTCCCGGGGGGGGCCATCAGGGGGCGAGAAGCAGGGGAGGATTGGGGGTGGGGGCCGGGCCACGCCTGGCTGTTTGGGGAGGCACAGCCTCCCCTAACTGGCCCTCCATACAATTTCCGAAACCCGATGCGGCCCTCAGGCCAAAGACTTTGCCCGCCCCTGACCTACAGAGCAAGGCCCAGTTTGAAGTGAGGAGTATGGAGGATGAATGGTGGAAAGGAAACCTGAACAAGTTCAGCATTACGCAGATACAAAGATGTTCTTTGACTCTCTAAAAGCAGTCTATGGACCATCTAAATCTGGCACAGCTCTCCTGAAGTTGGCAGGTGGCACAACCCTCATCAAAGACAAGGAGGGAATCATGCAGAGATGGGCTGAACACTTCAATAGTCTACTCAATAGACCATCCACGTTGATCAGCGTATCCTTGATCAATTACCCAAGAAATCCATCAGAGGATCTCTACCTCCCTCCAACAGTTGAAGAAGTCATGAAAACCATCAAACAATTGAACTCTGGCAAGGCTCTGGAAAGGATGGTATTCCAAAGTGTACAAAGTAGCAGGCCCAAAGGCTATCGAGATGTTTCACGATATCTTGAGTAGCATTTGGGAGGAAGACGAAATGCCACAAGACTTGAAAGATGATATTATTGTATCCCTGTTCAAAAACAAAGGCAGCAAATCTGGCTGACTGAAAACTACAGAAGCATTTCCTTCCTTTGAACAGCAGGGGAGATACTAGCTCACATTCTTCTGAACAGACTCATTGCAAACACATCTGAGGAGAATCTGCCAGAAGCTGAAGTGTGGTTTCAGACCAGGTCGTAGTACTATGGACATGATTTTTGTCATAAGGCAGGTCCAGGAAAAATGTTTCAAGCAGAACATGGACCTGTATGCAGTCTTCATTGACTTGACCAAAGCTTTTGATACAGTCAACAGAGAGGGTCTATTGGCTATTCTACATAAACAGGGCTGCCCAAAAAGGTTCATACAAATCATCCATCTGTTCCACAATTACATGACAGTGCAAGTGCTCTTCAATGGTGACTCTTCTGATGCATTTAAAATCTCGAATGGACCAAAGCAAGGCTGCATATTTGCTCCAGTGCTGTTCAACTTGTTCTTCATCTGTGTCTCCAACCAAGCCACAAAGGACAGAAGAAAGAAGTATAAGCACTTCACAGATAACCTGAGGAGCGGTCTCGAGTGGGCTGGCATCAGTCTCAAAGAACTTGAGCAAATGGCTCAGAACAGAACTCACTGGCGGTCTCTGACAAAATCAGGATGTAACAGGTTTGAGCAGGATTGACGAAATCATCTCCAAGTCACACATGAAAGGTGCTACATAGTGGCATCATCAAACATCATAGATAGTCTTCCCATGCTCTCAGTGCAGCTGACTCTGTGCATCAGGGTTTGGACTTCAGAGTTATATGGGTAGCCACAGATGAGAATTGCAACAATATAGTCATCAGTGATGGACTGCCAACATTGTGCAGCTGGCCACATACTACTGTGTTGGGAAAACCTCCAACCACTAGACCCTGATCACAAGGTTTATAATTTAAGGCTCTGTATGAATGTTTATTTCTTATTTGCCCTTTGTTCTTGTGGTATCAGTGCTTCCTGTTGTCTGAAAAGGGCATTTAAAAAAACAAATATAGGACTGTATCAATCAATTCAACACATCAAAATGATGTTATCTGATTTTATTCATGTGTTACTTCCTCTTCCTCAGGGTCTCTCTCCTGTGAGGAGCTGCCCTCAACTTGCCGAATTGTTCAGTTTCTCCTAAGATCAGGCCCTTAGTCATCTTAAAGGATAATTGCATATAATTTCACCACACTCAAATGCCCCAAGTGAATGAGGGACATGAAGATCCTGTGTAATGATGCTATCCAGTTTGTAATGTGAGAATGTAGGAAGAGCCAAAACTTTTGGATCAATCTCACGGATTGTATAGAGAAGATACTGGAGATGGGGGATATACACAGTATACTCAATGACTAGAGTCCATGTCTATAATAACGTTACCATAATATCTCAGTATGCTGAACACTAGCATTGTTATTCATTTTCTTGACAGTTATTTTAACAGGAACAACAACAACAACAACAACAACAACATTTGTCCATTATAGTGGTGGTGATTGTAATAAGAAAAAGGAAATGATCTTACCATTTTCTCTTATTATTTTATGTAATAATAATAATAATAATAATTAATAGCATACTCCTGCTGCATCTCACTATTTTTAGGGAAAGAATGCCCTTCTTAATGTGCATGTACCACTAATTTTATCCGCCAGAGATCTAAGAAGTAGCAACATAATAAAAGGACAGCAGTATTGACAATGAAATGAGCATAAAATAATTATAATCTTATTAAAAAGGCCAGATCCGTGGGAGCCTGTATATCAATCTTTTTAACAGGTCTGCTGAAGGTTGATTGTTCCCTTCTGAGTTCTAAAATCCTTAGAAAATCTGTCAGCTGATTCTTTGCCATTCTTATTTTTGTATCTAGAGCCCAAGAACTAGAACTGGAGGATCACCAAAAAAGATTGGAGCAGAAACTGAGAGAGAAAATGGCCATTGATGGTAAAGAAACTGGGAAGTTAATTATGTGTTTTGGTCTACAGTAATGGTCCCAATTTACAATAGTGTTTTAACTGCTTGTTTTGCAATCTCCTAGATAGCCTAAAAGATGAACGAGAACTGAACGAGGAACATGAAATTTTTACTGAGATGATGAAAGTGATTGAAGAAAGGGACAAACTTGTATCTTCCTTAGAAGAGCAGAGACTGAAGGAAAAGGCAGAAGATCAGCACTTTGAAAGCTTTATATTATCTAAGGGTTATCAACTCACCAGGACTTAGCCACATGCAAATGTATGGAACTTCAGCTATATTAACCAACATGGAGACAGTCTTTTGGCAAAGATCTGGCTGAAATTGAAGGAATCATATCATTTTAGTATCAAACACTTTTAAACAGGCTCTTTGCTTGCACAACAGTGTCTCTAGTTCCACACAGATAATTACAGGAAGAAACATTGCAATCTCATTGTCAGCAAAAAGGGCTAGTCATCCTGTGAGATGGAAAAGAACTGAATTCACCTGTGTGATGGACAGTGTGTGAAAATTACACTGAAGCTGTCCATTGTTTTCCTTTTCCCTGTAATTCTATTTTAATTCTGAGAACAGAGTTCCTAGAGACGTAACTACATGATCTGGTACTTTTGAAACAGCAACATTTTCCATTCATTTGTCTGAATTTGTGTGTATTTTTTTCTATTTTGGCATGGTTGAGCCACAATGAACTGTATTCAAGTGTCAAAAATAAGCATCACCAATGTAAAAATCAGGTTAGTGTTTAAAATGTATTTCTAAAGGAGGAGGGGAAGAGTCTTTAGAATACTGACTACACATGTTGTAAATAACAAGTGTAAATGCAAGGTCAGGCAAATTTAATTATCAGGTGTATTTGCAAGCTTGAGTGCACTGTATGTATTGAATGAGGACTTAATACAATATTAAAACCTTACATTATGTAAAACTGTAACTTAATACCAAAGGGATTACTATTCTTAACAAAATGTTGTAGAGTCAGAAGACCTTTTGTCTGTAGCTGACCAAAGTAATCACTGAAATATGCTTGAAGAACATTTTAAAAAATTGATTAACATGTATATGGTAGATTTTGCAATATGCATTCTTCACAAAAGCATGTACTGTATCTCAAAGTTATCACTAGTTAGAGACTTGGAACCGAATAACAACAACAAACTGTGGCAAAAAAAATTTCTGCATTTTTATGCTGATAGTTGATGCTTGCATATCAACCACATTTAAACTGCTGCTAAGATGAATGCATAAATAAGACTGTCAGAGCTATATCTGTTGAATGCATTTTTTACTTTAAAAAAACATAGAAAAGTGCCTTCTAGCTTTTCTCGCACATGCATAGACATAGCAGTTGTGCAAAAGATTTCCGTAGGCTATGTTTTCAATTTACTGTGAGCAGTCTTCTAAATCTGAGATGATTTTGTAATTTACAGTTGATTGTTTCTCCCAGTTGTATGTATGATAGTCTGAAAATTCAGTATAAGAGACGTGGAGAAACTGGAGGACTGTTTTTGAATATTGTTTTACCTCATTTTCTGACTGGAAGGGTGTACTGTTCTCATTACTAAATGAAAGGTGCTTAAATGCTGTTTCTGCCTACAGTTCAGCAGTGGCAAAGGAAACTCTTCTAAATGTAATTGTAAAAGCTTTAGGCTAATAAAACCCCACTACACACTGGATTTTGTTAAAATAAGTTATAATCTACCTTAGTTTTTGTTACACTGAAATTTCTTATAATACATCTTTTTAAAGATAAAATCCAGATTTTATCATCATCCATGGATTATCAATATACCTCTGTAGAGGGTGAGATAAGAATACTATTGTTCTACAGTATTTATCTATTTATATTTATTTGTATATGTATCTGTTTACAGGAAATACCAATGTCTAATAATATTTTACATAGTTTGGTGAATTCTGTCTGTGCTTTGGATGGCAGCTATGAGATCTACAATAACAACATGATGGTAAAGCCATGCATAGTAGAGCAGGGGATTATATCACTAATGTATACAATAGGAACAAAATATAAAGTAAGACACAAACAATATCTTCAGATATTACACATAGGAATAAATTTCTAACATGATGCACAGGGATTTAGTTACATTACTTCCATTAATCAGTGGGAGAGGCATAGCAGAATCCCTGTGTACATTCAGAATCTATCCTCTAGCATCTTTTTATCTGTTATATGCTTGTATCTGTTATATGCCTGATCTTTGTGAGTCATCTTCTTAAATTGTCCCTCTTGTTTAAGGTGGACTCAGTGGTATTTACTATTGAAGATGAACTACATATATAGTGAAGACCAAAATTAAATAAATCCCAGGTTTCAGTGCAGACTTGCCTGTGTTTTGAATGCGGGAGGCATTCAGCACAGAAATAAACATTTTTAAAGTTATTTTTTCTCCTTTGAAATCCATTGGCACTTCCTGCTTTGCCAAGGATTTCCTAGATTCTTTTTCCTTCTGGCATCATCGATACCAGAAGTTGTATGCAACTCAATGAAGTCACAGAATGATGCATTCTGGGAAATCTGTAGCCTACCAGGAGGTGCCCATAACTTCACAGGAGTTTTAAAAAGTTATAGCATATTACTTAGCTCAGTGCCTTGCATAGATGAGAAATTCATCTCCAAAATCCAGAATTACATCAATCTTCAGTTTTGTTTTGCAGTTCACCTTATGAAAAAGAGGCCATTCGTTTTAATTTGTGTTACTGCCACACAGAGAAAAGGAGGGTAGAGAAAAGGGATAAGGAGTGTAGAAATATACAGTATATATATATGTCTTGTTGTCAGGGCCGGCTCCAGCTTTTTTGCTGCCCCAAGCAGCGAAGGGAAAAAAAAGAAAAAAAGAAAAACCCGATGGAGCTGCCGCCGAAGTGCCGCCGAAGAGGAAGAGACGGAATGAAGAGACCCGCCGCCGAAGAGGAAGAGACCCGCCGCCGAATTGCCGCCGAAGACTACAGCGGAGCTCTTAAGCTGCCGCCGAAGACCCGGACGTGCCGCCCCAATAACGGACGAAGTGCCGCCCCTTTCTATTGGCAGCCCCAGGCACCTGCTTCCTTCGCTGGTGCCTGGAGCTGGCCCTGCTTGTTGTGATGAGGACATTGCAATCTTCCTTTCACAAAGCGTAACTTCCTCATCCAAAGTAGGATGCATGAATTACAAGTAATCAGGTCAGTTCTAATTTATACACAGATCCTGGAACTTCAGTTTACAACAGATGTGCTTTCCAATAGCAGAGCAGGCAACACACAGGTCTAGAAATGTACTAGGTGCTACACTTTCCTTTTAGCTCTGAAGAACTAGGTTTTGAGGGTAGTTGAGACAACAGGACTTGAGGGCACTCTGCACCTTACAGGGTAAGGTCCATAAAAGGGATAGTCAGCATTTTTCTGTATGCTGACTTAGTTGTAATATGCATGGTGCACAAATCCCCTCTAAATAGCTGGTCTCCTGTGATTAATTGTAATCCCTCAAATGGCAGGGGGAATGCTCCTGCCTGGTGCTATTCCCCCACTGAACCCGAGTACCTCACAAGATCAGATCTAAAATATTTGCTGGAGATGTTTTAGAAAAGAGTAAAGAGTGAAGAACATAAAAAGTCTTCACAGAAGTGTAGGGGTTGGGAGGAAAGAGAATCCACATGCACTGATCATAGGCCAACATGATATGTTTAGCTCAAACTCCAGAAATACATTAAACACAAAGGTTCATGTTTAATTATGAATGTTCTTTCCCATTACTCTGCCTTTCCTGTAAATTGGCTCACTAGCTTATAAGGGATTTATTGACTTTAAATCTTTGGCACTGTTATTGCTGAGTAAAATGTGATGTGATGGACCATATGCCTATGTCTAAATTTACTACATGTGAGCAGTTTTGTATTTGAAAAATTAAAATGGTTTCACTCTTTAACGTCCCTGTGTCATTTCTGCAATAATCTCTCACCCTCCCCATGTTCTGGGTGAAGTAAGTTTTTAGAAAAATCTTTTATGAGGAGAGTAAAGTATATTAGTATCTCACTCCACATACTGGTAATTACAGGTACATTTTAAAAAAACCCACCGCAATTTAAATTCCCTTTAGCTTGCACTTACATGTTTTATTGTTAAAAAAGCACACCTGAGCTATATGGTGTTAAATTCTTCATCCTAGTGCAGTCGGTGACACGCATGTCTGAGGAATTCAGCCCCAAATTCTGTAAACATGACACACAAACTATATCATCTCCCTTGATAGAAAAGGATTCTCTCTCTTGATCAGGAATATGGGATGTCTGTGCTTTCTTCAAAAATGCAGTGACCAAAATCTGTAGTTACTAATGCTCTAACTTTGCCACCTGTACATTAGATTGTATCTTATTCTGCAAGTAGTTGTACTGACATCAATGGTACTAACACATGGAATTTGAACTACTGAATGTGAGCAAGGTGGGGAGAGCTGGCTTAGGCAGCACATTTTCTTCTCTCCACTCACCCTCACTTCATCAGTTCTGAACTGATGGATGGTCCCCTCTCCTCAGATGACAGATGGACAGAAGCTGCCTCTAACAGGTTAGGAGAGTTTTTGGCAGCTTTGAGCTCTCACTTTCCTTCTGCTGTGATATCATTTTCCTTCTCTCTGATCTGCCTCAGAGACGGACACTCAGAGCAGTGGTGTTCCTGATATTGTGACTCCTAAATTCTCAGATTTCCATAGAATGTATCCACCCTCTAGCTTTACTGGAAGTTGTGGGTCAAATTCTGTCCTCATTTGTACCCAGGCAATTGAACTAATTTCAGTAAATGGCTGCCAAGCAAACTGAAGTCAGTGGGGTTGCATTGGAGTAAATGAAGGCAGGATTTGGCTCCACATGGCTAAATGTTGCTCAGCTCCTTGAACCCTTAGAGGTGGTTATTCTCTTCCCCCCCTCCCCCCCCCAAGATCTTGTGCTTCTCCAGCTTGGAAGCAAAGAGGAAGCAGAATATATGGCAGCCATTCAAGCTTGTTACAATGTGTGTAGCAAGCTTGTATAGGTTGGCATATCTAGTGATACTGCAGAGCTGTAAAAGATATATATTGTTACAATATACAGTCTGAATAGCTCTTCAGGTTTGCACTTTTTTTATGAACACGGGGCATATCACTGTGATTGCTTTGAGGTAGCTGGCTGGGTCCCTCTGAGCAAAAGTGACAACAGTAGTTTACAACATTGTATAATGAGGCACCAGCATTTTTGTTCACTTATATCCAAAATAGACTGCAAATGCACCCTGTGCTGGACCCCAAACTGATAATGGGAGGCAGGTTTTGGCAAAAACCACTTCCAAAAAGCTGAATTAAGCTGCTTTTTCTATTAAAAATGGGCTCCATTTTATACCTTAGGAAGTCTTCCCACTATTAAAAAGACCTAGAGCTGTGACCATTGCATTTTAGACTGTGCCCTGAAGTTGTTTGTATGGTAGTATATTTACATTGTTATAGAGTGACAGCTATCCCTATGGCCTTCATGACAAGCAAATCTCATATGGCTAGAATTTAGCAAATAACTTGTAATGAATAAATTATTCAATGGAATTCACCTCAACTTTAGTTTGCATATTGTGCATGAACAGATTGTGTGGTCTCCTCAAATGTATTAGTTATTCACAATTATTCACCCAATAATTCTTGCAAGTAAATCTAAGTCCATAGCTGGTTTGTGAGCAGTTTGTGGCAGCTATTCAATACTCGGTCAAACATTTTTGATTGGAGACACAGATCATGTAGTATGTTTCCATTCACTGACAGGATGAGGGTGCCTCTTACAGTCGGTTTCTAGTGTGAATATCTCAACTACAAATTAGGAACTCACGTTGCACAAATATACATTGAAAATGTTGCCCTTTTGAGCCCCAATCTGAAGTCCACTGTGGGGAGTCCTTCCATAGATTTCAATGAGCTTTGCAGCAGACCCTTGGTGACCATTCTTGCCAGGAATATTCACTTGCTGGAATATTCATAGAAATGTGGCATACAAGGCTTGGGACACAGATGAAGCATATGCATTTGTAAATACAAAGGACTATTCCCAAAAATCTTTCAGTGGTATTTAAGTGAGGCTGTCCCAGTGAGTTCAGATTTAAATAAATATGATAGGGCCTGATTCTAGACTCATGTAACTCTGGCCTATTGTTTATAGTTGACTGTAAGTAGTGACATATATCACTAAAAGCGGTGTGAGCTTATTTATGACATTGTATACAGTAGGCCTCCTTTTCCACCTACAGTTTTTATTTATTAAGTGTTGGGCTAGTTCTTTAGAGGTCCTAACATACAAGATGAGCGCACAACATATTTATGAATGAGCTACTTGGAGTTCAACTGTTTTCTTGAAATTTATAATGGTTGTTTTTATTTCTATAGTGCCCACACTGCTGGACATGTTAGGAAGGTATAAAGACAAGATCCTTGTCCCAAAAGACTTACAAGCTAACCAAAAAATATACAAACAAATGAATGTGGATGTGATTCAATGGTGAAGCTAAGCATGAATCTTGTTAGTTCTATTTTTCTTTTGTTGTTGAGGTGTAGGGGGCTCCTTAGAGGAGTGGGGGAAAAGAAGAAAGGGTTGCCAAAAACTTTTCTTTAATGTTGTCAAGTTATTTTATAGGTATTTGCTCTCCATTTTTTTAGATTAGCAGAGAGAGAAGCAAGTAAAACTTAGGTGGATATGCACTGTCACCTAAGTATCCTCTCTTAATTTGCTGTTAGCTATTAACAGGCTTACAGAAATAATGAGATGAATGCTTAGCAATTAGCTGCAAAGAGTTGGCAGGTCAAGGCTTCAGCAGATGGTTGATTGCAAACATTCAGAAATATATGTAGGGTGGGATTTTCAAAAGCATTCAGAACTGGCCTAATTCTGCTCTCACTGAAGCCAATGAGAATGTCACAACTGACTACAATGAGAGCACCAGTATGCCAACACTGAGTGATATTGAAATTCCACTCAGTGTCTGAGGATCATGTGGTCTAAAGGTTAGAGAAAAAAAGTGTAGTTAGAAGAAACATGTTGGCCTCTAATCCAATCTAATTTACTGTGTGACTTTGCTTTAGTCAGCCCAGCTTGAACCCTGTGTTAAATACCAGATATGACATCAAAGCTGATCTTTCTCCTGTGAATCAGTTATCTGAGGCCACATATAAATATAAGCTGTGGTATTCTTTCTGCTAATCTAGCTCTCCTTCCTATTTGCCTACCAGTGGTTCTCAAACATTTTTTTTTCCCCATGGACCACTTGAAAATTGCTGAGGGTCTCAGTGGACCACTTAATGATCTTTCCAAGTATTGTTTGTACCATTAGCAAACTATTGTAAAGCGCTTTGGATAAAAGCGCTATATAAAAAAAACCTTAATTATTAACTTTTTTTTGTTCTACAAATAAAAACACAACTCATATTTTAATATCAGTAGTCTTACCTTTCTAATGCGATGGATGTGCCCTCTCTCCCCCGCTGCAGCAGCCCCTGAGCTGGGGCTGGGAAGAAGGGAGGGTCTCTCCCTCGCCACAGAGCTGGGGCTGGGAAGGAGGGCTGTCTCTCCCCGGCAGCCACAGCCCTGGAGCTGGGGAAAGTCACCTCTTTGGCCACCACAGCCCTGCATGTCCCAAATTCCCCCCACTCCCTCTTCTCACCCCACTGCCCCCTCCACCCACCCCCTATTCCCCCCAAGGCCACCACCTCACCTTACATGTGCATCTTCTCCAGGGTCCAGGCACCTAATTAGTGGAGCCACACCTGCACAGCTCCACTAATTAGGTGGGTGGCCCTTCATTCTCTTCTGTGCGGTCGCCCAGGTGCGCACCTTAGAGGGAACTATCTGTGAACCACCTGAATGGAGTTCATGGACCACTGGTGGTTCGCAGACCACAGTTTGAGAACCTCTGGCCTAGACTATAATGAGCATATTATTCTATTCCTCTCAGCTTATTGAGAAAATTAGTTTGGATAAAATCCTTCCTTCACTGCAGTTGTACGTCATTCTAACTTGATCACTCTGAGTGATATAACTCTGTGGTAACCTCAAAAAAAGCCAGATATGAAGGGCTGTATAAGAAGGAGCATATGACTGTGTAGATATGGGTTTTTTTGTGTGAGCCCTAGGGATACTGAATGTAAAAAACCAAAACAATCTCTCCCCCCACAAACCCACTAGACCTATATTACTGCAACTTTATATAAGGTTGAGAGTTTACACAAATAAAAACTGAGAAAGTTAAAGTTGTTTTCTGCATCAACCATAACTTCCCCCTTATGCATATGTATGTAGTCTTTGTATTATTGTATGTAGTTTTAATTCAATGTTCTATATATGTTCCCAGACAGAAACACTAAGTTAAGATGGAGGGTACGTAGCAGGTAAATTAAGGCTAAAGAACATTACAGTGATGTTGTAATTATTCCAATACTAAGAATTTCAAACCAGGAAATTCAGAGTTAAAGTTATACTTAAAAGAATTCCAAACATGTTAAGGTAAATGCACAATTAAAGCACCCCAACAACCATAACTCTGCCACTATAGTGTCCCCAGGAAATAACAATTGTTATTAAGGCAATTTAATATTTGTGGTCTCAAATTAGATTAAACTGATTTTAAAGGCACATTCATTTTTTCCCCTCCCCCCTCTCCACCTCCTGGCACCAAAATCTCTCCCATAAAAGATGTTGCATAATATATTATTCTGAATTAAATGTCCATATTTTGAAAATAAAGAGGAAGACCAGGTAGAAAAAAGGTACCGGGGCTTTTTAGTTGAACAAGTAACCTGGCAATTGAACATTCAGTTCAGATTTTGCATGCTAGAAGGCTCTCTGCCTCAGTATGCATTGTAGCCAGCAAAATATCTGATTTGTCCTTTCTGTCTTTAAGATGGAATCTGGTGGCAGAAAGGCAGCCAGACCTGCACTTGAAAAAAATCTTTTTAATCTCCTGTGCCCATAAGATTTACATCCATAAGCATGTATTTACATGCATAAATTAGGTATAAATGGGAATCTAGCTGTGTAATTATGTGTAAATATCCAGTCCTCCTTTGTGTGCTCATATGAAGGTCTTGAGGCTATATTTATTTCTCTCTCCTCTTTTAGAAAAGTCTCTAACTACATCCTTAAAAAAAAATATTTAAAGCACTTGCTGACCTGATCCACACAGTGTCTGAGTAAACAAAACATCTGAAAAATAGAGTTGATTTTAGTAGCATGTGAAACCCTGTAGAATATGCAGATAACTGTTCAAAAATACGATAAATGTTATGAGTCAGAGAGAGCAAACATAAGGAAATGTGATATCCTGCCAACCCTCAAGCCAATGCCACTTTTAGAACAATGGCACTGTATGGCTGTATAATGTTGTTCTCTAGGGCATGTGCAAACAGTATACAGTAAATACTCATTTATGTCTGTCTCTTATCGGATACTCACCGTTACTGACTTGTAAACACAATTATTAACTGATTTAGCAATATCCTCATGGTAATTTCATTTCACTTATTATGACTAATGGATAGCCAGATATTTGCATGAAGTGTGTGTGGCTTTTTGCCTAAATTGTTAATCAAGTGATTAAGTGGTAAGTGAAAGTAGCACATCCAGATGACACTAATGCTGTCCCACTCCTGGGCCTCTCCTGAACAGACTGCCAATCATGGTAAACTGTGTGGTTTTTATTATACTTTTCTTCCAGGCTACTTGTTTACAAATCAATTAAGAAAACAGGGACCCAGTGCTTCTCCTTAATGGGAAATATACTAGAAAGCGGTGTGTTTTTTTCATATACATATATTTGTCACATTACTGACTTTTCTAGTTTTGTTCTTTTTCTTACTGTATATGTAATACATGTTGCAGTTTTATGTTTCTTTCTTATCAGTGAAGTATATTGTACCCACATGCTATGGTGATGGATGCAACAGAGG